>NC_133747.1:6990729-7210729 GCF_048934315.1 Petromyzon marinus | reverse complement strand
GCGATAGTGTAGTGTTTAGCGCTACGCTGCGCTATGAACCTGGCGACCCGGGTTCGATTCCCGCTCACGGCCATCACCGCCATTGACGATTATCTGAACCGGTCCTGGACCTCCCCTAGGTCGACTCAGCCTCAAATGAGTACCTGGTGCTGTGTGTAAACGTCGCCACTGGGAGACAAAGGAGGTCGGGCGTGGTGCTGGCCACCCACCCCCTCGTGTGCTGTTCCGGCCTTTATAGGTGCTCGCTAACAGCACTTGCCCCTACAGTCTGTTAAGGCTATATGGGGGATCTTTGTCTTTGTCTGTGTGTGTCTGTGTCTGTGTGTGTGTTGTCCAGCAAAACAACCCTCTACTTCCTCGCGGTGCCGGACGGGCAACTCTGTCGTGGACAATGCTGTGGGGGGAGGTCCAATTTTGATTGGCTCCTCCCCTCATGGCGTCTTTGTCCACCACAGGGGCTAAACGGGGGCTCTGGACGGGTGCGAGGGGCTGGTAACCCCTCCACCTTCAATAATTTACCACTAAACCACATCTAAAATGTATAACTCATAAGCTTGTGCCGGAGGCCCCGGGGGGACAGGGGTCTATGACATCTCCTGGCCAAACCCCAATTGGCGGAGCCAGGAGATTGAATCTCTACCCTCGGGGCTCCTCCAGAAACAACGAAAAGCCACTTGGTGTGGCCACGTGGAATGTTCGAACGCTCACTTCGGAGGAGAGGCTGCCACTCCTCTGTCGGTAGCTGGTCCGGTATCGTCTGGATCTCTGAGGCATTCAGGAGGTCCGGTGGACCGGTTCTGGATCCTGCCACCATGAGGGGTGGACAGTCCTCTACTCGGGACAGCAGACTGCCAAACAACAGGGTGTGGCTCTTCTTCTGAACAAAATAATGAAGGGGGCGTGGGAGCGTGGCGGTGAGGTGTGGGATGCTGTAAGCCCCAGGCAATTTTGGGCTCGCCTTCCCATCAACCAGAGGCAAGGAGTGGTGGTCGTGGTTACTTATGCCCCCACCGAAGACGAACATCCGTGGAGGGATGCAGGCAAAGCCGATGAGTCAGATGCCTTCTATGACCTCCTGTCACAGGTGCTGGCTAAAGTGGCCCCTCGGGATAGAGTCATCTTGTTGGGTGACTTCAATGCCCAAGTTGGTCATGATGCTGGCACCTGGTCTGGAGTGATTGGAAGGCATGGGCCAGATCAGCTCAATAACAACGGTAGCAGGCTGCTAGATTTTTGTGCAGCCCATGGGCTTGTAATTACTAACACGCTGTTCCGGCATCGGCGCATCCACACAACATCATGGATGCATGCCGGGTCCAAGCAAGAACATCTGCTGGACTACGTAGTGACGGACCAGCGGATGCGAGCCCATATCCTTGACACCAGGACCTACTGTGGAGCTGATCTGCCCACTTACCATCGACTAGTCATCTGTAAGATGCGCCTGCCATTCTTCCACTCCAGTGGTGGGTGTACACCCTGGACCCCATTCCGACCTAAAGTGGCCTGGTCTCAGATATCTGATGAAAGTTGCAAGCGAGAATTTCATCATCGCTTGCGGCTGGGATTGGCATCGTCCCCCACTCCTCCTGATGTCGAGGGTAAATGGGCGAGGTTTAGGACTGTGACTCATGCAGCTGCAATGGCTGCTTTGGGTACGCGGTCCAGACCTCCCCAGAGACCCTGGCTGACAGAGGAGGTGTTCAGGATGGTTGATAAAAAGCGACAGGCCCACTGTCATTGGCTACAGAATCCCACGTCAGAGAATGAGGAGGCTTACCGCAGCCTTCGCTCGGAGGTTCGGAGAGCCGTGAGGCGCTGCAAGGATGGGTGGTGGTCGCGGGTTGCTGATTGGTGGTGGTGGGGGTGGTGGTAGTGGTGGTGGTGGTGGGGGTGGTGGTAGTGGTGGTGGTAGTTGGGGTGGTAGTGGTGGTGGTGGTGGTGGTAGTAGTGGTGGTAGTGGGGGTGGTGCTGGTAGTGGTGGAAGTGGTGGTGGTAGTGGTTGTGGTGGTGGTAGTAGTGATGCTGGTGGTGCTGGTGGTAGTAGTGGTGGTAGTGGGGATAGTGGTGGTGGAGGTGGTGGTAGTGGTGGTATTGGTGGTACACTATACGCTACACTACAAGCTACCCTATAAACTCCATTATACACTACACCATTCACTACACTACTGTACACTACACTGCTATACACTACACTATGCACTACACTTATATACACTACACTCGACACTGTACCTGGGGCTACCTTTGTCTGTGCGCTACTCGCTACTACCAACAGCACTTGCCCCTACAGCCCTGCTAGAGGCTACCTGGGGTCACCTTTATCTGTGTGACTGCACTTGCCCCTATAGCCCTGCTAGAGGTTACCTGGGGTAGCTTTGTCTGTGTCTGTGTGACTGCACTTGCCCCTACAGCCCTGCTAGAGGCTACCTGGGGTCACCTTTGTCTGTGTCTGTGTGACTGCACTTGCCCCTACAGCCCTGCTAGAGGCTACCTGGGGTCACCTTTGTCTGTGTCTGTGTGACTGCACTTGCCCCTACAGCCCTGCTAGAGGCTACCTGGGGGAGCTTTGTCTGTGTCTGTGTGACTGCACTTGCCCCTACAGCCCTGCTAGAGGCTACCTGGGGTCACCTTTGTCTGTGTGCTATTCGCTACTGCTAACAACACTTGCCCCGAAAGTCAACAAAGGCTATCCTTGTCTTTGCTACGTGCGTGAGTGCACTGTGTGTGTGTGTTGGTCTCTATGGATCTTTGTGAGTCTTTGTGGGTCTCTGTGGGTCTCTGTGTGTCTCTGTGGGTGTCTGTGTGTGTCTGTGTGTGTCTCTATGTGTGTCTTTGTGTGTCTCTATGTGTGTCTGTGTGTGTCTCTATGGATCTTTGTGAGTCTTTGTGGGTCTCTGTGGGTCTCTGTAGGTGTCTGTGGGTGTCTGTGTGTGTCTGTGTGTGTCTCTATGTGTGTCTTTGTGTGTCTCTATGGATCTTTGTGAGTCTTTGTGGGTCTCTGTGGGTCTCTGTGGGTGTCTGTGGGTGTCTGTGTGTGTCTCTATGTGTGTCTTTGTGTGTCTTTGTGTGTCTCTATGGATCTTTGTGAGTCTTTGTGGGTCTCTGTGGGTCTCTGTGGGTGTCTGTGTGTGTCTGTGTGTGTCTCTATGTGTGTCTTTGTGTGTCTCTATGGATCTTTGTGAGTCTTTGTGAGTCTTTGTGGGTCTCTGTGGGTCTTTGTAGGTGTCTGTGTGTGTCTCTGTGGGTCTCTGTGGGTGTCTGTGTGTGTCTGTGTGTGTCTCTATGTGTGTCTTTGTGTGTCTCTATGGATCTTTGTGAGTCTTTGTGGGTCTCTGTGGGTCTCTGTGGGTGTCTGTGGGTGTCTGTGTGTGTCTGTGTGTGTCTGTGTGTGTCTCTATGTGTGTCTTTGTGTGTCTCTATGGATCTTTGTGAGTCTTTGTGTGTCTTTGTGGGTCTCTGTGGGTCTCTGTAGGTGTCTGTGGGTGTCTGTGTGTGTCTCTATGTGTGTCTTTGTGTGTCTCTATGTGTGTCTTTGTGTGTCTCTATGGATCTTTGTGAGTCTCTGTGGGTCTCTGTGGGTGTCTGTGTGTGTCTGTGTGTGTCTCTATGTGTGTCTTTGTGTGTCTCTATGGATCTTTGTGAGTCTTTGTGGGTCTCTGTGGGTCTCTGTGGGTCTCTGTAGGTGTCTGTGGGTGTCTGTGTGTCTCTGTGGGTCTCTGTAGGTGTCTGTGTGTGTCTGTGTGTGTCTCTATGTGTGTCTCTATGTGTGTCTCTATGGATCTTTGTGAGTCTTTGTGGGTCTCTGTGGGTCTCTGTAGGTGTCTGTGTGTGTCTGTGTGTGTCTCTATGTGTGTCTTTGTGTGTCTCTATGGATCTTTGTGAGTCTTTGTGGGTCTCTGTGGGTCTCTGTGGGTGTCTGTGTGTGTCTGTGTGTGTCTCTATGGATCTTTGTGAGTCTTTGTGGGTCTCTGTGGGTCTCTGTGGGTGTCTGTGTGTGTCTGTGTGTGTCTCTGTGGGTCTCTGTGGTTCTCTGTAGGTGTCTGTGTGTGTCTCTATGTGTGTCTTTGTGCGTCTCTATGGATCTTTGTGAGTCTTTGTGGGTCTCTGTGGGTCTCTGTGGGTGTCTGTGTGTGTCTGTGTGTGTCTCTATGGGTGTCTTTGTGTGTCTCTATGGATCTTTGTGAGTCTTTGTGGGTCTCTGTGGGTCTCTGTGGGTGTCTGTGTGTGTCTCTGTGTGTGTCTGTGTGTGTCTCTATGGATCTTTGTGAGTCTTTGTGGGTCTCTGTGGGTCTCTGTGGGTGTCTGTGTGTGTCTGTGTGTGTCTCTATGTGTGTCTTTGTGTGTCTCTATGGATCTTTGTGAGTCTTTGTGGGTCTCTGTGGGTCTCTGTGGGTGTCTGTGTGTGTCTGTGTGTGTCTCTATGTGTGTCTTTGTGTGTCTCTATGGATCTTTGTGTGTCTTTGTGTGTCTCTGTGGGTCTCTGTGGGTCTCTGTAGGTGTCTGTGGGTGTCTGTGTGTCTCTGTGTGTCTCTGTAGGTGTCTGTGTGTGTCTGTGGGTGTCTGTGGGTGTCTGTGTGTGTCTGTGTGTGTCTCTGTGGGTCTCTGTGGGTCTCTGTAGGTGTCTGTGGGTCTCTGTGAGTCTCTGTGGGTGTCTGTGTGTGTCTGTGTGTGTCTTTGTGTGTCTCTATGTGTGTCTTTGTGTGTCTCTATGGATCTTTGTGAGTCTTTGTGGGTCTCTGTGGGTCTCTGTGGGTGTCTGTGTGTGTCTGTGTGTGTCTCTATGTGTGTCTTTGTGTGTCTCTATGGATCTTTGTGAGTCTCTGAGGGTCTCTGTGGGTCTCTGTAGGTGTCTGTGGGTGTCTGTGTGTGTCTCTATGTGTGTCTTTGTGTGTCTCTATGGATCTTTGTGAGTCTTTGTGGGTCTCTGTGGGTCTCTGTAGGTGTCTGTGTGTGTCTGTGTGTGTCTGTGTGTGTCTGTGTGTCTCTGTGGGTGTCTGTGGGTGTCTGTGGGTCTCTGTGGGTGTCTGTGGGTGTCTGTGTGTGTCTCTGTGGGTGTCTGTGTGTGTCTCTGTGGGTGTCTGTGTGTGTCTGTGTGTGTCTCTATGGATCTTTGTGAGTCTTTGTGGGTCTCTGTGGGTCTCTGTGGGTGTCTGTGTGTGTCTGTGTGTGTCTCTATGTGTGTCTTTGTGTGTCTCTATGGATCTTTGTGAGTCTTTGTGGGTCTCTGTGGGTCTCTGTGGGTCTCTGTGGGTGTCTGTGTGTGTCTCTATGTGTGTCTTTGTGTGTCTCTATGGATCTTTGTGAGTCTTTGTGAGTCTTTTGGGTCTCTGTGGGTCTCTGTGGGTCTCTGTGTGTGTCTGTGTGTGTCTCTATGGATCTTTGTGAGTCTTTGTGGGTCTCTGTGGGTCTCTGTGGGTCTCTGTAGGTGTCTGTGGGTGTCTGTGTGTCTTTGTGGGTCTCTGTAGGTGTCTGTGTGTGTCTGTGTGTGTCTCTATGTGTGTCTTTGTGTGTCTCTATGGATCTTTGTGAGTCTTTGTGGGTCTCTGTAGGTGTCTGTGGGTGTCTGTGGGTGTCTGTGTGTGTCTGTGTGTGTCTCTGTGGGTGTCTCTGTGGGTGTCTGTGTGTGTCTCTGTGTGTGTCTTTGTGTGTCTCTATGGATCTTTGTGAGTCTTTGTGGGTCTCTGTGGGTCTCTGTGGGTGTCTGTGTGTGTCTGTGTGTGTCTCTATGGATCTTTGTGAGTCTTTGTGGGTCTCTGTGGGTCTCTGTGGGTGTCTGTGTGTGTCTGTGGGTGTCTGTGTGTGTCTCTATGTGTGTCTGTGTGTGTCTCTATGGATCTTTGTGAGTCTCTGTGGGTCTCTGTGGGTCTCTGTAGGTGTCTGTGTGTGTCTTTGTGTGTCTCTATGGATCTTTGTGAGTCTTTGTGGGTCTCTGTGGGTCTCTGTGTGTCTCTATGTGTGTCTTTGTGTGTCTCTATGGATCTTTGTGAGTCTTTGTGGGTCGCTGTGGGTCTCTGTGGGTGTCTGTGTGTGTCTGTGTGTGTCTCTATGTGTGTCTTTGTGTGTCTCTATGGATCTTTGTGAGTCTTTGTGGGTCTCTGTGGGTCTCTGTGGGTCTCTGTGGGTGTCTGTGTGTGTCTCTATGTGTGTCTTTGTGTGTCTCTATGGATCTTTGTGAGTCTTTGTGAGTCTTTGTGGGTCTCTGTGGGTCTCTGTGGGTCTCTGTGTGTGTCTGTGTGTGTCTCTATGGATCTTTGTGAGTCTTTGTGGGTCTCTGTGGGTCTCTGTGGGTCTCTGTATGTGTCTGTGGGTGTCTGTGTGTCTCTGTGGGTCTCTGTAGGTGTCTGTGTGTGTCTGTGTGTGTCTTTATGTGTGTCTTTGTGTGTCTCTATGGATCTTTGTGAGTCTTTGTGGGTCTCTGTAGGTGTCTGTGGGTGTCTGTGTGTCTTTGTGAGTCTTTGTGAGTCTCTGTGGGTCTCTGTGGGTCTCTGTGTGTCTCTGTGGGTGTCTGTGTGTGTCTGTGGGTGTCTGTGTGTGTCTCTATGTGTGTCTGTGTGTGTCTCTATGGATCTTTGTGAGTCTTTGTTGGTCTCTGTGGGTCTCTGTAGGTGTCTGTGTGTGTCTTTGTGTGTCTCTATGGATCTTTGTGAGTCGTTGTGGGTCTCTGTGGGTCTCTGTGTGTCTCTATGTGTGTCTTTGTGTGTCTCTATGGATCTTTGTGAGTCTCTGTGGGTCTCTGTGGGTCTCTGTAGGTGTCTGTGTGTGTCTTTGTGTGTCTCTATGGATCTTTGTGAGTCTTTGTGGGTCTCTGTGGGTCTCTGTGTGTCTCTATGTGTGTCTTTGTGTGTCTCTATGGATCTTTGTGAGTCTTTGTGGGTCTCTGTGGGTCTCTGTGGGTGTTTGTGTGTGTCTGTGTGTGTCTCTATGTGTGCCTTTGTGTGTCTCTATGGATCTTTGTGAGTCTTTGTGGGTCTCTGTGGGTCTCTGTGGGTCTCTGTGGGTGTCTGTGTGTGTCTCTATGTGTGTCTTTGTGTGTCTCTATGGATCTTTGTGAGTCTTTGTGGGTCTCTGTGGGTCTCTGTGTGTCTCTATGTGTGTCTTTGTGTGTCTCTATGGATCTTTGTGAGTCTTTGTGGGTCTTTGTGGGTCTCTGTGGGTGTCTGTGTGTGTCTGTGTGTGTCTCTATGTGTGTCTTTGTGTGTCTCTATGGATCTTTGTGAGTCTTTGTCGGTCTCTGTGGGTCTCTGTGGGTGTCTGTGTGTGTCTGTGTGTGTCTGTGTGTGTCTCTATGTGTGTCTTTGTGTGTCTCTATGGATCTTTGTGAGTCTTTGTGGGTCTCTGTGGGTCTCTGTGGGTGTCTGTGTGTGTCTGTGTGTGTCTCTATGTGTGTCTTTGTGTGTCTCTATGGATCTTTGTGAGTCTTTGTGGGTCTCTGTGGGTCTCTGTGGGTCTCTGTGTGTGTCTGTGTGTGTCTCTATGGATCTTTGTGAGTCTTTGTGGGTCTCTGTGGGTCTCTGTGGGTCTCTGTAGGTGTCTGTGGGTGTCTGTGTGTCTTTGTGGGTCTCTGTAGGTGTCTGTGTGTGTCTGTGTGTGTCTCTATGTGTGTCTTTGTGTGTCTCTATGGATCTTTGTGAGTCTTTGTGGGTCTCTGTAGGTGTCTGTGTGTGTCTGTGTGTGTCTCTATGTGTGTCTTTGTGTGTCTCTATGGATCTTTGTGAGTCTTTGTGGGTCTCTGTAGGTGTCTGTGGGTGTCTGTGGGTGTCTGTGTGTGTCTGTGTGTGTCTCTGTGGGTGTCTCTGTGGGTGTCTGTGTGTGTCTCTGTGTGTGTCTTTGTGTGTCTCTATGGATCTTTGTGAGTCTTTGTGGGTCTCTGTGGGTCTCTGTGGGTGTCTGTGTGTGTCTGTGGGTGTCTGTGTGTGTCTCTATGTGTGTCTGTGTGTGTCTCTATGGATCTTTGTGAGTCTTTGTGGGTCTCTGTGGGTCTCTGTGGGTGTCTGTGGGTGTCTGTGGGTGTCTGTGTGTGTCTCTATGTGTGTCTTTGTGTGTCTCTATGTGTGTCTTTGTGTGTCTCTATGGATCTTTGTGAGTCTTTGTGTGTCTCTGTGTGTGTCTGTGGGTGTCTGTGGGTGTCTGTGTGTGTCTGTGTGTGTCTCTATGTGTGTGTTGGTCTCTATGGATCTTTGTGAGTCTTTGTGGGTCTCTGTGGGTCTCTGTAGGTGTCTGTGTGTGTCTTTGTGTGTCTGTGTGTGTCTGTGTGTGTCTCTGTGTGTGTCTTTGTGTGTCTCTATGGATCTTTGTGAGTCTTTGTGGGTCTCTGTGGGTCTCTGTGGGTGTCTGTGGGTGTCTGTGTGTGTCTGTGTGTGTCTCTATGTGTGTCTTTGTGTGTCTCTATGGATCTTTGTGAGTCTTTGTGGGTCTCTGTGGGTCTCTGTAGGTGTCTGTGGGTGTCTTTGGGTCTCTGTAGGTGTCTGTGGGTGTCTGTGTGTCTCTGTGTGTCTCTGTGGGTGTCTGTGGGTCTCTGTGGGTCTCTGTGGGTGTCTGTGTGTCTCTGTGTGTCTCTGTGGGTGTCTGTGGTTCTCTATGGATCTTTGTGAGTCTCTGTGGGTCTGTGTGGGTCTCTGTAGGTGTCTGTGGGTGTCTGTGTGTGTCTGTGTGTGTCTCTATGTGTGTCTGTGTGTGTCTCTATGTGTGTCTTTGTGTGTCTCTATGGATCTTTGTGAGTCTCTGTGGGTCTGTGTGGGTCTCTGTAGGTGTCTGTGGGTGTCTGTGTGTGTCTCTGTAGGTGTCTGTGGGTGTCTGTGGGTCTCTGTAGGTGTCTGTGGGTGTCTGTGTGGGTCTCTGTGTGTCTCTGTGTGTGTCTGTGGGTGTCTGTGGGTGTCTGTGGGTGTCTGTGTGTGTCTGTGTGTGTGTTGGTCTCTATGGATCTTTGTGAGTCTTTGTGGGTCTCTGTGGGTCTCTGTAGGTGTCTGCGTGTGTCTGTGTGTGTCTGTGTGTGTCTCTATGTGTGTCTTTGTGTGTCTCTATGGATCTTTGTGAGTCTTTGTGGGTCTCTGTGGGTCTCTGTAGGTGTCTGCGTGTGTCTTTGTGTGTCTGTGTGTGTCTGTGTGTGTCTCTGTGTGTGTCTTTGTGTGTCTCTATGGATCTTTGTGAGTCTTTGTGAGTCTTTGTGGGTCTTTGTGGGTCTCTGTGGGTCTCTGTGGGTGTCTGTGGGTGTCTGTGTGTGTCTGTGGGTGTCTCTGTGGGTGTCTGTGTGTGTCTCTATGTGTGTCTTTGTGTGTCTCTATGGATCTTTGTGAGTCTTTGTGGGTCTCTGTGGGTCTCTGTAGGTGTCTGTGGGTGTCTGTGGGTGTCTGTGTGTGTCTCTGTGGGTGTCTGTGTGTGTCTCTATGTGTGTCTTTGTGTGTCTCTATGGATCTTTGTGAGTCTCTGTGGGTCTCTGTGGGTCTCTGTAGGTGTCTGTGTGTCTCTGTGGGTGTCTGTGGGTCTCTGTAGGTGTCTGTGGGTGTCTGTGTGTCTCTGTGTGTCTCTGTGGGTGTCTGTGGGTCTCTATGGATCTTTGTGAGTCTCTGTGGGTCTGTGTGGGTCTCTGTAGGTGTCTGTGGGTGTCTGTGGGTGTCTGTAGGTCTCTGTAGGTGTCTGTGGGTGTCTGTGTGGGTCTCTGTGGGTCTCTGTGTGTCTCTGTGTGTCTCTGTGTGTCTCTGTGGGTCTCTGTAGGTGTCTGTGGGTCTCTGTGGGTGTCTGTGTGTCTCTGTGTGTCTCTGTGTGTCTCTGTGGGTCTCTATGGATCTTTGTGAGTCTTTGTGGGTCTCTGTGTGTCTCTGTGGGTCTCTGTGGGTGTCTGTGTGTGTCTCTGTGGGTCTCTGTGGGTCTCTGTAGGTGTCTGTGGGTGTCTGTGTGTCTCTGTGTGTCTCTGTGGGTGTCTGTGTGTGTCTCTGTGGGTCTCTGTGGGTCACTGTAGGTGTCTGTGGGTGTCTGTGGGTGTCTGTGTGTGTCTCTGTGGGTCTCTATGGATTTTTGTGAGTCTTTGTGGGTCTTTGTGTGTCTCTGTGGGTCTCTGTGGGTGTCTGTGTGTGTCTCTGTTGGTCTCTGTGTGTCTCTGTGGGTCTCTGTAGGTGTCTGTGGGTGTCTGTGTGTCTCTGAATGCCAACTGTCATCGGCTACAGAATCCCACGTCAGAGAATGAGGAGGCTTACCGCAGCCTTCGCTCGGAGGTTCAGAGAGCCGTGAGGCGCTGCAAGGATGGGTGGTGGTCGCGGGTTGCTGAGGAGATGGAGTCTGCCTCAGTGGCCCGTGATCACAAATCTCTATTTAACTCCATCAAAAAAGTAACCTGCAGCGCCACACCTATTACCATCATTAGGGGAAAAAACGGTGATCCAATCTCCGACCCCCAGGAACAGGTTCGCAGATTTGCTGAGCATTTCTGTGAGGTCCTGGGGGAGGGAAAATCCCTCAGCCAGGAAAACATCGTGGCACAAAGTGAGGATGACCCTGCTGAGGCTGCGGTGCCTCAAATATTGGAAGAAGTCACCCCCTGTGAGTGGCTGGCTGAGGTGCCATCTGCTGAGGAAGTATTGAAGGCGATCCGGAGTCTGAGACGAGGAACGGCAGCGGGCAGAGATGATCTCCCAAGCTAAATGCTGAGGGAGGGTGGCGTTTGTGCACAGACTGCCCTATATGACATCATAACAACAGTCTGGACCACTGGACGGGTTCCGCAGGATTGGAAGGATGCCCTGGTGGTCCCCCTTTTTAAGATGGGGGACCGCACAGACTGTAACAACTACAGGGGCATCTCACTCCTCAGTGTGCCGGGAAAGGTCCTGGCAAGGATTATTCAGCATCGCCTTGCCAGGCACGCTGAGGAGAGGCTTGCGGAGCCCCAATGCGGTTTCAGGAAAGGGCGGTCCTGCACAGATGCCATATTTTCTGTCCGTCTGCTACAGCAGAGGTGTAGGGAATTCCAACAAGACCTACATCTCTGCTTTATTGACCTGGTCAAGGCCTATGATACCATCAGTAGGCCTGGGCTCTGGGTCGTTCTTCGTGCTTTTGGAGTACCTGACCCTCTGCTCACGATCATTAAGGACCTTCATGATGGTGAGCGGGCCCGGGTAAAACTACGTGGCCGGGAGTCAGAGCCATTCCCTGTACACCTTGGGGTGCGACAGGGATGTCCTCTGGCTCCCACATTATTTAACATCTATTTTGACCACGTAGTTCGTGAAGCCTTCAATAGCTGTACCGGGGGAATCTCCATATGGTACAGATATAATGGGAGGCTAATCGATGCCCGGGTGCGGTCAAGGGATGGCTCCCGATTGCTCAACCACGTTATGTATGCTGATGATTTGGTAATAGCTGCTCAGTCAGAGGAGGAGTTGGAGACGCTGCTGCTGAGACTGGAGCGTGCCACTAAGAGGTGGGGCCTTACCATCAGCCCCACCAAAACTAAGCACCTGCCTGGGTATTTTGTACCATCGGACACTCCACCCCCACAACTCCCAATCGGTGATGGGGCAGTTGTGGAGAGAGTGGAGAGTTTCCCATACCTGGGCAGTGTGCTTATGACTGGCTCCAGTTTAACAGCAGAGGTCTCACTCCGAATCAGTCGAGCGGCAATATCTTTTCATTGGTTGCGTAACGCTGTGTGGAAGCTACCTGGTCTGTCACTCCGCACTAAGCTTCAGGTCTTCTCGGCCACGGTCATTCCCTCCCTCCTCTACGCTTGCGAAACGTGGACCCCCCTAATGGAACATCTTCGCCGGTTAGAAACATTTAGGCTGGCCTGCCTACGATCCATCCTGGGTTTAACCAGACTGGATTGTGTGAGGAGCTCACAAATCCTTGAAAGATCTGGGCAGGGTCCCATCGGTGAGCTTCTCCGGCAGGCAAGACTGCGATGGCTGGGTCATGTAGCCCGCATGCCCAGCCACCGCATGCCGAAACAGCTTTTGTTTGGCCGGATTGAGGGGGCTAAGCGGGCGCGGCATGGGCTAGAGAAGAGATGGAGTGATGTGGTACAGGAGGACGTGGAGCTGAGTGGACTTGCCGATGACTGGTACCAGCGGTGTCAAGATCGACCTCTGTGGAGGAGGCTCGTGAAGGATGCTACTGGGCAGTTGGAGGCAGTCGCCCTCCAACAACAACGGAGGGCGGAGGAGCGACGCTCACAACAATGAGCGGAGCGCCGGGTGGCTAAAGCACAGCAGGTTGGCACAGTAGGGGGCACAGGTGTGGCATCAGCCAGTCATCTCAGTCAGTCGACCCGTGGCACCTGGGTCTGCCCAGTGACCTCCTGCCAGCGGGCGTTCGACACTTCACGTGGCCTCACGGTGCACATAGCCTGGCACAAGCGTCGTGGTGACGTCACCACCACTTAGTGGCGAATGGCGGTTGTTGTTGTTGTTGTGTGTGTCTCTGTGTGTGTGTCTGTGTGTGTCTCTGTGGGTCTCTGTGGGTCTCTGTAGGTGTCTGTGGGTGTCTGTGTGTCTCTGTGTGTCTCTGTGGGTGTCTGTGTGTGTCTCTGTGGGTCTCTGTGGGTCTCTGTAGGTGTCTGTGGGTGTCTGTGTGGGTCTCTGTGGGTCTCTGTGTGTCTCTGTGTGTGTCTGTGGGTGTCTTTGTGGGTCTCTGTGGTTCTCTGTAGGTGTCTGTGGGTGTCTGTGGGTCTCTGTGGGTGCCTGTGTGGGTCTCTGTGTGTCTCTGTGTGCGTCTGTGTGTGTCTCTGTGGGTCTCTATGGATTTTTGTGAGTCTTTGTGGGTCTCTGTGTGTCTCTGTGGGTCTCTGTGGGTGTCTGTGTGTGTCTCTGTGGGTCTCTGTGGGTCTCTGTGGGTCTCTGTAGGTGTCTGTGGGTGTCTGTGTGTGTCTCTGTGGGTCTCTGTGGGTCTCTGAAGGTGTATGTAGGTGTCTGTGTGTCTCTGTGTGTGTCTGTGTGTGTCTCTGTGGGTCTCTGTGGGTCTCTGTAGGTGTCTGTGGGTGTCTGTGTGTCTCTGTGTGTCTCTGTAGGTGTCTGTGGGTGTCTGTGTGTGTCTCTGTAGGTCACTGTGGGTCTCTGTAGGTGTCTGTGGGTGTCTGTGTGGGTCTCGGTGTGTCTCTGTGTGTGTCTGTGTGTATCTCTATGGGTGTCTTTGGGTGTCTACGGGTGTCTGTGCGTGTCTCTGTGGGTGTTTGTGTGTATCTCTGTCTGTCTCTGTGGGTGTCTACGGGTGTCTGTGAGTCTCTGTGGGTCTCTGTGCGTCTCTCTATGGGTGTTTCTGTGGGTCTCTGTGGGTCTCTTTGGGTATCTGTGAGTGTCTGTGAGTCTCTGTGGG
Source organism: Petromyzon marinus (assembly GCF_048934315.1). NCBI lineage: Eukaryota > Metazoa > Chordata > Hyperoartia > Petromyzontiformes > Petromyzontidae > Petromyzon > Petromyzon marinus. The sequence continues at coordinate 7,197,418 of NC_133747.1, read as the reverse complement.
GTCTCTGTGGGTCTCTGTGTATCTCTATGGGTGTCTACGGGTCTCTGTGCGTGTTTTTGTGCGTGTCTCTGTGTGTCTCTGTGTGTCTCTGTGGGTGTCTACGTGTCACTGTGGGTGTCTCTGTGTGTCTCTTTGGGTCTCTGCGTGTCTCTGTGTGTCTCTGTGTGTCTCTATGGGTCTCTATGCGTCTCTGTGCGTGTCTCTGTGGGTGTCTCTGTGCGTGTCTCTGTGGGTGTCTCTGTGTGTACCTCTGTGTGTCTCTGTGGGTGTCTACGGGTGTCTGTGAGTCTCCCTGTGGGTGTCTCTGTGGGTCTCTTTGGGTCTCTATGGGTCTCTGTGGGTATCTGTGAGTGTCTGTGGGGTCTCTGTGCATGTCTCTATGGGTCACTGTGGGTCTCTGTGTATCTCTATGGGTGTCTACTTGTCTCTGTGGGTGTCTCTGTGTGTGTCTCTGTGGGTCTCTATGGGTGTCTACGTGTCTCTGTGCGTGTCTCTGTTGGTCACTGTGGGTCTCTTTGGGTCTCTGTTAGTGTCTGTGAGTGTCTGTGGGGTCTCTGTGCGTGTCTTTGTGGGTCTATGTGAGTCTCTGTGGGGTCTCTGTGTGTCTCTGTGTGTCTCTGTGTGTCTCTATGGGTGTCTACGTGTCTCTGTGCGTGTCTCTGCGGGTCACCATGGGTCTCTATGGGTCTCTATGCGTCTCTGTGCGTGTCTCTGTGGGTGCCTCTGTGTGTGTCTCTGTGGGTGTCTCTGTGTGTATCTCTATGGGTGTCTATGGGTCTCTGTGCGTGTCTCTGTGGGTGTCTCTGTGCGTGTGTCTGTGGGTGTCTCTGTGTGTATCTCTATGGGTCTCTATGGGTGTCTACGGGTCTCTTTGGGTGTCTATGTGTGTCTCTGTGGGTCTCTATGGGTGTCTATGGGTCTCTGTGCGTGTCTCTGTGGGTCACTGTGGGTCTATGTGGGTCTCTGTCGGTGTCTCTGTGGGTCTCTATGGGTCTCTGTGGTTATATGTGAGTCTCTGTGGGTCTCTGTGCGTGTCTCTGTGTGTCTCTGTGGGTCTCTGTGCGTGTCTCTGTGTGTCTCTGTGGGTCTCTGTGGGTCTCTGTGAGTGTCTGTGAGTCACTGTGGGTCTCTGTGGGTCTCTGTGCGTGTCTCTGTGTGTCTCTGTGGGTCTCTGTGGGTCTCTGTGGGTGTCTCTGTGTGTTTCTGTGGGTGTCTCTGTGTATCTCTGTGGGTCTCTATGGGTGTCTAGGGGTATCTGTGCGTGTCTCTGTGGGTGTCTCTGTGTATCTCTATGGGTCTCTATGTGTCTCTGTGGGTGTCTCTGTGTGTCTCTGTGGGTGTCTCTGTGTATCTCTGTGGCTCTCTATGGGTGTCTACGGGTCTCTGTGCGTGTCTCTGTGGGTCTCTGTGCGTGTCTCTGTGGGTCTCTGTGCGTGTCTCTGTGGGTCACTGTGGGTCTCTTTGGGTCTCTGTGAGTGCTGGGAGTCTCTGTGGGGTCTCTGTGCGTGTCTCTGTGGGTCACCGTGGGTCTCTGTGCATCTCTATGGGTGTCTAGGGTGTCTACGTGTCTCTGTGCGTGTCTCTGTGGGTGTCTCTGTGTATCTCTATGGGTCTCTATGTGTCTCTGTGGGTGTCTCTGTGTGTCTCTGTGTGTCTCTATGGGTGTCTACGTGTCTCTGTGCGTGTCTCTGTGGGTGTCTCTGTGTATCTCTATAGGTCTCTATGGGTGTCTACGGCTCTCTGTGCGTGTCTTTGTGCGTGTCTCTGTGTGTCTCTATTGGTGTCTACGTGTCTCTGTGCGTGTCTCTGTGTGTCTCTGTGTCTCTGTGGGTCTCTATGGGTGTCTCTGTGTGTCTCTGTGTGTCTCTGTGGGTCTCTATGGGTGTCTCTGTGTGTCTCTGTGTGTCTCTGTGGGTGTCTACGGGTCTCTGTGCATGTCTCTGCGGGTCTCTGTGTGTCTCTATGGGTGTCTCTGAGTGTCTCTGTGTGTCTCTATTGGTGTCTACGTGTCTCTGTGCGTGTCTCTGTGTGTCTCTGTGTCTCTGTGGGTCTCTATGGGTGTCTACGTGTCTCTGTGTGTCTCTGTGTGTCTCTATGGGTGTCTACGTGTCTCTGTGCGTGTCTCTGCGGGTCTCTGTGTGTCTCTATGGGTGTCTACGGGTCTCTGTGAGTGTCTCTGTGTGTCTCTGTGGGTCTCTATGGGTGTCTCTGTGTGTCTATGTGTGTCTCTATGGGTCTCTATGGGTGTCTACGTGTATCTGTGTGTCTCTATGGGTCTCTGTGTGTTTCTATGGGTGTCTCTATGGGTCTCTATGGGTGTCTATCGGTGTCTACGTGTCTCTGTGTGTCTCTGTGTGTCTCTATGGGTGTCTACGTGTCTCTGTGCGTGTCTCTGTGTGTCTCTGTGTGTCTCTATGGGTGTCTCTGTGTGTCTCTGTGTGTCTCTGTGGGTGTCTACGGGTCTCTGTGAGTGTCTCTGTGTGTCTGTGTGGGTCTCTATGGGTGTCTCTGTGTGTCTCTGTGTGTCTCTATGGGTGTCTATGGGTGTCTACGTGTCTCTGTGCGTCTCTGTGGGTGTCTCTATGGGTGTCTATGGGTGTCTACGTGTCTCTGCGTGTCTCTATGGGTCTCTGTGTGTCTCTGTGGGTGTCTCTATGGGTCTCTATGGGTGTCTACGTGTCTCTGTGTGTCTCTATGGGTCTCTGCGTGTCTCTATGGGTCTCTGTGTGTCTCTGTGGGTGTCTCTATGGGTCTCTATGGGTGTCTACGTGTCTCTGTGTGTCTCTATGGGTCTCTGTGTGTCTCTATGTTTGTCTCTGCGCGTCTCTATGGGTCTCTGTGTCTATCTCTGTGGGTCTCTATGGGTGTCTACGTGTCTCTGCGTGTCTCTGCGGGTCTCTGTGTGTCTCTATGGGTGTCTCTGTGTGTCTCTGTGTGTCTCTATGGGTGTCTACGTGTCTCTGTGAGTGTCTCTGTGTGTCTGTGTGGGTCTCTATGGGTGTCTCTGTGCGTCTCTATGGGTCTCTGTGTGTCTCTATGGGTCTCTGTGTGTCTCTATGGGTCTCTGTGTGTCTCTGCGCGTCTCTATGGGTCTCTATGGGTGTCTACGGGTCTCTGTGCGTGTCTCTGCGGGTCACCGTGTGTCTCTATGGGTCTCTGTGCGTGTCTCTGTGTGTGTCTCCGTGTGTCTCTATGGGTCTCTATGTGTGTCTACGTATCTCTGTGCGTGTCTCTGTGCGTGTCTCTGTGTGTCTCTGTGTGTGTCTCCGTGTGTCTCTATGGGTCTCTATGGGTGTCTACGTGTCTCTGTGCGTGTCTCTGCGGGTCACCGCGGGTCTCTCGCCATGGCGAGCCTCGCCCACTGGGACTTTCTCCGGCTCCGCTATGAACACGACACTCACAAACTTCTTCAGATCACGACGTCGTTCATGCAAATCCTCATTCCGCCCGGGGGCTCTGTCGTAATGCAACTCAGCCCAGCGGCACAAACGATGACATTTAATTTACCAAAAATGTATATAAATATATAAATACGTCTCGACGATGATGGTTGTGGTGGTGGTTGTTGTGACGGACCAGCGGATACGAGCCCCCACGGAAGACGAACATCCGTGGAGGGATGCAGGCAAAGCCGATGAGTCAGATGCCTTCTATGACCTCCTGTCACAGGTGCTGGCTAAAGTGGCCCCTCGGGATAGAGTCATCATGTTGGGTGACTTCAATGCCCGAGTTGGTCATGATACTGGCACCTGGTCTGGAGTGATTGGAGGGCATGGGCCAGATCAGCTCAATAACAACGGTAGGAGGCTGCTAGATTTTTGTGCAGCCCATGGGCTTGTAATTACCAACACGCTGTTCCGGCATCGGCGCATCCACACAACATCATGGATGCATGCCGGGTCCAAGCAAGAACATCTGCTGGACTACATAGTGACGGACCAGCGAATGCGAGCCCATGTCCTTGACACCAGGACCTACCGTGGAGCTGATCTGCCCTCTGACCATCGACTAGTCATCTGTAAGATGCGCCTGCCATTCTTCCACTCCGGTGGTGGGTGTACACCCAGGACCCCATTCCAACCTAAAGTGGCCTGGTCTCAGTTATCTGATGAAAGTTGCAAGCGAGAATTTCATCATCGCTTGCGGCTGGGATTGGCATCGTCCCCGACTCCTCCTGATGTCGAGGGTAAATGGGCGAGGTTTAGGACTGTGACTCATGCAGCTGCAATGGCTGCTTTGGGTACGCGGTCCAGACCTCCCCAGAGACCCTGTCTGACAGAAGAGGTGTTCAGGACGGCTGAGAAAAAGCGACAGGCCCACTGTCATCGGCTACAGAATCCCACGTCAGAGAATGAGGAGGCTTACCGCAGCCTTCGCTCGGAGGTTCGGAGAGCCGTGAGTCGCTGCAAGGATGGGTGGTGGTCGCGGGTTGCTGAGGAGATGGAGTCTGCCTCAGTGGCCCGTGATCACAAATCGCTATTTAACTCCATCAAAAAGTCACCTGCAGCGCCACACCTACTACCATCATTAGGGGAAAGAACGGTGATCCAATCTCCGACCCCCAGGAACAGGTTTGCAGATTTGCTGAGCATTTCTGTGAGGTCCTGGGGGAGGGAAAATCCCTCAGCCAGGAAAACATCGTGGCACAAAGTGAGGATGACCCTGCTGAGGCTGCGGTGCCTCAAATATTGGAAGAAATCACCCCCTGTGAGTGGCTGGCTGAAATTCCATCTGTTGAGGAAGTACTGAAGGCGATCCAGAGTCTCTGTGGGTCACTGTGGGTCTCTGTGGGTCTCAGTAAGTCTCTGTATGTCTCTGTGAGTCTCTGTGGGTTTCTGTGGGTGTCTGTGGGTGTCTCTGTGGGTCACTGTGGGTCTCTGTGGGTCTCAGTAAGTCTCTGTATGTCTCTGTGAGTCTCTGTGGGTTTCTGTGAGTCTCTGTGGGTCTCTTTGGGTCTTTGTGGGTCTCTGTGAGTCTCTGTGGGTGTCTGTGAGTCTCTGTGGGTCTCTGTGCATGTCTCTGCGTGTCTCTGTGGGTGTCTCTGTGTGTCTTTGTGGGTCTCTATGGGTGTCTACGGGTCTCTGTGCGTGTCTCTGTGTGTCTCCGTGTGTCTCTACGGTTGTCTACGGGTGTCTGTGCGTGTCTCTGTGTGTCTGTGTGGGTCTTTGTGGGTCTCTGTGGGTATCTGTGAGTGTCTGTGGGTCTCTTTGGGTCTTTGTGGGTCTCTTTGGGTCTCTGTGGGTGTCTGTGAGTCTATGTGGGTCTCTGTGCATGTCTCTGCGTGTCTCTGTGGGTGTCTCTGTGTGTCTCTGTGTGTCTCTATGGGTGTCTACGGGTGTCTGTGCGTGTCTCTGTGTGTCTCTGTGTGTCTCTATGGGTGTCTACGGGTCTCTGTGCGTGTCTCTGTGTGTCTGTGTGGGACTCTGTGGGTCTCTGTGGGTATATGTGAGTGTCTGTGAGTCACTGTGGGTCTCTGTGGGTCTCTGTGGGTGTCTCTGTGGGTCACTGTGGGTCTCTGTGGGTCTCTGTGGTTCTCTGTGGGTGTCTCTGTGGGTCGCTGTGGGTCTCTGTGAGTCTCTGAGGGTCTCTGTGTGTGTCTCTGTGGGTCTCTGTGGGTGTCTCTGTGGGTCACTGTGGGTCTCTGTGGGTCTCTGCGTGTCTCTGTGAGTCTCTGTAGTTTTCTTTGGGTCTCTGTGGGTCTCTGTGAGCCTCTGTGGGTGTCTGTGAGTCTCTGTGGGTCTCTGTGCCTGTCTCTGCGTGTCTCTGGGGGTGTCTCTGTGTGTCTCTGTGGGTGTCTACGGGTGTCTGTGCATGTCTCTGTGTGTCTCTGTGGGTGTCTACGGGTGTCTGTGCGCGTCTCTGTGTGTCTGTGTGGGTCTTTGTGGGTCTCTGTGGGTCTCTGTGAGTGTCTGTGAGTCACTGTGGGTCTCTGTGGGTCTCTGTGTGTCTCTGTGGGTGTCTCTGTGTATCGCTGTGGGCCTCTTTGGGTGTCTACGGGTCTCTGTGCGTCTCTCTGTGGGTGTCTCTGTGGATCTTTATGGGTGTCTTAGGGTCTCTGTAGGTGTCTCTGTCTGTCTCTGTGGGTCTCTATGGGTGTCTCAGGGTCTCTGTGCGTGTCTCTGTGGGTGTCTCTGTGTGTCTCCGTGTGTCTCTGTGTGTCTCTATGGGTGTCTATGGATGTCTACGGGTCTCTGTGCATGTCTCTGCGGGTCACCTTAGGTCTCTGTGTGTCTCTATTGGTCTCTATGGGTGTCTACGTATCTCTGTGCGTGTCTCTGTGCGTGTCTCTGTGTGTCTCTGTGTGTCTCTATAGGTGTCTCTATGGGTCTCTATGGGTGTCTACGTGTCTCTGTGCGTGTCTCTGCGGGTCACCGTGGGTCTCTGTGGGTGTCTCTGTGTGTCTCTATGGGTGTCTACGTGTCTCTGTGTGTCTCTATGGGTGTCTAAGCGTGTCTCTATGGGTCTCTATGGGTGTCTACGTGTCTCTGTGCGTGTCTCTGCGGGTCACCGCGGGTCTCTCGCCATGGCGAGCCTCGCCCACTGGGACTTTCTCCGGCTCCGCTATGAACACGACACTCACAAACTTCTTCAGATCACGACGTCGTTCATGCAAATCCCCATTCCGCCCGGGGGCTCTGTCGTAATGCAACTCAGCCCAGCGGCACAAACGATGACATTCAGTTTAACAAAAATGTATCTAAATATAGATGTCTCGACCATGATGGTTGTGGTGGTGGTTGTTGTGACGGACCAGCTCACATATCCCTCGACATGGAAAACATCGTGGCACAAAGTGAGGATGACCCTGCTGAGGCTGCAGTGCCTCAAATATTGGAAGAAGAAGTCACCCCCTGTGAGTGGCTGGCTGAGGTGCCATCTGTTGAGGAAGTATTGAAGGCGATCCGGAGTCTGAGACCAGGAAAGGCAGCGGGCAGAGATGATCTCTCCAGGCGAAATGCTGAGGGAGGGTGGCGTTTGTGCACAGACTGCCCTATATGACATCATAACAACAGTCTGGACCACTGGACGGGTTCCGCAGGATTGGAACGATGCCCTGGTGGTCCCCCTCTTTAAGAAGGGGGACCGCACAGACTGTAACAACTACAGGGGCATCTCACTCCTCAGTGTGAGGCTGGGAAAGGTCCTGGCAAGGATTATTCAGCATCGCCTTGCCAGGCACGCTGAGGAGAGGCTTGCGGAGCCCCAATGCGGTTTCAGGAAAGGGCGGTCCGGCACAGATGCCATATTCTCTGTCCATTTGCTACAGCAGAGGTGTAGGGAATTCCAGCAAGACCTACATCTCTGCTTTATTTACCCAGTCAAGGCCTATGATACCATCAGTAGGCCTGGGCTCTGGGTTGTTCTTCGTGCTTTTGGAGTCCCTGACCCTCTGCTCACGATCATTAAGGACCTTCATGATGGTGAGCGGGCCCGGGTAAAACTATGTGGCCGGGAGTCAGAGCCATTCCCTGTCCACCTTTGGGGTGCGACAGGGATGTCCTCTGGCTCCCACATTATTTAACATCTATTTTGACCAAGTAGTTCGTGAAGCCTTCAATAGCTGTACCGGAGGAATTTCCATCTGGTATAGATGCAATGGGAGGCTGATCGATGCCCAGGTGCGGTCAAGGGATGGCTCCCTATTGGTCAACCACGTTATGCATGCCGATGATTTGGTAATAGCTGCTCATTCAGAGGAGGAGTTGGAGACGCTGCTGCTGAGACTGGAGCATGCCACTAAGAGATGGGGCCTTACCATCAGCCCCACCAAAACTAAGCACCTGCTTGGGTATTTTGTACCATCGGACACTCCACCCCCACAACTCCCAATCGGTGATGGGGCAGTTGTGGAGAGAGTGGAGAGTTTCCGTTACACACTCACACAAACTTCTTCACTATAAACACGACACACCCAAACTTCTTCACTATAAACACGACACTCACACACAAACTTCTTCACTATAAACACGACACTCACACACAAACTTCTTCACTATAAACACGACACTCACACACAAACTTCTTCACTATAAACACGACACTCACACACACAAACTTCTTCACTATAAACACGACACTCACACACAAACTTCTTCACTATAAACACGACACACTCACACCCAAACTTCTTCACTATAAACACGACACTCACACACAAACTTCTTCACTATAAACACGACACTCACACACAAACCTCTTCACTATAAACACGACACACACACACACAAACTTCTTCAGTGTAAACACGACACTCACACACAAACTTCTTCACTATAAACACGACACTCACACGCAAACTTCTTCACTATAAACACGACGCTCACACACAAACTTCTTCACTATAAACACGACACTCACACACAAACTTCTTCACTATAAACACGACACACACACACAAACTTCTTCACTATAAACATGACACTCACACACAAACTTCTTCAATATAAACACGACACACACACAAACTTATTCACTATAAACACGACACTCACACACAAACTTCTTCACTATAAACACGACACTCACACACAAACTTCTTCACTATAAACACGACACTCACACACAAACTTCTTCACTGTAAACACGACACCCACACACAAACTTCTTCACTATAAACACGACACTCACACACAAACTTCTTCACTGTAAACACAACACTCACACACAAACTTCTTCACTATAAACACGACACTCACACGCAAACTTCTTCACTATAAACACGACACTCACACACAAACTTCTTCACTGTAAACACGACACTCACACACAAACTTCTTCACTATAAACACGACACTCACTCACAAACTTCTTCACTATAAACACGACACTCACACACAAACTTCTTCACTATAAACACGACACTCACACACAAACTTCTTCACTATAAACACGACACTCACACACAAACTTCTTCACTATAAACACGACACTCACACACAAACTTCTTCACTATAAACACGACACTCACACACAAACTTCTTCACTATAAACACGACACTCACACACAAACTTCTTCACTATAAACACGACACTCACACACAAACTTCTTCACTATAAACACGACACTCACACACAAACTTCTTCACTATAAACACGACACACTCACACAAACTTCTTCACTATAAACACGACACTCACACACAAACTTCTTCACTATAAACACGACACTTACACACAAACTTCTTCACTATAAACACGACACACACAAACTTCTTCACTATAAACACGACACTCACACACAAACTTCTTCACTATAAACACGACACTCACACACAAACTTCTTCACTATAAACACGACACTCACACGCAAACTTCTTCACTGTAAACACGACACTCACACACAAACTTCTTCACTATAAACACGACACACATTCAGACAAACTTCTTCACTATAAACTCGACACTCACACACACAAACTTCTTCACTATAAACACGACACTCACACACAAACTTCTTCACTATAAACACGACACTCACACACAAACTTCTTCACTATAAACACGACACTCACACACAAACTTCTTCACTATAAACACGACACACTCACACACAAACTTCTTCACTATAAACACGACACACACACAAACTTCTTCACTATAAACACGACACTCACACACAAACTTCTTCACTATAAACACGACACTCACACACAAACTTCTTCACTATAAACACGACACACACACAAACTTCTTCACTATAAACACGACACTCACACACAAACTTCTTCACTATAAACACGACACACATTCAGACAAACTTCTTCACTATAAACTCGACACTCACACACACAAACTTCTTCACTATAAACACGACACTCACACACAAACTTATTCACTATAAACACGACACTCACACACAAACTTCTTCACTATAAACACGACACTCACACACAAACTTCTTCACTATAAACACGACACACTCACACACAAACTTCTTCACTATAAACACGACACACACACAAACTTCTTCACTATAAACACGACACTCACACACAAACTTCTTCACTATAAACACGACACTCACACACAAACTTCTTCACTATAAACACGACACACACACAAACTTCTTCACTATAAACACGACACTCACACACAAACTTCTTCAATATAAACACGACACTCACACACAAACTTCTTCACTATAAACACGACACCCACACACAAACTTCTTCACTATAAATACGACACTCACACACAAACTTATTCACTATAAACACGACACTCACAGACACAAACTTCTTCACTATAAACACGACACTTATACTCAAACTTCTTCACTATAAACACGACACTCACACACAAACTTCTTCACTATAAACACGACACTCACACACAAACTTCTTCACTATAAACACAACACTCACACACAAACTTCTTCACTATAAACACGACACTCACACACTCAAACTTCTTCACTATAAACACGACACTCACACACAAACTTCTTCACTGTAAACACGACACACTCACACACAAACTTCTTCACTATAAACACGACACTCACACACAAACTTCTTCACTATAAACTCGACACACACACACAAACTTCTTCACTATAAACATGACACTCACACACAAACTTCTTCACTATAAACACGACACCCACACACAAACTTCTTCACTGTAAACACGACACTCACACGTTAACTTCTTCACTATAAACACGACACACGCACACAAACTTCTTCACTATAAACACGACACTCACACACAAACTTCTTCACTATAAACACGACACTCACACACAAACTTCTTCACTATAAACACGACACTCACACACAAACTTCTTCACTATAAACACGACACTCACACGCAAACTTCTTCACTATAAACATGACACTCACACACAAACTTCTTCACTATAAACACGACACACTCACACACAAACTTCTTCACTATAAACACGACACTCACACACAAACTTCTTCACTATAAACACGACACTCACACACAAACTTCTTCACTATAAACACGACACTCACACACAAACTTCTTCACTATAAACACGACACTCACACACAAACTTCTTCACTATAAACACGACACTCACACACAAACTTCTTCACTATAAACACGACACACTCACACGCAAACTTCTTCACTATAAACAGGACACACACAAACTTCTTCACTATGAACACGACACTCACACACAAACTTCTTCACTATAAACACGACACTCACACACAAACTTCTTCACTATAAACACGACACTCAAACACAAACTTCTTCACTATAAACACGACACTCACACGCAAACTTCTTCACTATAAACACGACACACACACACAAACTTCTTCACTATAAACACGACACTCACACACACAAACTTCTTCACTATGAACACGACACTCACACACAAACTTCTTCACTATAAACACGACACTCACACACAAACTTCTTCACTGTAAACACGACACAATCACACGCAAACTTCTTCACTATAAACACGACACTCACACTCAAACTTCTTCACTATAAACACGACACTCACACTCAAACTTCTTCAATATAAACATGACACTCACACACAAACTTCTTCACTATAAACACGACACTCACACACAAACTTCTTCACTATAAACACGACACTCACACATAATCTTCTTCACTATAAACACGACACTCACACACAAACTTCTTCGCTATAAACACGACACTCACACACAAACTTCTTCACTATAAACACGACACTCACACACAAACTTCTTCACTATAAACACGACACTCACACACAAACTTCTTCACTATAAACACGACACACTCACACACAAACTTCTTCACTATAAACACGACACTCACACACAAACTTCTTCACTATAAACACGACACTCACACACAAACTTCTTCACTATAAACACGACACTCACACACAAACTTCTTCACTATAAACACGACACTCACACACAAACTTCTTCACTGTAAACACGACACAATCACACGCAAACTTCTTCACTATAAACACGACACTCACACTCAAACTTCTTCACTATAAACACGACACTCACACTCAAACTTCTTCAATATAAACATGACACTCACACACAAACTTCTTCACTATAAACACGACACTCACACACAAACTTCTTCACTGTAAACACGACACAATCACACGCAAACTTCTTCACTATAAACACGACACTCACACTCAAACTTCTTCACTATAAACACGACACTCACACTCAAACTTCTTCAATATAAACATGACACTCACACACAAACTTCTTCACTATAAACACGACACTCACACACAAACTTCTTCACTATAAACACGACACTCACACACAAACTTCTTCACTATAAACACAACACTCACACACACAAACTTCTTCACTATAAACACGACACACACACACACAAACTTCTTCACTATAAACACGACACTCACACACAAACTTCTTCACTATAAACACGACACTCACACACAAACTTGTTCACTATAAACACGACACTCACACACAAACTTCTTCACTATAAACACGACGCTCACACACAAACTTCTTCACTATAAACACGACACTCACACGCAAACTTCTTCACTATAAACACGACACACACACACAAACTTCTTCACTATAAACACGACACCCACACACAAACTTCTTCACTATAAACACGACACTCACACACAAACTTCTTCACTATAAACACGACACTCACACACAAACTTCTTCAATATAAACACGACACTCACACACAAACTTCTTCACTATAAACACGACACTCACACACAAACTTCTTCACTATAAACACGACAAACTCACACACAAACTTCTTCGCTATAAACACGACACTCACACGCAAACTTCTTCACTATAAACACGACACTCACACACAAACTTTTTCACTATAAACACGACACTCACACACAAACTTCTTCACTATAAACACGACACTCACACACAAACTTCTTCACTATAAACAAGACACTCACACACAAACTTCTTCACTATAAACACGACACTCACACACAAACTTCTTCACTATAAACACGACACTCACACACAAACTTCTTCACTATAAACACGATACTCACACACAAACTTCTTCACTGTAAACACGACACTCACACACAAACTTCTTCACTATAAACAAGACACTCACACACAAACTTCTTCACTATAAACACGACACTCACACACAAACTTCTTCACTATAAACACGACACTCACACACAAACTTCTTCACTATAAACACGACACTCACACACAAACTTCTTCACTGTAAACACGACACTCACACACAAACTTCTTCACTATAAACACGACACTCACACACAAACTTCTTCACTATAAACACGACACTCACACACAAACTTCTTCACTGTAAACACGACACTCACACACAAACTTCTTCACTATAAACACGACACTCACACACACAAACTTCTTCACTATAAACACGATACTTACACACAAACTTCTTCACTATAAACACGACACTCACACACAAACTTCTTCACTATAAACACGACACTCACACACAAACTTCTTCACTGTAAACACGACACTCACACACAAACTTCTTCACTATAAACACGACACTCACACACAAACTTCTTCACTATAAACACGACACTCACACACAAACTTCTTCACTATAAACACGACACTCACACACAAACTTCTTCACTATAAACACGATACTCACACACAAACTTCTTCACTATAAACACGACACTCACACGCAAACTTCTTCACTATAAACACGACACTCACACACAAACTTCTTCACTATAAACACGACACTCACACACAAACTTCTTCACTATAAACACGACACTCACACACAAACTTCTTCACTATAAACACGACACACTCACACACAAACTTCTTCACTATAAACACGACACTCACACACAAACTTCTTCAATATAAACACGACACTCAGACACAAACTTCTTCACTATAAACACGACACTCACACACAAACTTCTTCACTATAAACACGACACTCACACACAAACTTCTTCACTATAAACACGACACTCACACACAAACTTCTTCACTATAAACACGACACTCACACACAAACTTCTTCACTATAAACACGACACTCACACACAAACTTCTTCACTATAAACACGACACACTCACACACAAACTTCTTCACTATAAACACGACACACACACAAACTTCTTCACTATAAACACGACACTCACACACAAACTTCTTCACTATAAACACGACACTCACACACAAACTTCTTCACTATAAACACGACACACACACAAACTTCTTCACTATAAACACGACACTCACACACAAACTTCTTCAATATAAACACGACACTCACACACAAACTTCTTCACTATAAACACGACACCCACACACAAACTTCTTCACTATAAATACGACACTCACACACAAACTTATTCACTATAAACACGACACTCACAGACACAAACTTCTTCACTATAAACACGACACTTATACTCAAACTTCTTCACTATAAACACGACACTCACACACAAACTTCTTCACTATAAACACGACACTCACACACAAACTTCTTCACTATAAACACAACACTCACACACAAACTTCTTCACTATAAACACGACACTCACACACTCAAACTTCTTCACTATAAACACGACACTCACACACAAACTTCTTCACTGTAAACACGACACACTCACACACAAACTTCTTCACTATAAACACGACACTCACACACAAACTTCTTCACTATAAACTCGACACACACACACAAACTTCTTCACTATAAACATGACACTCACACACAAACTTCTTCACTATAAACACGACACCCACACACAAACTTCTTCACTGTAAACACGACACTCACACGTTAACTTCTTCACTATAAACACGACACACGCACACAAACTTCTTCACTATAAACACGACACTCACACACAAACTTCTTCACTATAAACACGACACTCACACACAAACTTCTTCACTATAAACACGACACTCACACACAAACTTCTTCACTATAAACACGACACTCACACGCAAACTTCTTCACTATAAACATGACACTCACACACAAACTTCTTCACTATAAACACGACACACTCACACACAAACTTCTTCACTATAAACACGACACTCACACACAAACTTCTTCACTATAAACACGACACTCACACACAAACTTCTTCACTATAAACACGACACTCACACACAAACTTCTTCACTATAAACACGACACTCACACACAAACTTCTTCACTATAAACACGACACTCACACACAAACTTCTTCACTATAAACACGACACACTCACACGCAAACTTCTTCACTATAAACAGGACACACACAAACTTCTTCACTATGAACACGACACTCACACACAAACTTCTTCACTATAAACACGACACTCACACACAAACTTCTTCACTATAAACACGACACTCAAACACAAACTTCTTCACTATAAACACGACACTCACACGCAAACTTCTTCACTATAAACACGACACACACACACAAACTTCTTCACTATAAACACGACACTCACACACACAAACTTCTTCACTATGAACACGACACTCACACACAAACTTCTTCACTATAAACACGACACTCACACACAAACTTCTTCACTGTAAACACGACACAATCACACGCAAACTTCTTCACTATAAACACGACACTCACACTCAAACTTCTTCACTATAAACACGACACTCACACTCAAACTTCTTCAATATAAACATGACACTCACACACAAACTTCTTCACTATAAACACGACACTCACACACAAACTTCTTCACTATAAACACGACACTCACACATAATCTTCTTCACTATAAACACGACACTCACACACAAACTTCTTCGCTATAAACACGACACTCACACACAAACTTCTTCACTATAAACACGACACTCACACACAAACTTCTTCACTATAAACACGACACTCACACACAAACTTCTTCACTATAAACACGACACACTCACACACAAACTTCTTCACTATAAACACGACACTCACACACAAACTTCTTCACTATAAACACGACACTCACACACAAACTTCTTCACTATAAACACGACACTCACACACAAACTTCTTCACTATAAACACGACACTCACACACAAACTTCTTCACTGTAAACACGACACAATCACACGCAAACTTCTTCACTATAAACACGACACTCACACTCAAACTTCTTCACTATAAACACGACACTCACACTCAAACTTCTTCAATATAAACATGACACTCACACACAAACTTCTTCACTATAAACACGACACTCACACACAAACTTCTTCACTGTAAACACGACACAATCACACGCAAACTTCTTCACTATAAACACGACACTCACACTCAAACTTCTTCACTATAAACACGACACTCACACTCAAACTTCTTCAATATAAACATGACACTCACACACAAACTTCTTCACTATAAACACGACACTCACACACAAACTTCTTCACTATAAACACGACACTCACACACAAACTTCTTCACTATAAACACAACACTCACACACACAAACTTCTTCACTATAAACACGACACACACACACACAAACTTCTTCACTATAAACACGACACTCACACACAAACTTCTTCACTATAAACACGACACTCACACACAAACTTGTTCACTATAAACACGACACTCACACACAAACTTCTTCACTATAAACACGACGCTCACACACAAACTTCTTCACTATAAACACGACACTCACACGCAAACTTCTTCACTATAAACACGACACACACACACAAACTTCTTCACTATAAACACGACACCCACACACAAACTTCTTCACTATAAACACGACACTCACACACAAACTTCTTCACTATAAACACGACACTCACACACAAACTTCTTCAATATAAACACGACACTCACACACAAACTTCTTCACTATAAACACGACACTCACACACAAACTTCTTCACTATAAACACGACAAACTCACACACAAACTTCTTCGCTATAAACACGACACTCACACGCAAACTTCTTCACTATAAACACGACACTCACACACAAACTTTTTCACTATAAACACGACACTCACACACAAACTTCTTCACTATAAACACGACACTCACACACAAACTTCTTCACTATAAACAAGACACTCACACACAAACTTCTTCACTATAAACACGACACTCACACACAAACTTCTTCACTATAAACACGACACTCACACACAAACTTCTTCACTATAAACACGATACTCACACACAAACTTCTTCACTGTAAACACGACACTCACACACAAACTTCTTCACTATAAACAAGACACTCACACACAAACTTCTTCACTATAAACACGACACTCACACACAAACTTCTTCACTATAAACACGACACTCACACACAAACTTCTTCACTATAAACACGACACTCACACACAAACTTCTTCACTGTAAACACGACACTCACACACAAACTTCTTCACTATAAACACGACACTCACACACAAACTTCTTCACTATAAACACGACACTCACACACAAACTTCTTCACTGTAAACACGACACTCACACACAAACTTCTTCACTATAAACACGACACTCACACACACAAACTTCTTCACTATAAACACGATACTTACACACAAACTTCTTCACTATAAACACGACACTCACACACAAACTTCTTCACTATAAACACGACACTCACACACAAACTTCTTCACTGTAAACACGACACTCACACACAAACTTCTTCACTATAAACACGACACTCACACACAAACTTCTTCACTATAAACACGACACTCACACACAAACTTCTTCACTATAAACACGACACTCACACACAAACTTCTTCACTATAAACACGATACTCACACACAAACTTCTTCACTATAAACACGACACTCACACGCAAACTTCTTCACTATAAACACGACACTCACACACAAACTTCTTCACTATAAACACGACACTCACACACAAACTTCTTCACTATAAACACGACACTCACACACAAACTTCTTCACTATAAACACGACACACTCACACACAAACTTCTTCACTATAAACACGACACTCACACACAAACTTCTTCAATATAAACACGACACTCAGACACAAACTTCTTCACTATAAACACGACACTCACACACAAACTTCTTCACTATAAACACGACACTCACACACAAACTTCTTCACTATAAACACGACACTCACACACAAACTTCTTCACTATAAACACGACACTCACACACAAACTTCTTCACTATAAACACGACACTCACACACAAACTTCTTCACTATAAACACGACACTCACACACAAACTTCTTCACTATAAACACGACACTCACACACAAACTTCTTCACTATAAACACGACACACTCACACACAAACTTCTTCACTATAAACACGACACTCACACACAAACTTCTTCAATATAAACACGACACTCAGACACAAACTTCTTCACTATAAACACGACACTCACACACAAACTTCTTCACTATAAACACGACACTCACACACAAACTTCTTCACTATAAACACGACACTCACACACAAACTTCTTCACTATAAACACGACACTCACACACAAACTTCTTCACTATAAACACGACACTCACACACAAACTTCTTCACTATAAACACGACACTCACACACAAACTTCTTCACTATAAACACGACACTCACACACAAACTTCTTCACTATAAACACGACACTCACACACAAACTTCTTCATTATAAACACGACACACATTCAGACAAACTTCTTCACTATAAACACGACACTCACACACAAACTTCTTCACTATAAACACGACACACATTCAGACAAACTTCTTCACTATAAACACGACACTCACACACAAACTTCTTCACTATAAACACGACACTCACACGCAAATTTATTCGGACCACGACGTCGTTCATGCAAATCGTCGATTCGCCATCGAGGGCCGCTTTCGTTGGTCAACGCTACCCAGCGGCACATGCGATGACATTTAATTTAACAAAAACATATATAATAATATATTGTGGTGCTGGTAGAATGTTGTAGTTGTGGTGGTGGTTGTTGCTATGGTCGTGGTGGTTGTTGTTGTTGTGGCGAGGCAGCCGTGCGGGTGACCTCAGTTCGAGGCCAGCCCCGGGGGTTGTCACTTGGCGTCTGACCATTCAACATTCAACAAGCAACATGTAACATGCAACATGCCTTGTGTCGTGTGGCGGTGTGTGTGAGTGAGTGTGAGTATGTGTGAGTGTGTGTGAGTATGTGTGAGTGTGTGTCTGTGTATGTGTGTCTGTGTGTGTCTGTGTGTGTGTGTCTGTGTGTCTGTGTGTGTGTCTGTGTGTGTGTCTGTGTGTGTGTGTCTGTGTGTGTGTCTGTGTGTGTGTGTCTGTGTGTGTCTGTGTGTGTGTCTGTGTGTGTCTGTGTGTGTGTGTCTGTGTGTGTGTGTCTGTGTGTGAGGATTGGTGGTCGTGGTTACTTATGCCCCCACCTAAGACGAACATCCGTGGAGGGATGCAGGCAAAGACGATGAGTCAGATGCCTTCTATGACCTCCTGTCACAGGTGCTGGCTAAAGTGGCCCCTCGGGATAGAGTCATCATGTTGGGTGACTTCAATGCCCGAGTTGGTCATGATGCTGGCACCTGGTCTGGAGTGATTGGAGGGCATGGGCCGGATCAGCTCAATAATAACGGTAGGAGGCTACGAGATTTGTGTGCAGCCCATGGGCTTGTAATTACCCACACGCTGTTCCGGCATCGGCGCATCCACACAACATCATGGATGCATGCCGGGTCCAAGCAAGAACATCTGCTGGACTACATAGTGACGGACCAGTGGATGTGAGCCCATGTCCTTGACACCAGGACCTACCGTGGAGCTGATCTGCCCTCTGACCATCGACTAGTCATCTGTAAGATGCGCCTGCCATTCTTCCACTATGGTGGTGGGTGTACACCCAGGACCACATTCCAACCTAAAGTGGCCTGGTCTCAGTTATCTGATGAAGTTGCAAGCGAGAATTCCATCATCGCCTGCGGCTGGGGTTGGCATCGTCCCCCACTCCTCCTGATGTCGAGGGTAAATGGGCGAGGTTTAGGACTGTGACTCATGCAGCTGCAATGGCTGCTTTGGGTACGCAGTCCAGACCTCTCCAGAGACCCTGGCTGACAGAAGAGGTGTTCAGGATAGTTGAGAAAAAGCGACAGGCCCACTGTCATCGGCTACAGAATCCAACGTCAAAGAATGATGAGGCTTACCGCAGCCTTCGCTCGGAGGTTTGGAGAGCCGTGAGGCGCTATAAGAATGGATGGTGGTCACGGGTTGCTGAGTCTGCCTCAGTGGCCTGTGATCACAAATCTCTATTTAACTCCATCAAAAAAGTAACCTGCAGCGCCACACCTATTACCATCACTAGGGGAAAAAACGGTGAACCAATCTCCGACCCCCAGGAACAGGTTTGAAGATCTACTGGGCATTTCTATGAGGTCCTGGGGGAGGGGAAATCCGTCAGCCAGGAAAACATTGTGGCACAAAGTGTGGATGACCCTGCTGAGGCTGCGGTGCCTCAAATATTGGAGGAAGTCACCCCCTGTGAGTGGCTGGCTGAGGTGCCATCCCTTGAGGAAGTACTGAAGGCGATCCGGAGTCTGAGACCAGGAAAGGCAGCGGGCAGAGATGATCTCCCAAGCAAAATGCTGAGGGAGGGTCGCGTTTGTGCACAGACTGCCCGATATGACATCGTAACAACAGTCTGGACCACTGGACGGGTTCTGCAGGATTTGAAGGATGCCCTGGTGGTCCCCCTCTTTAAGAAGGAGGACCGCACAGACTGTAACAACTACAGGAGCATCTCACTCCTCAGTGTGCCGGGAAAGGTCCTGGCTAGGATTATTCAGCATCGCCTTGCCAGGCACGCTGAGGAGAGGCTTGCGGAGTCCCAATGCGGTTTCAGGAAAGGGCGGTCCTGCACAGATGCCATATTTTCTGTCTGTCTGCTACAGCAGAGGTGTAAGGAATTCCAACAAGACCTACATCTCTGCTTTATTGACCTGATCAAGGCCTATGATACCATCAGTAGGCCTGTGCTCTGGGTTGTTCTCCGTGCTTTTGGAGTCCCTGACCCTCTGTTCACGATCATTAAGGACCTTCATGATGGTGTGCGGGCCCGGGTAATACTACGTGGCCGGGAGTCAGAGCCATTCCCTGTATACCTTGGGGTGCGACAGGGATGTCCTCTGGCTCTCACATTATTTAACATCTATTTTGACCACGTAGTTCGTGAAGTCTTCAATAGCTGTACCGGGGGAATCTCCATTTGGTACAGATATAATGGGAGGCTGATCGATCCCTGGGTGCGGTCAAGGGATGGCTCCCTATTGCTCAACCACGTTATATATGCCGATGATTTGGTAATAGCTGCTCATTCAGAGGAGGAGTTGGAGACACTGCTGCTGAGACTGGAGCGTGCCACTAAGAGATGGGGCCTTACCATCAGCCCCACCAAAACTAAGCACCTGCCTGGGTATTTTGTGCCATCGGACACTCCACCGCCACAACTCCCAATCGGTGATGGGGCAGTTGTGGAGAGAGTGGAGAGTTTCTCCCATACCTGGGCAGTGTGCTTATGACTGGCTCCAGTTTACCAGCAGAGATCTCACTCCAAATCAGTCGAGCGGCAATATCTTTTCATCGGTTGCGTAACGCTGTGTGGAAGCTACCTGGTCTGTCGCTCCGTACTAAGCTTCAGGTCTTCTCGGCCACGGTCATTCCCTCCCTTCTCTGCTCTTGCGAAACGTGGACCCCCCTAATGGAACATCTTTGCCGGTTAGAAACATTTAGGCCGGCCTGCCTACGATCCATCCTGGGTTTAACCAGACTGGATTGTGTGAGGAGCTCACAAATCCTTGAAAGATCTGGGCAAGGTCCCATCGGTGAGCTCCTCCGGCGGGCAAGGCTGCGTTGGCTGGGTCACGTAGCCCGCATGCCCAGCCACCGCATGCCGAAACAGCTTTTGTTCGGCCGGATCGAGAGGGCTAAACGGGCGCGTGTTGTGTATATATGCGCCTTTTTCCAAAATTGATATTAATAACGATTTTGCCGATATTTCTTTTTTAATCAACCCTCGGTGTCACTCGTGGCGAAGAGGGGGTGAGATGAACAACCCCCCTCCCCTCACACGCAACAGGCCGCCCGGAGATAAGCAATACAAAGTAATAAACCAAAGCAAAGAGAAAGGGTGGGGAGCAATTCCTAAGGAGGACTTCAAAGATCCCCTCTTGGAGCTCACAGACACCCGGGCGCCACTTCACGGGCGAATTCTAAAATAATTTTCCCTTTCGTTGCTATTCATACAACGGTTAAAGTTCAGAGCTTAGCAACAAATGAGTCGACATCATAAAGAATCCACACACTCAATAAAAAACAACAACAACAACAACAACAACAACAAAAACAACACCAGACTATAATCTGCCCTGGTGGGTTATCACTTCACATAATATTGATACGAAATTCTCTTACCTCTTGCCATCTACGTGGTGGTGACTTTTACTGAAAGAACCAAGAAATGAATCCCTGCAGTCACGAAAGCTTCAAATCAAAATTCAAACAATGGTTATGAGAGTTAAGCTAAGGGTCACCCAGGGCACGCATCAAAGATGGTTTGATCACGTGACCAAAAACAAAAATTTCCATAGATGAAACCTACCGGGCCGCCTTCTCTCCTAGCCACATGGGGTGGCAATGAAAACCACAAATGGGGAGAGATCACAACTCCCACCGGGATAGACAAAGGCAACAGCCGACCGCGAATGGAGGAGCCAGGCCTTGAGGAGACATCTCATCATCATGATCAAATAGAACAAACACGCATCAGACGAAAACCGGGCAGACAAGTTTCGGAGTTATTTTAATTCACGGAAGTCCAAGAAAACTCAGCAACGAGACTAAGCTGACACTATAGGAACCTCCATTACCCGCTACTAAAAAATAAAAAAATAAAACCAGACTACAATCCATACTCTTTGGTTCTATAGGGTAAAGTCACGTTATGTTATCTTTTTTTACCTACGTGGTGACTTTACCCAATAGAACCAAAGAGTATGGATCCTAGCAGTCACGGAAGCTTTAAGTCTGTAATAGACTACAATCCACACAGCGGGTTATCACTTCCCACACGTAATATGAATGCTAACGTTATTCACCTCAAACTATATTACATGTTGCCGTTTACACGAGCTTACACGAACCAAGAAATGCGAATTCTGGCGGTCAAGAAAGTGAGGGCCTGCTTATATCTCCAGCCTCGGGATATCTCTTGACCTCGAGAAGAGAAAGCCCCGATCCCTGGATGCAGACAGGGAGCAAAAGTTAGTTAATAAAAAGAAATTAAAAAATAAACCTCCCTTGAAATACCGGAGGTAACATCTAATGATGGCAATGTTAAATTTGCAAATCCAGTCAGAAGACACGAGGCGAGGTGGGTCGATCACGTGACCAAGATAAACGTATCCCAGAGAGAGAGAGAGGGATGAAGAGAGCCTCCCGGCCGCCTTTGTCTTCCCGCAGCACGTGATAAGAATTTGCAGACGCAGGCAGAGGGCATCCCCTCTTTAAAAAAACACAAATTAAAAAAATCTAACGCCACGATGAAAACACTTGCCTTGAGTCAACGCACGGAATCGTAACCACGAGTGGCACGCGGTATCAAACTAGGGGGGTAAAAAATAAACGCTTAACTTCAAAAGCCTCAACACACCCTTTGTGCGTGGCCAAAGAATGCCACACACCGGGAGGCAAGAGCGAGGGGAGAGGACTCGACCGGACAGGGGTCACCCCCCGTACTCCCCTCCCCTCCTTACAGATTAATTAGCGCAGAGGGGCGAGAGATAAGGACGCACTCGGGGAAGGGGAAATCTGGAGCATCTGTTTCCTTTCGATGGCGGGATGGCTTGAGGCAGGCGACAGTGAACCATGCCTTGATGAAAACTTGACTTCAACATAGCCATTTCTGTGACCAGTCACTAGCTAATCACTCAGTTATTTCAATGCTAAATTCGCCTAGTTATTTCAATGCTAAATTCTCCTGTTTGATTTGTACTAGGTGCCTCAGTGAATGTGTATGCTCTGACTTCAACGTAGCTATTTCTGTGACCAGTTACAAGCTAATCACTCAGCTATTTCAATGCGAAATCCTATGCTAATTCCTTTGTCGAGGGGTGCCTCTACGGATGTGTATACTTTAACTTAGCTATTTCAATGCTAAATTCTATGCTAATTCCTTTGTCAAGGAGTGCTTCTGCGGATGTGTATACTTTAACTTTAACATAGCCATTTCTGTGACCAGTCACAAGCTAATCACTTAGCTATTTCAATGCTAAATTATATGCTAATTCCTTTGTCAAGGGGTGCCTCTGCGGATGTGTATACTTTAACTTTAACATAGCCATTTCTGTGACCAGTCACAAGCTAATCACTCAGCCATTTCAATGCTAAATTATATGCTAATTCCTTTGTCAAGGCGCTTTGTTTCTTCTCACACAGCTTAAAGGTCGTGATCTGAACGTGGCTCTTTCACTCCAGCGCTGTCCTACCAGACAGTCTCGTCCCTTCACCTGATGAAGGCCGCTTGTGTTGTGGCCGAAACGTCGTGAGAATATTATTGCGTCATTTTATTTTATCAATTTATTATTTTATTCTCATTCTACGTGGTGGTGACTTTACCGAAAGAACCAAAGAAGATGAATCCTTGCAGTCACGAAAGCTTTAAATCGAAAGAAAACTCATATTACCTCAATAAATGACACAACAACAACCACAACAGCCGCCATTCGCCACTAAGCGGCGGTGACGTCACCACGACGCTTGTGCCAGGCTATGTGCACCTTGCGGCTATCACGTGGAGTGTCGAACGCCCGCTGGCAGGAGGAGGTCACGGGGCAGACCCAGCAGGTGCCACGGATCGACTGACTGAGATGACCGAGACGACTGGCTGGTGCACCACCTGTGCCCCCTGCTGTGCCAGGCTAGGTGCACCAGGAAGGTCACGGGGCAGACCCAGCAGGTGCCACGGGTCGACTGACTGAGACGACTGAGATGAGTGGCTGATGCACCACCTGTGCCCCCTGCTGTGCCAGGCTAGGTGCACCAGGGAGGTCACGGGGCAGACCCAGCAGGTGCCACGGGTCGACTGACCGAGATGACCGGCTGATGCACCACCTGTGCCCCCTACTGTGCCACAAACACAAACACACAAACACACACACAAACACACAAACACACACACACACAAACACACAAACACACACGGACGCACGCACAATCCATCCCCCCACAACGCTGAGCGAGGTTAAAAGGGAGATCCGGTAACTTTGCGTGAGAAGGCGAGTCAGAGGGGAGACAAAATTGAATCATCACAGCTACCAGCGGCAGAAGACGGCAACCATCTACCGAGAGATGTTCAACCCACCGAAGGTGACCAGCCAGCCACCGACGCAGGAGATCGCCACCGACGCAGGGAAAGACTGTCGCAAGCTCGACCAAGGATGACGAGGCTTTGATTTAAAGCATTCGTGACTGCAGTAGTTCATATTCGTAGTTTTTTTTTCCGGTAAAGTCGCCACGTTGAAGGGAAACAACAAAATAATAATAAAAAATATATAAAAAAATAAAAAAATTCTCACGACGTTTCGACCATAACTCAAACGGTCATCTTCAGGTGTACACCTGAAGATGACCGTTTGAGTTATGGTCGAATAAAATATTTATAAAACAATAAACAAAAAATTCTCACGACGTTTCGACCATAACTCAAACGGTCATCTTCAGGTACAAAAAAATTCTCACGACGTTTCGACCATAACTCAAACGGTCATCTTCAGGTACACCTGAAGATGGTACACCTGAAGATGACCGTTTGAGTTATGGTCGAATAAAATATTTATAAAACAATAAACAAAAAATTCTCACGACGTTTCGACCATAACTCAAACGGTCATCTTCAGGTACAAAAAAATTCTCACGACGTTTCGACCATAACTCAAACGGTCATCTTCAGGTGTACCTGAAGATGACCGTTTGAGTTATGGTCGAATAAAATATATATAAAACAATAAAAAAATTCTCACGACGTTTCGACCATAACTCAAACAGTCATCTTCAGGTACAAAAAAATTCTCACGACGTTTCGACCATAACTCAAACGGTCATCTTCAGGTACACCTGAAGATGACCGTTTGAGTTATGGTCGAATAAAATATAAATAAAACAATAAAAAAATTCTCACGACGTTTCGACCATAACTCAAACAGTCATCTTCAGGTACAAAAAAATTCTCACGACGTTTCGACCATAACTCAAACGGTCATCTTCAGGTGTACACCTGAAGATGACCGTTTGAGTTATGGTCGAATAAAATATAAATAAAACAATAAAAAAATTCTCACGACGTTTCGACCATGTACACCTGAAGATGACCGTTTGAGTTATGGTCGAATAAAATATAAATAAAACAATAAAAAAATGCTCACGACGTTTCGACCATAACTCAAACAGTCATCTTCAGGTACAAAAAAATTCTCACGACGTTTCGACCATAACTCAAACGGTCATCTTCAGGTACACCTGAAGATGACCGTTTGAGTTATGGTCGAATAAAATATAAATAAAACAATAAAAAAATTCTCACGACGTTTCGACCATAACTCAAACAGTCATCTTCAGGTACAAAAAAATTCTCACGACGTTTCGACCATAACTCAAACGGTCATCTTCAGGTGTACACCTGAAGATGACCGTTTGAGTTATGGTCGAATAAAATATAAATAAAACAATAAAAAAATTCTCACGACGTTTCGACCATAACTCAAACGGTCATCTTCAGGTGTAAGAATTTTTTTATTGTTTTATATATTTTTTATTATTATTTTGTTGTTTCCCTTCAACGTGGTGACTTTACCGGAAAAAAAAACTAAGGATATGGCGAGGCTTGTCGAGCGGCGACACGCGACGCCGTGAGAATTCGCGCGCCGTCAGAAGCAGCATCAGCTCGCAAAGTCGTTCCACCCCACCGCTCTGGGCATCGACTCACGAGGGCCGCAGCAGTTCGAGCCGAGCCGAGGAGAATTCCAGCAGCAGCATCCGGAGAGCCGGAGCGGTAGAGAGCAAGCAGCAGAGCCACCAGCGCCATCAGCAGCAGAGCCACCAGCAGCACCAGCAGCAGAGCCACCAGCAGCAGAGCCACCAGCAGCAGAGCCACCAGCAGCAGAGCCACCAGCAGCAGAGCCACCAGCAGCACCACCAGCACCACCACCAGCACCAGCAGCAGAGCCACCAGCAGCAGAGCCACCAGCAGCAGAGCCACCAGCAGCACCATCACCACCATCACCACCACCAGCAGCAGCAGCAGCAGCATCATCCGGAGAGCCGGAGCGGTAGAGAGCAAGCAGCAGAGCCACCAACACCACCAGCAGCAGCACCAGCACCACCAGCACCATCACCACCAGCAGCAGCAGCAGCAGCAGCATCCGGAGAGCCGGAGCGGTAGAGAGCAAGCAGCAGAGCCACCAGCAGCACCAGCAGCAGCTGAGCCACCAACAGCACCAGCAGCAGAGCCACCAGCAGCAGAGCCACCAGCACCACCACCACCACCATCACCACCAGCACCACCACCATCACCACCCCCACCATCACCACCACCACCACCACCAGCACCATCACCACCACCATCACCACCACCACCACCATCACCACCATCACCACCCCCACCATCACCACCACCATCACCACCATCACCACCACCATCACCACCATCACCACCACCATCACCACCACCACCACCATCACCACCATCACCACCACCATCACCACCACCACCACCACCATCACCACCATCACCACCACCACCAGCACCATCACCACCACCCACCACCATCACCACCCACCACCATCACCACCACCATCACCACCACCATCACCACCACCACCACCACCATCACCACCATCACCACCACCATCACCACCACCATCACCACCACCACCATCACCACCACCACCATCACCACCACCACCCACCACCATCACCACCCACCACCATCACCACCACCATCACCACCACCATCACCACCACCACCACCACCACCATCACCACCATCACCACCACCATCACCACCACCATCACCATCACCACCACCACCACCACCATCACCACCACCACCACCATCACCACCACCATCACCACCATCACCACCACCACCATCATCACCACCACCACCACCATCACCACCACCATCACCACCACCACCACCACCATCACCACCATCACCACCACCACCATCACCACCACCCACCACCATCACCACCCACCACCATCACCACCACCATCACCACCATCACCACCATCACCACCACCATCACCACCACCATCACCACCACCACCATCACCACCACCACCATCACCACCACCACCATCACCACCACCACCATCACCACCACCACCACCATCACCACCACCACCATCACCACCACCACCACCACCATCACCACCACCACCATCATCACCACCACCACCACCACCATCACCACCACCATCACCACCACCACCATCACCACCACCACCATCACCACCACCACCCACCACCATCACCACCCACCACCATCACCACCACCATCACCACCACCATCACCACCACCACCACCACCATCACCACCATCACCACCACCATCACCACCACCATCACCACCACCACCATCACCACCACCATCACCACCACCATCACCACCATCACCACCACCACCATCATCACCACCACCACCACCATCACCACCACCATCACCACCACCACCACCACCATCACCACCATCACCACCATCACCACCACCATCACCACCACCATCACCACCACCACCACCATCACCACCACCATCACCACCATCACCACCACCACCATCATCACCACCACCACCACCATCACCACCACCATCACCACCACCACCATCACCACCATCACCACCATCACCACCACCACCACCACCATCACCACCCCCACCACCATCACCACCACCACCACCACCATCACCACCACCACCACCACCACCATCACCACCCACCACCATCACCACCACCATCACCACCACCATCACCACCACCACCACCACCATCACCACCATCACCACCACCATCACCACCACCATCACCACCACCACCATCACCACCACCACCATCACCACCACCACCCACCACCATCACCACCCACCACCATCACCACCACCATCACCACCACCATCACCACCACCACCACCACCACCATCACCACCATCACCACCACCATCACCACCACCATCACCATCACCACCACCACCACCACCATCACCACCACCACCACCATCACCACCACCATCACCACCATCACCACCACCACCATCATCACCACCACCACCACCATCACCACCACCATCACCACCACCACCACCACCATCACCACCATCACCACCACCACCATCACCACCACCCACCACCATCACCACCCACCACCATCACCACCACCATCACCACCATCACCACCATCACCACCACCATCACCACCACCATCACCACCACCACCATCACCACCACCACCATCACCACCACCACCATCACCACCACCACCATCACCACCACCACCACCATCACCACCACCACCACCACCATCACCACCACCACCATCATCACCACCACCACCACCATCACCACCACCATCACCACCACCACCATCACCACCACCACCATCACCACCACCACCCACCACCATCACCACCCACCACCATCACCACCACCATCACCACCACCATCACCACCACCACCACCACCATCACCACCATCACCACCACCATCACCACCACCATCACCACCACCACCATCACCACCACCATCACCACCACCATCACCACCATCACCACCACCACCATCATCACCACCACCACCACCATCACCACCACCATCACCACCACCACCACCACCATCACCACCATCACCACCATCACCACCACCATCACCACCACCATCAGCACCACCACCACCACCATCACCACCACCATCACCACCATCACCACCACCACCACCATCACCACCACCATCACCACCACCACCACCACCATCACCACCACCACCATCACCACCACCACCCACCACCATCACCACCCACCACCATCACCACCACCATCACCACCACCATCACCACCACCACCACCACCATCACCACCATCACCACCACCATCACCACCACCATCACCACCACCACCATCACCACCACCATCACCACCACCATCACCACCATCACCACCACCACCATCATCACCACCACCACCACCATCACCACCACCATCACCACCACCACCACCACCATCACCACCATCACCACCATCACCACCACCATCACCACCACCATCACCACCACCACCACCATCACCACCACCATCACCACCATCACCACCACCACCATCATCACCACCACCACCACCACCATCACCACCACCACCATCACCACCACCACCACCATCACCACCACCACCACCAGGGGGAGGAGGAGGAGGGGGAGGAGGGGGAGGAGGAGGAGGAGGAGGGGGAGGAGGAGGAAGAGGAGGAGGAGAAGGAGGAGGAAGAGGAGGAGGAGGCCCGAGCTACCCGCACGATGCGCATCAGCCTGGCGTCTGCCTGACCAGAAGAATTCATCGAGGACGCATTCACACTCCAACCCATACCATCCCCGCTCCACACGCATACGCGAAATTTTGATTTAAAGCTTTCGTGACCGCCAGTGATTCGTATTCTTAGCTCTTTGGGTAAAGTCACCACGTTGAAGGGGAAACAATAAAATAATAAGGAGCTCCTTGCAGGGTGGGCTGGTAGGACAAGTCTCTGCGCTGTCTATTGCTGATTTTACACCCAGACAGCACGAGATTTCACTTCGTTAAAGTATTGAAAGGGGAAGGACGGACGGACGGACACATTAATCTATTGCAGGCTGGTACACTCAGTTTACAACTTCGTTCATACCAGTATAAATACATATAAAACAATAAAACAATGAAATATATATATATAAAACAATAAAAAAAATTCTCACGACGTTTCGACCGTAACGCAAAACGGTCGTCATCAGGTGTGAAACCCACAGCAAGAACATTTTGAAACACGGAGACAATTTCAACCGAGAAGATGGATTCTGGCTTAGCAATCATTGGAAGGATTTGATAAACCATTTAGAAGGACGAGTCCATCCATGTTCTGAAAAGAGGAGAGGGGGGGAGACGAAAATTTAATGTACGCTGTCTGAAAGCCACCGTAAGCGTGAACAATCAATTAAGACCCGAAATGGTTTATCAAATCCTTCCAATGATTGCTAAGCCAGAATCCATCTTCTCGGTCGAAATTGTCTCCGTGTTTCAAATTTTCTTGCTTGCTGTGGTTTTCACACCTGATGACGATCGTTTGCGTTACGGTCGAAACGTCGTGAGAATTTTTATTGTTTCACATAAATATTTTATATATATATTTTATTGTTTCCCTTCAACGTGGTGACTTTACCGAAAGAGCTAGTAATACACATACGCGAATCGTTGATGAAAAGACGAATGATAAAGTTGCA
This sequence comes from Petromyzon marinus, assembly GCF_048934315.1. NCBI lineage: Eukaryota > Metazoa > Chordata > Hyperoartia > Petromyzontiformes > Petromyzontidae > Petromyzon > Petromyzon marinus. The sequence continues at coordinate 7,165,837 of NC_133747.1, read as the reverse complement.
TGAGCCGTCAGCTGGCGGTGAAGGCATCTCGGGCTCATCGCAGTGATCAGAATTAGTCGAGTAATGAGAGGCGGGGTTTTTCCCCTTTTTTCTGGCAGCAAAACTGAAACCATTTTTTTTTGTTTACAAGGAGGATTCGTGTTTACTGCATTAACCTGCAGTCAAAATGCGAACCAAAAACACACACACACACACTATGATCATATATGATGATGCATTGTCCTTGACACTGATTGGTCCACGCCAAGGGACGGCTTTCTTTTGAGCCAACGTCTCAATTGGTGCTCGACCAGAAGACGCCAAGAGGCGTCATCGTCGCATTAATTTTTTTTAGGGATTTTTATTCCTATGATACTGCCTGCAATAGATTAATGTGTCCGTCCGTCCGTCCCCTTTGAATACTTTAACGAAGTGAAATCTCGTGCTGTCGGGGTGTAAAATCAGCAATAGACAGCGCAGAGACTTGATATTAAGTCTTATTGAACCCAACATTTGGAAGCGACAGTGCCATCAAATTGCGCTAAATTCCAATGCTCCTACCAGCCCACCCTGCAGGGCACCTGTTAATATGCATGCAGTGTCCTTGAATTTGATTGGTCCACACCAGAGACGGCTTTTCTTAGAGCCCTTTAGTCTCTCCACTGGTGTTGGACCAGAAGACGCCAAAAGGCGTACAACTCAAAAACAACAGCGCCACTATCAGAGTTATTGAGGGCTCGGGGTGAACATTTACATTATGAGACCTCCTTTGCCAGTAACAATATATAGTTAATAAGTTTTACCCTTTTAACTGGCACACAAAAACTGACACCTTTATTCAAGACATCGTGTTTGCAATAACCACAACAATAACCACAACAATAACCACAACAATAACCACAACAATAACCACAACAATAACCACAACAATAACCACAACAATAACCACAACAATAACCACAACAATAACCACAACAATAACCACAACAATAACCACAACAATAACCACAACAATAACCACAACAATAACCACAACAACAACCACAACAATAACCACAACAATAACCACAACAATAACCACAACAATAACCACAACAATAACCACAACAATAACCACAACAATAACCACAACAATAACCACAACAATAACCACAACAATAACCACAACAATAACCACAACAATAACCACAACAAGAACCACAACAATAACCACAACAAGAACCACAACAATAACCACAACAATAACCACAACAATAACCACAACAATAACCACAACAATAACCACAGCAATAACCACAACAATAACCACAACAATAACCACAACAATAACCACAACAATAACCACAACAATAACCACAACAATAACCACAACAATAACCACAACAATAACCACAACAAGAACCACAACAATAACCACAACAATAGCCACAACAATAACCACAACAATAACCACAACAATAACCACAACAATAACCACAACAATAACCACAACAATAACCACAACAATAACCACAACAACAACCACAACAATAACCACAACAATAACCACAACAATAACCACAACAATAACCACAACAATAACCACAACAGTAACCACAACAATAACCACAACAAACAAAAAAAGACAACTCTGATGATACTGGTACGAACGAAGTCATAAACTGAGTGTACCAGCCTGCAATAGATTAATGTGTCCGTCCGTCCGTCCACCTTTGAATACTTTAACGAAGTGAAATCTCGTGCTCTCGGGGTGTAAAATCAGCAATAGACAGCGCAGAGACTTGATAAGTCTAATTCGCACCCAACATTTGGAAGCGACAGCGTCATCAAATTGCGCTAAATTCCAATGTTCCTACCAGCCCACCCTGCAGGGCACCTGTTTGCCGTATATATGCTCGCGTTACTCTGATGAAGTCATCGTTCGTTCTGCTACCCAAATGAACAAACGTGATCATGGAGGGTTAAGTGTATGAACCCATGACGAATGCATGAGTCCATGAAGCCCTAAGTTAATCGATGGCTATTTGCGAAATCCTGCTCATGAATTAATTACCCGTATTGCTTCGCCTTCGGGACATGATTCCTTGATTGCCTCGGTATTTAAATTTGTTGCACGCATTTTTAACGACTTTTTGGTTCCAATCGCCGTATATGCTCGCGTTACTCTGAGGATTGTAATCAATTGATCTGTTACCCGGTTAGCAAACGTGATCATTGAGGGTTAAATGGAATGAGTCAATGAGTGGAACATCCCCCAGGAGTATTTCGATTTGAAGCTGGTCGTGGCTGCGAGGATTCGTCTTCTTCTTTGGTTCTTTCGGTAAAGTCACCACCCACGTAGAATGATAATAAAATAATAAATTGATAAAATAACACAACAATAATATTCTCACGACGTTTCGGCCACAACACAAGCGGCCTTCATCAGGTGAAGGGGGCGAGACTGTCTGGTAGGACAGCGCTGGAGTGAAAGAGCCACGTTCAGATCACGGCCTTTAAGCTGTGTGAGAGGAAACAAAGCGCCTTAGAGTCGCGGCATCTCTTCAGAAAGGTGAGAGACTCGATTAGTTGAGCCTTCTTATCCCGGAGTCTGTTGAATGATCTTAAGGATGTGTGGAATCCCTCCCCGTAGAGGCGGTTAAATTTCGATTTAAAGCTTTCGTGACTGCAATGATTCATCTTCTTTGGTTCTTTCGGTAAAGTCACAACAGACTCCGGGATAAGAAGGCTCAACTAATCCAGTCTCTCACCTTTCTGAAGAGATGCCGCGACTCTAAGGCGCTTTGTTTCCTCTCACACAGCTTAAAGGCCGTGATCTGAACGTGGCTTTTTCACTCCAGCGCTGTCCTACCAGTCTCGTCCCTTCACCTGATGAAGGCCGCTTGTGTTGTGGCCGAAACGTCGTGAGAATATTATTGTGTCATTTTATTTTATCAATTTATTATTTTATTCTCATTCTACGTGACTTTACCGAAAGAACCAAAGAAGATGAATCATTGCAGTCACGAAAGCTTTAAATCGAAATTTAACCGCCTCTACGGGGAGGGATTCCACACATCCTTAAGATCATTCAACAGACTCTGGGATAAGAAGGCTCAACTAATCCAGTCTCTCACCTTTCTGAAGAGATTGCCGCGACTCTAAGCTGTCTCTCTCCCCCTCCTCTGTTCCGACCATGGACGAACTCGTCCGTCTGAACGGGGCCCGTAGCTATCCGTGGTGCTAAAGTTGAGGGCGCTTTGTTCCTCTCACACAGCTTAAAAGCCGTGATCTGAACGTGGCTTTTTCACTCCAGCGCTGTCCTACCAGACAGTCTCGCCCCCTTCACCTGATGAAGGCCGCTTGTGTTGTGGCCGAAACGTCGTGAGAATATTATTGTGTCATTTTATTGTATCAATTTATTATTTTATTCTCATTCTACGTGGTGACTTTACCGAAAGAACCAAAGAAGATGAATCCTTGCAGTCACGACCAGCTTTAAATCGAAAAGGATTCGTCTTCTTTGAGTTCTGCCGGTAAAGTCACCACCACCACCACCACGTAGAATGAGAATACAATAATAAAATAAAACAATTACATTCTCACGACGTTTCGGCTACGACACAGGCGGCCTTCTTCAGGTAACGACAGAGCTTCGATTGTCGAAGATCTCCCACGAGTACTGCGTCGACAATTTCAAGCGTAAGAATTCGCTCGTTGGAAGTGTTCAGGTTTTGTGTTTAGAAGTCGAAATCGCTTAACACAGAAGTGTCCGAGTGTTTCCTGTCCGAGTCCACGCGTAATAATCTTAATATCAAGAACTCTATCCTGCGGTTGAGATATGTGAATTTGGCGACCTGACAAAAAAAAACACACACACGAATACATGATCAGGAAATGTTGAAGCGAGAATTATTGTATCACACCGATCGATAATACGAACCTAGACTCAATCTGGCGTACTTACAGCACACCTTCGATTTAAAGCTTTCGTGACTGCAATGATTCATCTTCTTTGGTTCTTTCGGTAAAGTCACCACCACGTAGAATGAGAATAAAATAATAAATTGATAAAATAAAATAACACAATAATATTCTCACGACGTTTCGGCCACAACACAAGCGGCCTTCATCAGGTGAAGGGACGAGACTGACTGGTCACTCCAGCGCTGTCCTACCAGACAGTCTCGCCCCCTTCACCTGATGAAGGCCGCTTGTGTTGTGGCCGAAACGTCGTGAGAATATTATTGTGTTATTTTATCAATTTATTATTTTATTATCATTCTACGTGGTGACTTTACCGAAAGAACCAAAGAAGATACAGCACACCTGTCTGACCTCATACGAGTCGCTGTCTTATCCCGATTGTTGATACGGCCCTCGTCAGCGAGGAAAGGTGCCTAATCATCATAACGGATCGCATTAGCATAATCGCATAGATTCGCATAAATTATTACGAGTATCTCTCGAATTAGCATAATTTATGCGCACCAACATTGATTTCGGATTATTACGCATATTTCCAAATTTCTATTAATTTTTGTATTATTTTCAACAAATTTTCATAACCGGCATATACAGCACGGGCTAGAGAAGAGATGGAGTGATGTGGTACAGGAGGACGTGGAGATGAGTGGACTTGCCGATGACCGGTACCAACGGTGTCAAGATCGGCCTCTGTGGAGGAGGCTCGTGAAGGATGCTACTGGGCACTTAGAGGCAGTCGCCCTCCAACAACAACGGAGGGCGGAGGAGCGACGCTCACAACACGCACACACAGACACACACAGACAGACACAGACAGACGCACACACAGACACGCACACACAGACATGCACACACAAAGATAAAGATCCCCCATATAGCCTTAACAGACTGTAGGGGCAAGTGCTGTTAGCAAGCACCTATGAAGGCCAGAACGGTACACGAAGGGGTGGGTGGCCAGCACCACGCCCGACCGCCTTTGTCTCCCTAGTGGCAGTTTACACACCGCACCAGGCACTCATTTGAGGCTGAGTCGACCTAGGGGAGGCCCGGGACCGGTTCAGACAATCGTCACTGGCGGTGATGGCCGTGAGCGGGAATCGAACCCGGGTCGCCAGGTTCATAGCGCAGCGTAGCGCTAACCGCTACACTACCGCTCCCCACACACTCACACACACAGTGACACACAAACAGTGACACACAGACACACACACAGACACACACACATAGACACACACACAAACACACACAGACACACACAGACACACACACAGACACACCACACACAGACACACACACATAGACACACAGACACACCACACACAGACACACACACAGACACACACACAGACACACACACACAGACACACACACAGACACACACACACAGACACACACACAGACACACACACACCCACAGTGATTGATGTTCGCATTCCATCACCGTATATGGACCTGCGAAGTCAAACTCACCTGGGCATACCACAGGCAAAGGTCTCCCAGGTAGCCTCTAGCAGGGCTGTAGGGGCAAGTGCTGTTAGTAGCGAGTAGCAACAGCGACTAAGATACTCACCATATTCATAGATCCACAGCAACCGATACAAATAGATTCCCACAGACACACACATACAGAGCCAGAGAGATCATACAGCGAACCACAGAGACCCACAGTGCTGAGTCTATGGGTGGCAGTGCTGAGTCTATGGGTGGCAGTGTTGAGTCTGTGGGCAGTGTTGAGTCTATGGGTGGCAGTGTTGAGTCTATGGGTGGCAGTGTTGAGTCTATGGGTGGCAGTGTTGAGTCTATGGGTGACAGTGCTGAGTCAAAGGGTGGCAGTGTTGAGTCTATGGGTGGCAGTGTTGAGTCTATGGGTGGCAGTGTTGCGTCTATGGGTGGCAGTGTTGAATCTATGGATGGCAGTGTTGAGTCTGTGGGTGGCAGTGTTGAGTCTATGGGTGGCAGTGCTGAGTCTATGGGTGGCAGTGTTGAGTCTATGGGTGGCAGTGTTGAGTCTGTGGGTGGCAGTGTTGAGTCTGTGGGTGGCAGTGTTGAGTCAATGGGTGGCAGTGTTGAGTCTATGGGCAGTGTTGAGTCTATGGGTGGCAGTGTTGAGTCTATGGGTGGCAGTGCTGAGTCTATTGGTGGCAGTGTTGAGTCTATGGGTGGCAGTGTTGAGTCTATGGGTGGCAGTGTTGAGTCTATGGGCAGTGTTGAGTCTATGGGTGGCAGTGTTGAGTCTATGGGTGGCAGTGCTGAGTCTATTGGTGGCAGTGTTGAGTCTATGGGTGGCAGTGTTGAGTCTATGGGTGGCAGTGTTGAGTCTATGGGCAGTGTTGAGTCTATGGGTGGCAGTGTTGAGTCTATGGGTGGCAGTGCTGAGTCTATGGGCAGTGTTGAGTCTATGGGCAGTGTTGAGTCTATGGGTGGCAGTGTTGAGTCTGTGGGTGGCAGTGTTGAGTCAATGGGTGGCAGTGTTGAGTCTATGGGCAGTGTTGAGTCTATGGGTGGCAGTGTTGAGTCTATGGGTGGCAGTGCTGAGTCTATTGGTGGCAGTGTTGAGTTTATGGGTGGCAGTGTTGAGTCTATGGGTGGCAGTGTTGAGTCTAAGGGCAGTGTTGAGTCTATGGGTGGCAGTGTTGAGTCTATGGGTGGCAGTGCTGAGTCTATGGGCAGTGTTGAGTCTATGGGCAGTGTTGAGTCTATGGGTGGCAGTGTTGAGTCTGTGGGTGGCAGTGTTGAGTCAATGGGTGGCAGTGTTGAGTCTATGGGCAGTGTTGAGTCTATGGGTGGCAGTGTTGAGTCTATGGGTGGCAGTGCTGAGTCTATTGGTGGCAGTGTTGAGTTTATGGGTGGCAGTGTTGAGTCTATGGGTGGCAGTGTTGAGTCTAAGGGCAGTGTTGAGTCTATGGGTGGCAGTGTTGAGTCTATGGGTGGCAGTGCTGAGTCTATGGGCAGTGTTGAGTCTATGGGCAGTGTTGAGTCTATGGGCAGTGTTGAGTCTATGGGTGGCAGTGCTGAGTCTATGGTGCAGTGCTGAGTCTATGGGTGGCAGTGTTGAGTCTATGGGTGGCAGTGTTGAGTCTGTGGGTGGCAGTGTTGAGTCAATGGGTGGCAGTGCTGAGTCTATGGGTGGCAGTGCTGAGTCTATGGGCAGTGTTGAGTCTATGGGCAGTGTTGAGTCTATGGGTGGCAGTGTTGAGTCTATGGGCAGTGTTGAGTCTATGGGTGACAGTGTTGAGTCTATGGTGCAGTGTTGAGTCTATGGTGCAGTGTTGAGTCTATGGGTGGCAGTGTTGAGTCTATGGGTGGCAGTGTTGAGTCTATGGGTGGCAGTGTTGAGTCTATGGGTGGCAGTGTTGAGTCTATGGGTGGCAGTGTTGAGTCTATGGGTGGCAGTGTTGAGTCTATGGGCAGTGCTGAGTCTATGGGGCAGTGCTGAGTCTATGGGCAGTGTTGAGTCCATGGGCAGTGTTGAGTCTATGGGCAGTGTTGAGTCTATGGGCAGTGCTGAGTCTATGGGGCAGTGCTGAGTCTATGGGCAGTGTTGAGTCTATGGGCAGTGTTGAGTCTATGGGCAGTGTTGAGTCTATGGGTGGCAGTGCTGAGTCTATGGTGCAGTGCTGAGTCTATGGGTGGCAGTGTTGAGTCTGTGGGTGGCAGTGTTGAGTCTATGGGTGGCAGTGTTGAGTCTATGGGTGGCAGTGTTGAGTCTATGGGCAGTGTTGAGTCTATGGGTGGCAGTGTTGAGTCTATGGGTGGCAGTGCTGAGTCTGTGGGTGGCAGTGTTGAGTCAATGGGTGGCAGTGTTGAGTCTATGGGTGGCAGTGCTGAGTCTGTGGGTGGCAGTGTTGAGTCTATGGGTGGCAGTGTTGAGTCTATGGGTGGCAGTGTTGAGTCTATGGGCAGTGTTGAGTCTATGGGTGGCAGTGTTGAGTCTATGGGGGGCAGTGTTGAGTCTATGGTTGGCAGTGTTGAGTCTATGGGTGGCAGTGTTGAGTCTATGGGTGGCAGTGCTGAGTCTATGGTGCAGTGTTGAGTCTATGGTGCAGTGTTGAGTCTATGGTGCAGTGTTGAGTCTAAGGTGCAGTGTTGAGTCTACGGGTAGTGTTGAGTCTATGGGGCAGTGCTGAGTCTATGGGCAGTGCTGAGTCTATGGGTGGCAGTGTTGAGTCTGTGGGTGGCAGTGTTTAGTCTCTGGGTGGCAGTGTTGAGTCTATGGGTGGCAGTGTTGAGTGTATGGGCAGTGTTGAGTCTATGGGTGGCAGTGTTGAGTCTATGGGTGGCAGTGTTGAGTCTATGGGTGGCAGTGTTGAGTCTATGGGTGGCAGTGTTGAGTCTATGGGCAGTGTTGAGTCTATGGGTGGCAGTGTTGAGTCTATGGGTGGCAGTGCTAAGTCTATGGGTGGCAGTGTTGAGTCTATGGGTGGCAGTATTGAGTCTATGGGTGGCAGTGTTGAGTCTATGGGTGGCAGTGTTGAGTCTATGGGTGGCAGTGTTGAGTCTATAGGTGACAGTGTTGAGTCAATGGGTGGCAGTGTTGAGTCTATGGGTGGCAGTGCTGAGTCTGTGGGTGGCAGTGTTGAGTCTATGGGTGGCAGTGTTGAGTCTATAGGTGACAGTGTTGAGTCTATGGGGGGCAGTGTTGAGTCTATGGTGCAGTGTTGAGTCTATGGTGCAGTGTTGAGTCTAAGGTGCAGTGTTGAGTCTACGGGTAGTGTTGAGTCTATGGGGCAGTGCTGAGTCTATGGGCAGTGTTGAGTCTATGGGTGGCAGTGTTGAGTCTATGGTGCAGTGTTGAGTCTATGGGCAGTGTTGAGTCTATGGGAAGTGTTGAGTCTATGGGCAGTGTTGAGTCTATGGGCAGTGTTGAGTCTATGGTGCAGTGTTGAGTCTATGGTGCAGTGTTGAGTCTATGGGAAGTGTTGAGTCTATGGGCAGTGCTGAGTCATCTTGTCTGGCTAGCTATAGATGGCAATGGACACTTTCACGACCATCACCACCACCACGAACAGCAACGGACCTTCAGTTTACGTCTTTATTCAGCAGGCGGAAAGCTCCACCCATAACCACCACCACCAACACCACTAACACCACCACTACCACCATCACCACCACCACCAACACCACCACCACTACCACCACCTCCACTATCACCAACCCCCTCACTCACTCATTCTCTCTCTCACCCAGACAGCCACTACCACCACCACCACTACCACCCCCAGCATCACCACCACTACACCACTACCACCACCCTCACCCACTCAGCAACCAAGCCACATCATCATCATCTCACCACATCATCATCATCTCACCACATCATCATCATCATCTCACCACATCATCATCTCACCACCACATCATCATCATCGTTTCACCAGCGGCCACATCTCCAGCACCTCTCTAAGTAGTCCACCATCACCACCACCGTCGCCGCTAGTCCACACGACGCGTGACCCCATCTCCCCGAGCCCCTCACTCCAGCCACATCATCATCATCTCACCACCACATCATCATCTCACTCCAGCCACATCATCATCATCTCACCACATCATCATCATCATCATCTCACTCCAGCCACATCATCATCTCACCACATCATCATCATCATCATCTCACTCCAGCCACATCATCATCATCATCTCACCACATCATCATCATCATCTCACTCCAGCCACATCATCATCATCATCTCACCAGCGGCCACATCTCCAGCACCTCTCTAAGTAGTCCACCACCACCGCCACCGTCGCCGCTAGTCCACACGACGCGTGACCCCATCTCCCCGAGCCCCTCACTCCAGCCACATCATCATCATCTCACATCATCATCATCATCTCACATCAACATCTCACCACCACATCATCATCATCATCTCACCACATCATCATCATCATCTCACATCATCATCTCACCACCACATCATCATCATCTCACTCCAGCCACATCATCATCATCATCATCATCTCACTCCAGCCACATCATCATCATCATCATCATCTCACATCATCATCATCATCTCACCACCACCACATCATCATCATCTAACCAGCGGCCACATCTCCAGCACCTCTCTAAGTAGTCCACCACCGTCGCCGCTAGTCCACACGACGCGTGACCCCATCTCCCCGAGCCCCTCACTCCAGCCACATCATCATCATCATCATCTCACATCATCATCATCTCACCACCACATCATCATCATCTCACCACCACATCATCATCATCTCACCACATCATCATCTCACCACCACATCATCATCATCTCACCACCACATCATCATCATCATCTCACCAGCGGCCACATCTCCAGCACCTCTCTAAGTAGTCCATCACCGCCACCACCACCACCCCCACCACTACCACCACTACCACCATTCTTACCCACTCAGCAACCAAGCCACATCATCATCATCATCATCTCACTCCAGCCACATCATCATCATCATCTCACCACATCATCATCATCATCATCTCACATCATCATCATCTCACTCCAGCCACATCATCATCATCATCTCACCACCACATCATCATCATCTCACCACCACATCATCATCTCACTCCAGCCACATCATCATCATCGTTTCACCAGCGGCCACATCTCCAGCACCTCTCTAAGTAGTCCATCACCACCGTCGCCGCTAGTCCACACGACGCGTGACCCCATCTCCCCGAGCCCCTCACTCCAGCCACATCATCATCTCACTACAGCATCATCATCATCATCTCACATCATCAGCTCACCACCACATCATCATCATCATCATCTCACTCCAGCCACATCATCATCATCTCACCACCACATCATCATCTCACCACATCATCATCTCACCACATCATCATCATCATCTCACCAGCGGCCACATCTCCAGCACCTCTCTAAGTAGTCCACCACCGTCGCCGCTAGTCCACACGACGCGTGACCCCATCTCCCCGAGCCCCTCACTCCAGCCACATCATCATCATCATCTCACCACATCATCATCATCATCTCACATCATCATCATCTCACATCATCTCACTCCAGCCACATCATCATCATCATCTCACTACATCATCATCATCTCACTCCAGCCACATCATCATCATCATCTCACCACATCATCATCATCATCTCACCACATCATCATCATCATCATCTCACCACCACATCATCATCATCTCACCACCACCACATCATCTCACCACCACATCATCATCTCACCACATCATCACCACCACATCATCATCATCATCATCATCTCACCAGCGGCCACATCTCCAGCACCTCTCTAAGTAGTCCACCGTCGCCGCTAGTCCACACGACGCGTGTCCCCATCTCTCCGAGCCCCTCACTCCAGCCACATCATCATCATACCACATCATCATCATCATCTCACCACCACCACATCATCATCATCTCACCACCACCACATCATCATCATCTCACCATCACATCATCATCATCATCTCACATCATCTCACTCCAGCCACATCATCATCATTGTTTCACCAGCGGCCACATCTCCAGCACCTCTCTAAGTAGTCCACCGTCGCCGCTAGTCCACACGACGCGTGTCCCCATCTCCCCGAGCCCCTCGGCGTGCCTCCGCAGGGCCCCGGTGCCGCCGCCCACGCCGAAGTAGTGCCGCTTGCCGGCCACGTAGGCCCGTCCGCCGGGCCTCGGCCTCGGCGGCCTCGGCGGCCTTGTCGGTGTCGGCGTCCTCGGCGGCCTCGGTGTCGGTGTCGGTGTCGGCCTCGGCCTCAGCAGTGCGGCAAGCAGCTCGTGCAGGCGGCCCAGCGAGCCGGCCCGGTAGCAGCCCTCGGACGAGAGGGCCACGTCGTAGCGGAGGCCCGCGGCGCCCAGCGCCCGCCCCACGGCCGACCAGTCGCCCGCAAAGAAGCGGCAGCGGCCCAGGAGGTCGGAGGGAGGCGGACGGTCGCCGTGGTCGCCATCACCATCACAGTGACCACCATCACCACCACCAGCACCACCACCACTACCAGCACCACCGCCACCACCACCACCACCATCACCACCACCACCACCACCATCACCACCAGCACCACCACCCCCACCACCACCACCATCACAGTGACCACCATCATCACCACCACCACCATCATCACAGTGACCACCACCAACACCACCATCACCACCACCACGGTCACCCCCACCACCACCACCACCACCACTTTGACCACCACCACGTTGACCACCACCACCACCACCACCATCACCACCAGCACCACCACCACGTTGACCACCACCACCACCACCATCACCACCACCAACACCTCCACCATCACCACCACCACCACCGTCACCACCACCACCACCCCCACCACCACCACCATCACAGTGACCACCACCACCACCACGGTCACCCCCACCACCACCACCACCACCATCACAGTGACCACCACCATCACCACCACCACGGTCAACGCCACCACCACCACCACCACCATCACAGTGACCACCACCATCACCACCACCACGGTCAACCCCACCACCACCACCACTTTGACCACCACCACCACCACCACCAGCACCACGTTGACCTCCACCACCACCACCACCATCGCCACCTCCACCACCACCTCCACCACCAGCACCACGGCACCGCCTCTTGCCACTGCTGGGCGCCTGTGTCTGCGTGCCGTGCCGGCTCCGCCGCCGCCGCCGTGCGGGCGACGTCCCCACGACGTTCAGCAGAACGTTGGGCATGGTGACGTCACGCAGCACCTCCTCGTTGTAGTCCTGACGAGGGTGGGGGTGGGGGTGAGTGAGTGGGGGGGTGAGTGTCAGTGTGTGTCTGTGTGTCTGTGTGTGTGTGTGTGTCTGTGTGTGTGTAAGTGTGTGTGTGTGACTGTGTCTGTGTGTCTGTGTGTGTCTGTGTGTGTGTGTCTGTGTGTGTCTGTGTCTGTGTGTGTGTGTCTGTGTGTGTGTGTCTGTGTGTGTGTCTGTGTGTGTGTGTCTGTGTGTGTCTGTGTGTGTGTGTCTATGTGTCTCTGTGTGTGTGTGTGTGTAAGTGTGTGTGTATGTCTGTGTGTCTCTGTGTCTGTGTGTGTCAGTGTGTGTCTGTGTGTGTGTCTGTATGTGTATGTGTCTGTGTGTGTCTGTGTGTGTCTGTGTGTGTGTGTCTGTGTGTCTCTGTGTGTGTGTGTCTATGTGTCTCTGTGTGTGTGTGTCTGTGTGTGTTTGTGTCTGTGTGTCTGTGTGTGTATGTGTCTGTGTGTGTGACTGTGTGTGTCTGGGTGTGTGTGTGTGTCTGTGTGTGTGTGTGTCTGTGTGTGTGTCTGTGTGTGTCCGGCAAAACAACCCCCTACCTCCTCGCGGTGCCGGACGGGCAACTCTGTCGTGGACAGTGCTGTGGGGGGAGTTCCAATTTTGATTGGCTCCTCCCCTCATGGCATATGTGTCCACCACAGGGGCTAAACGGGGGCTCTGGACGGGTGCGAGGGGCTGGTAACCCCTCCACCTTCAATTAATTACCACTAAACCACGAATTAAAGTGAAATATGTAACAACTAAGCTTGTGCCGGAGGCCCCGGGGGGCCAGGCGTCTATGACGTCTCCTGGCCAAACCCCAATTGGCGGAGCCAGGAGATTGAATACCTACCCTCGGGGCTACTCCAGAAACAACGAAAAGCCACTACGGGTGGCCACGTGGAATGTTCGAACGCTCACTGCAGAGGAGAGGCTGCCACTCCTCTGTCGGGAGCTGGACCGGTACCGCCTGGATCTATGCGGCATTCAGGAGGTCCGGTGGACCGGCTCTGGCTCCTGCCACCATGAGGGGTGGACAGTCCTCTACTCGGGGCAGCAGACTGCCAAACAACAGGGTGTGGGTCTTCTTTTGAACAAAAGAATGAAGGGGGCGTGGGAGCGTGGCGGTGAGGTGTGGGAAGCTGTAAGCCCCAGGCTACTTTGGGCTCGCCTTCCCATCAACCGGAGGCGAGGAATGGTGGTCGTGGTTACTTATGCCCCCACCGAAGATGAACATCCGTGGAGGGATGCAGGCAAAGCCGATGAGTCAGATGCCTTCTATGACCTCCTGTCACAGGTGCTGGCTAAAGTGGCCCCTCGGGATAGAGTCATCATGTTGGGTGACTTCAATGCCCGAGTTGGTCATGATACTGGCACCTGGTCTGGAGTGATTGGAGGGCATGGGCCAGATCAGCTCAATAACAACGGTAGGAGGCTGCTAGATTTTTGTGCAGCCCATGGGCTTGTAATTACCAACACGCTGTTCCGGCATCGGCGCATCCACACAACATCATGGATGCATGCCGGGTCCAAGCAAGAACATCTGCTGGACTACATAGTGACGGACCAGCGAATGCGAGCCCATGTCCTTGACACCAGGACCTACCGTGGAGCTGATCTGCCCTCTGACCATCGACTAGTAATCTGTAAGATGCGCCTGCCATTCTTCCACTCCGGTGGTGGGTGTACACCCAGGACCCCATTCCAACCTAAAGTGGCCTGGTCTCAGTTATCTGATGAAAGTTGCAAGCGAGAATTTCATCATCGCTTGCGGCTGGGATTGGCATCGTCCCCGACTCCTCCTGATGTCGAGGGTAAATGGGCGAGGTTTAGGACTGTGACTTATGCAGCTGCAATGGCTGCTTTGGGTACGCGGTCCAGACCTCCCCAGACACCCTGGATGACAGAGGAGTTGTTCGGGATGGTTGAGAAAAAGCGACAGGCCCACTGTCATCGGCTACAGAATCCCACGTCAGAGAATGAGGAGGCTTACCGCAGCCTTCGCTCGGAGGTTCGGAGAGCCGTGAGGCGCTGCAAGGATGGGTGGTGGTCGCGGGTTGCTGAGGAGATGGGGTCTGCCTCAGTGGCCCGTGATCACAAATCGCTATTTAACTCCATCAAAAAAGTAACCTGCAGCGCCACACCTATTACCATCATTAGGGGAAAAAACGGTGATCCAATTTCCGACCCCCAGGAACAGGTTCGCAGATTTGCTGAGCATTTCTGTGAGGTCCTGGGGGAGGGAAAATCCCACAGCCAGGAAAACATCGTGGCACAAAGTGAGGATGACCCTGCTGAGGCTGCGGTGCCTCAAATATTGGATGAAGTCACCCCCTGTGAGTGGCTGGCTGAGGTGCCATCTGCTGAGGAAGTATTGAAGGCGATCCGGAGTCTGAGACCAGGAAAGGCAGCGGGCAGAGATGATCTCCCAAGCGAAATGCTGAGGGAGGGTGGCGTTTGTGCACAGACTGCCCTATATGACATCATAACAACAGTCTGGACCACTGGACGGGTTCCGCAGGATTGGAAGGATGCCCTGGTGGTCCCCCTTTTTAAGAAGGGGGACCGCACAGACTGTAACAACTACAGGGGCATCTCACTCCTCAGTGTGCCGGGAAAGGTCCTGGCAAGGATTATTCAGCATCGCCTTGCCAGGCACGCTGAGGAGAGGCTTGCGGAGCCCCAATGCGGTTTCAGGAAAGGGCGGTCCTGCACAGATGCCATATTTTCTGTCCGTCTGCTACAGCAGAGGTGTAGGGAATTCCAACAAGACCTACATCTCTGCTTTATTGACCTGGTCAAGGCCTATGATACCATCAGTAGGCCTGGGCTCTGGGTCGTTCTTCGTGCTTTTGGAGTACCTGACCCTCTGCTCACGATCATTAAGGACCTTCATGATGGTGAGCGGGCCCGGGTAAAACTACGTGGCCGGGAGTCAGAGCCATTCCCTGTACACCTTGGGGTGCGACAGGGATGTCCTCTGGCTCCCACATTATTTAACATCTATTTTGACCACGTAGTTCGTGAAGCCTTCAATAGCTGTACCGGGGGAATCTCCATATGGTACAGATATAATGGGAGGCTAATCGATGCCCGGGTGCGGTCAAGGGATGGCTCCCTATTGCTCAACCACGTTATGTATGCTGATGACTTGGTAATAGCTGCTCAGTCAGAGGAGGAGTTGGAGACGCTGCTGCTGAGACTGGAGCGTGCCACTAAGAGGTGGGGCCTTACCATCAGCCCCACCAAAACTAAGCACCTGCCTGGGTATTTTGTACCATCGGACACTCCACCCCCACAACTCCCAATCGGTGATGGGGCAGTTGTGGAGAGAGTGGAGAGTTTCCCATACCTGGGCAGTGTGCTTATGACTGGCTCCAGTTTAACAGCAGAGGTCTCACTCCGAATCAGTCGAGCGGCAATATCTTTTCATCGGTTGCGTAACGCTGTGTGGAAGCTACCTGGTCTGTCGCTCCGCACTAAGCTTCAGGTCTTATCGGCCACGGTCATTCCCTCCCTTCTCTACGCTTGCGAAACGTGGACCCCCCTAATGGAACATCTTCGCCGGTTAGAAACATTTAGGCTGACCTGCCTACGATCCATCCTGGGTTTAACCAGACTGGATTGTGTGAGGAGCTCACAAATCCTTGAAAGATCTGGGCAGGGTCCCATCGGTGAGCTCCTCCGGCAGGCAAGGCTGCGATGGCTGGGTCATGTAGCCCGCATGCCCAGCCACCGCATGCCGAAACAGCTTTGGTTTGGCCGGATTGAGGGGGCTAAGCGGGCGCGGCACGGGCTAGAGAAGAGATGGAGTGATGTGGTACAGGAGGACGTGGAGCTGAGTGGACTTGCCGATGACTGGTACCAGCGGTGTCAAGATCGGCCTCTGTGGAGGAGGCTCGTGAAGGATGCTACTGGGCAGTTGGAGGCAGTCGCCCTCCAACAACAACGGAGGGCGGAGGAGCGACGCTCACAACAGCGAGCGGAGCGCCGGGTGGCTAAAGCACAGCAGGTTGGCACAGTAGGGGGCACAGGTGGTGCATCAGCCAGTCATCTCAGTCAGTCGACCCGTGGCACCTGGGTCTGCCCCGTGACCTCCTGCCAGCGGGCGTTCGACACTTCACGTGGCCTCAGGGTGCACATAGCCTGGCACAAGCGTCGTGGTGACGTCACCGCCACTTAGTGGCGAATGGCGGTTGTTGTTGTTGTTGTTGTTGTGTCTGTGTGTGTGTGTCTGTGTGTGTGTAAGTGTGTGTGTATGTCTGTGTGTGTGTCTGTGTGTGTGTCTGTGTGTCTGTTTGTGTGTGTCTTTGTGTCTGTGTGTGTGTCTGTGTGTCTGTGTGTGTGCGTGTGTCTGTGTGTCTGTGTGTGTCTGTGTGTGTGTCTGTGTGTGTGTCTGTGTGTGTGTCTGTGTGTGTGTCTGTGTGTGTGTCTGTGTGTATATGTCTGTGTGTATATGTCTGTGTGTGTCTGTGTGTGTGTCTGTGTGTGTGTCTGTGTGTGTCTGTGTGTGTGTGACTGTGTCTGTGTATCTGTGTGTGTCTGTGTCTGTGTGTGTGTCTGTGTGTGTGTGTGTGTCTGTGTGTGTGTGTCTCTGTGTGTGTGTGTCTGTGTGTGTGTCTGTGTGTGTGTCTGTGTGTGTGTGTCTATGTGTCTCTGTGTGTGTGTGTCTGTGTGTGTTTGTGTCTGTGTGTCTGTGTGTCTGTGTGTCTGTGTGTGTATGTGTCTGTGTGTGTGACTGAGTCTGTGTGTCTGTGTGTGTCTGTGTGTGTGTCTGTGTGTGTGTCTGTGTGTGTGTCTGTGTGTGTGTGTCTGTGTGTGTGTGTGTAAGTGTGTGTGTATGTCTGTGTGTCTCTGTGTCTGTGTGTGTCAGTGTGTGTCTGTGTGTGTGTCTGTATGTGTATGTGTCTGTGTGTGTCTGTGTGTGTCTGTGTGTGTGTGTCTGTGTGTCTCTGTGTGTGTGTGTCTATGTGTCTCTGTGTGTGTGTGTCTGTGTGTGTTTGTGTCTGTGTGTCTGTGTGTCTGTGTGTCTGTGTGTGTATGTGTCTGTGTGTGTGACTGTGTCTGTGTGTCTGTGTGTGTCTGTGTGTGTGTCTGTGTGTGTCTGTGTGTGTCTGTGTGTGTGACTGTGTCTGTGTGTCTGTGTGTGTCTGTGTCTGTGTGTAAGTGTGTGTGTGTGACTAGTCTGCCAAAACAACCCCCTACCTCCTCGCGGTGCCGGATGGGCAACTCTGTCGTGGACAATGCTGTGGGGGGAGGGCCAATTCCGATTGGCTCCTCCCCTCATGGCGTCTGTGTCCACCACAGTGGCTAAACGGGGGCTCTGGATGGGTGCGAGGGGCTGGTACCCCCTCCACCTTCAATTAATTACCACTAAACCACGAGTTAAACTGATATATGTAACTAATAAGCTTGTGCCGGAGGCCCCGGGGGGCCAGGCGTCTATGACATCTCCTGGCCAAACCCCAATTGGCGGAGCCAGGAGATTGAATCTCTACCCTCGGGGCTCCTCCAGAAACAACGAAAAGCCACTTCGTGTGGCCACGTGGAATGTTCGAACGCTCACTGCGGAGGAGAGGCTGCCACTCCTCTGTCGGGAGCTGGACCGGTACCGCCTGGATCTCTGCGGTCTTCAGGAGGTCCGGTGGACCGGTTCTGGATCCTGCCACCATGAGGGGTGGACAGTCCTCTACTCGGGGCAGCAGTCTGCCAAACAACAGGGTGTGGGTCTTCTTTTGAACAAAATAATGAAGGGGGCGTGGGAGCGTGGCGGTGAGGTGTGGGAAGCTGTAAGCCCTAGGCTACTTTGGGCTCGCCTTCCCATCAACCGGAAGCGGGGAGTGGTGGTCGTGGTTACTTATGCCCCCACCAAAGACGAACATCCGTGGAGGGATGCAAACAAAGCCGATGAGTCAGATGCCTTCTATGACCTCCTGTCACAGGTGCTGGCTAAAGTGGCCCCTCGGGATAGAGTCATCATGTTGGGTGACTTCAATGCCCGAGTTGGTCATGATGCTGGTACCGGGTCTGGAGTGATTGGAAGGCATGGGCCAGATCAGCTCAATAACAACGGAAGGAGGCTGCTACATTTTTGTGCAGCCCATGGGCTTGTAATTACCAACACGCTGTTCCGGCATCGGCGCATTCCACACATCATGGATGCATGCCGGGTCCAAGCAAGAACATCTGCTGGACTACATAGTGACGGACCAGCCGATGCGAGCCCATGTGCTTGACACCAGGACCTACCGTGGAGCTGATCTGCCCTCTGGCCATCGACTAGTCATCTGTAAGATGCGCCTGCCATTCTTCCACTCCAGTGGTGGGTGTACACCCAGGACCCCATTCCAACCTAAAGTGGCCTGGTCTCAGATATCTGATGAAAGTTGCAAGCGAGAATTTCATCATCGCTTGCGGCTGGGGTTGGCATCGTCCCCCACTCCTCCTGATGTCGAGGGTAAATGGGCGAGGTTTAGGACTGTGACTCATGCAGCTGCAATGGCTGCTTTGGGTACACAGTCTAGACCTCCCCAGACACCCTGGCTGACAGAGGAGGTGTTCAGGATAGTTGAGAAAAAGCGACAGGCCCACTGTCATCAGCTACAGAATCCAATGTCAGAGGAGGCTTACCGCAGCCTTCGCTTGGAGGTTCGGAGAGCCGTGAGGCGCTGCAAGGATGGGTGGTGGTCGCGGGTTGCTGAGGAGATGGAGTCTGCCTCAGTGGCCCGCGATCACAAATCTCTATTTAACTCCATCAAAAAAGTAACCTGCAGCACCACACCTATTACCATCATTAGGGGAAAAAACGGTGATCCAATCTCTGACCCCCAGGAACAGGTTCGCAGATTTGCTGAGCATTTCTGTGAGGTCCTGGGGGAGGGAAAATCCCTCAGCCAGGAAAACATCGAGGCACAAAGTGAGGATGACCCTGCTGAGGCTGCGGTGCCTCAAATATTGGAGGAAGTCACCCCCTGTGAGTGACTGGCTGAGGTGCCATCTGCTGAGGAAGTATTGAAGGTGATCCAGAGTCTGAGACCAGGAAAGGCACCGGGCAGAGATGATCTCCCAAGCGAAATGCTGAGGGAGGGTGGCGTTTGTGCACAGACTGCCCTATATGACATCATAACAACAGTCTGGACCACTGGACGGGTTCCGCA
The DNA here is from genome assembly GCF_048934315.1 of Petromyzon marinus. Lineage (NCBI taxonomy): Eukaryota > Metazoa > Chordata > Hyperoartia > Petromyzontiformes > Petromyzontidae > Petromyzon > Petromyzon marinus. The sequence goes on along the minus strand of NC_133747.1, from coordinate 7,145,982 downwards.
GGATTGGAAGGATGCCCTGGTGGTCCCCCTTTTTAAGAAGGGGGACCGCACAGACTGTAACAACTACAGGGGCATCTCACTCCTCAGTGTGCCGGGAAAGGTCCTGGCAAGGATTATTCAGCATCGCCTTGCCAGGCACGCTGAGGAGAGGCTTGCGGAGCCCCAATGCGGTTTCAGGAAAGGGCGGTCCTGCACAGATGCCATATTTTCTGTCCGTCTGCTACAGCAGAGGTGTAGGGAATTCCAACAAGACCTACATCTCTGCTTTATTGACCTGGTCAAGGCCTATGATACCATCAGTAGGCCTGGGCTCTGGGTCGTTCTTCGTGCTTTTGGAGTACCTGACCCTCTGCTCACGATCATTAAGGACCTTCATGATGGTGAGCGGGCCTGGGTAAAACTACGTGGCCGGGAGTCAGAGCCATTCCCTGTACACCTTGGGGTGCGACAGGGATGTCCTCTGGCTCCCGCATAATTTAACATCTCTTTTGACCATGTAGTTCGTGAAGTCTTCAATAGCTGTACCGGGGGAATCTCCATATGGTACAGATATAATGGGAGGCTAATCGATGCCCGGGTGCGGTCAAGGGATGGCTCCCTATTGCTCAACCACGTTATGTATGCTGATGATTTGGTAATAGCTGCTCAGTCAGAGGATGAGTTGGAGACGCTGCTGCTGAGACTGGAGCATGCCACTAAGAGGTGGGGCCTTACCATCAGCCCCACCAAAACTAAGCACCTGCCTGGGTATTTTGTACCATCGGACACTCCACCCCCACAACTCCCAATCGGTGATGGGGCAGTTGTGGAGAGAGTGGAGTTTCCCATACCTGGGCAGTGTGCTTATGACTGGCTCCAGTTTAACAGCAGAGGTCTCACTCCGAATCAGTCGAGCAGCAATATCTTTTCATCGGTTGCGTAACACTGTGTGGAAGCTACCTGGTCTGTCGCTCCGCACTAAGCTTCAGGTCTTCTCGGCCACGGTCATTCCCTCCCTTCTCTACGCTTGCGAAACGTGGACCCCCCTAATGGAACATCTTCGCCGGTTATAAACATTTAGGCTGGCCTGCCTACGATCCATCCTGGGTTTAACCAGACTGGATTGTGTGAGGAGCTCACAAATCCTTGAAAGATCTGGGCAGGGTCCCATCGGTGAGCTCCTCCGGCAGGCAAGGCTGCGATGGCTGGGTCATGTAGCCCGCATGCCCAGCCACCGCATGCCGAAACAGCTTTTGTTTGGCCGGATTGAGGGGGCTAAGCGGGCGCGGCACGGGCTGGAGAAGAGATGGAGTGACGTGGTACAGGAGGACGTGGAGCTGAGTGGACTTGCCGATGACTGGTACCAGCGGTGTCAAGATCGGCCTCTGTGGAGGAGGCTCGTGAAGGATGCTACTGGGCAGTTGGAGGCAGTCGCCCTCCAACAACAACGGAGGGCGGAGGAGCGACGCTCAGAACAACGAGCGGAGCGCCGGGTGGCTAAAGCACAGCAGGTTGGCACAGTAGGGGGCACAGGTGGTACATCAGCCAGTCATCTCAGTCATCTCAGTCAGTCGACCCGTGGCACCTGCTGGGTCTGCCCCGTGACCTGCTGCCAGCGGGCGTTCGACACTTCACGTGGCCTCAAGGTGCACATAGCCTGGCACAAGCGTCGTGGTGACGTCACCGTCACTTAGTGGCGAATGGCGGTTGTTGTTGTGTCTCTGTGTGTCTCTGTGTGTGTGTGCCTGTGTGTGTCTGTGCGTGTGTCTGTGTGTGTGTCAGTATGTGTGTGTGTCTGTGTGTGTGTGTCTGTGTGTCTGTGTGTGTCAGTGTGTGTCTGTGTGTGTGTGTGTGTCTGTGTGTGTGTGTCTGTGTGTGTGTGTCTGTGTGTGTGTGTGTCTGTGTGTGTGTGTGTCTGTGTGTGTCTGTGTGTCTGTGTGTGTGTGTGTCTGTGTGTGTCTGTGTGTCTGTGTGTGTCCGCACCAGGAAGTGGACACACTGGGCGAGTCCTCTGGTCAGGGCGAAAATTCCCAGCAGGCCGGATCCACAGCCCACGTCCAGCACCCTCAGGCCACGCAAACTCCTCACGCTCCTCCTCACGCTCCTCTTCACGCTCCTCTTCACGCTCCTCTTCACGCTCCTCTTCACACTCCTCTTCACACTCCTCACACGCACCGCCTCCTCCTCCTCCTCCTCCACTCCCTCCTCTCGCAAGCCCTCATCGTTCACTCCCTCCTTCACCCCCTCCTCATTCACCCCCTCCTCCTTCACTCCCTCCTTCACCCCCTCCTTCACCTCCTTCACCCCCTCCTTCACCTCCTTCACCCCCTCCTTAACTTCCTCCATCTCCCCCTCCCCCCACTCCCCCTCCTCCCCCTCCTCTGTCACTCCCTCCTTCACCACCTCCTCATTCACCCCTTTCACCCCCTTCACCTCCTTCACCTCCCCCTCATCCTTCACCACCTCCTCATTCACCCCCTTCACCCCCTTCACCTCCTTCACCTCCTTCACCCCCTCCTCATTCACCCCCTTCACCCCCTTCACGCCCTCCTCCTTCACCCCCTTCACCTCCTTCACCCCCTCCTCCGTCACTTTCTCCTTCACCTCCGTCACCTCCTTCACCCCCCCCTCCTCCTCATCCTCCTCCTCATCCTCCCCCCCCTCCTCCTCATCCTCCTCCTCCTCATCCTCCTCCCCCTCCTCCTCCTCCTCCTCCCCCTCCTCCCCCTCCTCCTCCACCTCCTCCTCCACCTCCTCCCCCCCCTCCTCCTCCTCCCCCCCCTCCCCCCCCTCCTCCTCCCCCTCCTCCCCCCCCTCCCCCCCCCCGAGGCGGCCCTGCGCCATGAGGCCCAGCAGGTCCCAGGTGCCCTGCCACGTCTTGAGGCCTCCCTCGTAGGCCCCGGGGGTCACGTCGCAGCGTGACAAGCGGCAGGAGGCCAACAGCGAGTCGTCGCCGGAGGCCAGAGCCTCCAGGGAGGAGAAGCTCACCTGGAGGAGAGGAGAGAGGGGATGTTGACTACCTCGCCTGGTACACAGGAGGTCGTGGGTTAGATCACAGACACTGTGAGATGTTGACTACCTCGCCTGGTCTACAGGAGGTCGTGGGTTAGATCACAGACCCTGTGAGATGTTGACCACCTCGCCTGGTACACAGGAGGTCGTGGGTTAGATCACAGACCCTGTGAGATGTTGACTACGGCAGGAGGCCAACAGCGAGTCGTCGCCGGAGGCCAGAGCCTCCAGGGAGGAGAAGCTCACCTGGAGGAGACGAGAGGGGAGATGTTGACTACGTCGCCTGGTCTACAGGAGGTCGTGGGTTAGATCACAGACACTGTGAGATGTTGACTACCTCGTCTGGTATACAGGAGGTCGTGGGTTAGATCACAGACCCTGTGAGATGTTGACTACGGCAGGAGGCCAACAGCGAGTCGTCGCCGGAGGCCAGAGCCTCCAGGGAGGAGAAGCTCACCTGGAGGAGAGGGGGAGGAGATGTTGACTACCTCGCCTGGTCTACAGGAGGTCGTGGGTTAGATCCCAGACCCTGTGAGATGTTGACTACCTCGCCTGGTCTACAGGAGGTCGTGGGTTAGATCCCAGACCCTGTGAGATGTTGACTACCTCGCCTGGTCTACAGGAGGTCGTGGGTTAGATCACAGACACTGTGAGATGTTGACTACCTCGCCTGGTCTACGGGAGATCGTGGGTTAGATCACAGACCCTGTGAGATGTTGACTACCTCGCCTGGTCTACAGGAGGTCGTGGGTTAGATCAAGTGACCCTGTGAGATGTTGACTACGGCAGGAGGCCAACAGCGAGTCGTCGCCGGAGGCCAGAGCCTCCAGGGAGGAGAAGCTCACCTGGAGGAGAGGGGAGATGTTGACTACCTCGCCTGGTACACGGGAGGTCGTGGGTTAGATCACAGACCCTGTGAGATGTTGACTACCTCGCCTGGTCTACAGGAGGTCGTGGGTTAGATCACAGACCCTGTGAGATGTTGACTACGGCAGGAGGCCAACAGCGAGTCGTCGCCGGAGGCCAGAGCCTCCAGGGAGGAGAAGCTCACCTGGAGGAGAGGGGGAGGAGATGTTGACTACCTCGCCTGGTACACGGGAGGACGTGGGTTCTATCACAGACACTGTGAGATGTTGACTACCTCGCCTGGTACACAGGAGGACGTGGGTTAGATCACAGACCATGTGAGATGTTGACTACCTCGCCTGGTCTACAGGAGGTCGTGGGTTAGATCACAGACCCTGTGAGATGTTGACAAGCGGCAGGAGGCCAACAGCGAGTCGTCGCCGGAGGCCAGAGCCTCCAGGGAGGAGAAGCTCACCTGGAGGAGACGAGAGGGGAGATGTTGAATACATCACCTGGTCTACAGGAGGTCGTGGGTTAGATCACAGACCCTGTGAGATGTTGACTACCTCGCCTGGTCTACAGGAGGACGTGGGTTAGATCACAGACACTGTGAGATGTTGACTACCTCGCCTGGTACACAGGAGGTCGTGGGTTAGATCACAGACCCTGTGAGATGTTGACTACCTCGCCTGGTCTACAGGAGGACGTGGGTTAGATCACAGACACTGTGAGATGTTGACTACGGCAGGAGGCCAACAGCGAGTCGTCGCCGGAGGCCAGAGCCTCCAGGCAGGAGAAGCTCACCTGGAGGAGAGGAGAGGGGAGATGTTGAATACCTCGCCTGGTCTACAGGAGGTCGTGGGTTAGATCACAGACCCTGTGAGATGTTGACTACCTCGCCTGGTCTACAGGAGGTCGTGGGTTCTATCACAGACCCTGTGAGATGTTGACTACGGCAGGAGGCCAACAGCGAGTCGTCGCCGGAGGCCAGAGCCTCCAGGGAGGAGAAGCTCACCTGGAGGAGAGGGGAGAGGGGGAGGGAGATGTTGACCACCTCGCCTGGTACACAGGAGGACGTGGGTTAGATCACAGACCCTGTGAGATGTTGACTACCTCGCCTGGTCTACAGGAGGTCGTGGGTTAGATCACAGACCCTGTGAGATGTTGACTACGGCAGGAGGCCAACAGCGAGTCGTCGCCGGAGGCCAGAGCCTCCAGGGAGGAGAAGCTCACCTGGAGGAGACGAGAGGGGAGATGTTGAATACATCACCTGGTACACAGGAGGTCGTGGGTTAGATCACAGACACTGTGAGATGTTGACTACCTCGCCTGGTCTACAGGAGGTCGTGGGTTAGATCACAGACCCTGTGAGATGTTGACTACCTCGCCTGGTACACAGGAGGTCGTGGGTTAGATCACAGACCCTGTGAGATGTTGACTACCTCGATTGGTCTACAGGAGGTCGTGGGTTCAATCCTAGACCCGGTGAGATGTTGACTACCTCGCCTGGTACACAGGAGGTCGTGGGTCCTGATTAGAGATGTTGACTACATCACCTGGTACACAGGAGGTCTATGTGGGTTCTGACTAGAGATGTTGACTACCTCGCCTGGTACACGGGAGGTCGTGGGTTCGATCCGTGACCCTGTGAGATGTTGACTACCTCGCCTGGTCTACAGGAGGTCGTGGGTTAGATCACAGACCATGTGAGATGTTGACTACCTGGCCTGGTCTACAGGAGGTCGTGGGTTAGATCAAGTGACCCTGTGAGATGTTGACTACCTCGCCTGGTACACAGGAGGTCGTGGGTTAGATCACAGACCCTGTGAGATGTTGACTACCTCGCCTGGTCTACAGGAGGTCGTGGGTTAGATCACAGACCCTGTGAGATGTTGACTACCTCGCCTGGTGCACAGGAGGTCCTGGGTTCTATCACAGACACTGTGAGATGTTGACTACCTCGCCTGGTCTACAGGAGGTCGTGGGTTAGATCCCAGACCCGGTGAGATGTTGACTACGGCAGGAGGCCAACAGCGAGTCGTCGCCGGAGGCCAGAGCCTCCAGGGAGGAGAAGCTCACCTGGAGGAGAGGGGGGGGGAGATGTTGACTACCTCACCTGGTCTACAGGAGGTCGTGGGTTAGATCACAGACACTGTGAGATGTTGACTACCTCGCCTGGTACACAGGAGGTCCTGGGTCCTGATCAGAGATGTTGACTACATCACCTGGTCTACAGGAGGTCGTGGGTTAGATCACAGACACTGTGAGATGTTGACTACCTCGCCTGGTACACAGGAGGTCGTGGGTTCTATCACAGCCCCTGTGAGATGTTGACTACCTCGCCTGGTACACGGGAGGTCATGGGTTCGATCCGTGACACTGTGAGATGTTGACCACCTCGCCTGGACTACAGGAGGTCGTGGGTTCCGATCACAGACCCGGTGAGATGTTGACTACCTCGCCTGGTCTACAGGAGGTCGTGGGTTCTATCACAGACCCTGTGAGATGTTGACTACCTCGCCTGGTACACGGGAGGTCGTGGGTTAGATCCCTGACCCTGTGAGATGTTGACTACCTCGCCTGGTACACGGGAGGTCGTGGGTTAGATCAAGTGACCCTGTGAGATGTTGACCACCTCGCCTGGTCTACAGGAGGTCGTGGGTTAGATCCCAGACCCGGTGAGATGTTGACTACCTTGCCTGGTCTACAGGAGGTCGTGGGTTCCATCACGTGACCCTGTGAGATGTTGACTACCTCGCCTGGTACACAGGTGGTCGTGGGTTAGATCACAGACACTGTGAGATGTTGACTACTTCGCCTGGTACACGGGAGGACGTGGGTTAGATCACAGACCGTGTGAGATGTTGACTACCTCGCCTGCTACACAGGAGGTCGTTGGTTAGATCACAGACACTGTGAGATGTTGACTACCTCGCCTGGTCTACAGGAGGTCGTGGGTTAGATCACAGACCCGGTGAGATGTTGACTACCTCGCCTGGTACACAGGAGGTCGTGGGTTCCATCCCGTGACCCGGTGAGATGTTGACTACCTCGCCTGGTCTACAGGAGGTCGTGGGTTCCATCCCGTGACCCGGTGAGATGTTGACTACCTCGCCTGGTCTACAGGAGGTCGTGGGTTAGATCCCAGACCCGGTGAGATGTTGACTACGGCAGGAGGCCAACAGCGAGTCGTCGCCGGAGGCCAGAGCCTCCAGGGAGGAGAAGCTCACCTGGAGGAGAGGAGAGGGGAGATGTTGACCACCTCGCCTGGTACACAGGAGGTCGTGGGTCCTGATTAGAGATGTTGACTACATCACCTGGTCTACAGGAGGTCGTGGGTTAGATCCCAGACCCGGTGAGATGTTGACTACCTCGCCTGGTCTACGGGAGGTCGTGGGTTCTATCACAGACACTGTGAGATGTTGACTACCTCGCCTGGTACACAGGAGGTCGTGGGTTCTATCACAGACCCTGTGAGATGTTGACTACCTCGCCTGGTACACGGGAGGTCGTGGGTTAGATCAAGTGACCCTGTGAGATGTTGACCACCTCGCCTGGCCTACAGGAGGTCGTGGGTTAGATCCCAGACCCGGTGACATGTTGACTACCTCGCCTGGTCTACAGGAGGTCGTGGGTTAGATCACGTGACTCTGTGAGATGTTGACTACCTTGCCTGGTCTACAGGAGGTCGTGGGTTCCATCACGTGACCCTGTGAGATGTTGACTACCTCGCCTGGTACACAGGTGGTCGTGGGTTAGATCACAGACACTGTGAGATGTTGACTACTTCGCCTGGTACACAGGAGGTCGTGGGTTAGATCACAGACCGTGTGAGATGTTGACTACCTCGCCTGGTACACACAGGAGGTCGTGGGTTAGATCACAGACCGTGTGAGATGTTGACTACCTCGCCTGGTCTACAGGAGGTCGTGGGTTAGATCACAGACCCGGTGAGATGTTGACTACCTCGCCTGGTACACAGGAGGTCGTGGGTTCCATCCCGTGACCCGGTGAGATGATGACTACCTCGCCTGGTCTACAGGAGGTCGTGGGTTCCATCCCCTGACCCGGTGAGATGTTGACTACCTCGCCTGGTCTACAGGAGGTCGTGGGTTAGATCCCAGACGCGGTGAGATGTTGACCACCTCGCCTGGTACACAGGAGGTCGTGGGTTAGATCCCAGACCCGGTGAGATGTTGACTACCTCGCCTGGTCTACAGGAGGTCGTGGGTTAGATCACAGATCCTGTGAGATGTTGACTACCTCGCCTAGTATACAGGAGGTCGTGGGTTAGATCACAGATCCTGTGAGATGTTGACTACCTCGCCTGGTGCACAGGAGGTCGTGGGTTAGATCACAGACACTGTGAGATGTTAACTACCTCGCCTGGTATACAGGAGGTCGTGGGTTAGATCACAGACACTGTGAGATGTTGACTACCTCGCCTAGTACACGGGAGGTCGTGGGTTAGATCACAGACCCTGGGAGATGTTGACTACCTCGCCTGGTACACAGGAGGTCGTGGGTTAGATCACAGACCCTGTGAGATGTTGACCACCTCGCCTGGTACACAGGAGGTCGTGGGTTAGATCACAGACACTGCGAGATGTTGACTACCTCGCCTGGTGCACAGGAGGTCGTGGGTTAGATCACAGACACTGTGAGATGTTGACTACCTCGCCTGGTACACAGGAGGTCGTGAGTTAGATCACAGCCACTGTGAGATGTTGACTACATCACCTGGTACACAGGAGGTCGTGGGTTCTATCACAGACACTGTGAGATGTTGACTACCTCGCCTGGTCTACAGGAGGTCGTGGGTTAGATCCGTGACCCTGTGAGATGTTGACTACCTCGCCTGGTGCACAGGAGGTCGTGGGTTAGATCAAGTGACTCTGTGAGATGTTGACTACCTCGCCTGGTACACGGGAGGTCGTGGGTTAGATCACAGACCCTGTGAGATGTTGACTACCTCGCCGGGTACACGGGAGGTCGTGGGTTAGATCCCAGACCCGGTGAGATGTTGACCACCTCGCCTGGTACACAGGAGGTCGTGGGTTAGATCCCAGACCCGGTGAGATGTTGACTACCTCGCCTGGTATACAGGAGGTCGTGGGTTAGATCACAGATCCTGTGAGATGTTGACTACCTCGCCTAGTATACAGGAGGTCGTGGGTTAGATCACAGATCCTGTGAGATGTTGACTACCTCGCCTGGTGCACAGGAGGTCGTGGGTTAGATCACAGACACTGTGAGATGTTGACTACCTCGCCTGGGATACGGGAGGTCGTGGGTTAGATCCCAGACCCGGTGAGATGTTGACTAGCTCGCCTGGTCTACAGGAGGTCGTGGGTTAGATCACAGATCCTGTGAGATGTTGACTACCTCGCCTAGTATACAGGAGGTCGTGGGTTAGATCACAGACACTGTGAGATGTTGACTACCTCGCCTAGTACACGGGAGGTCGTGGGTTAGATCACAGACCCTGGGAGATGTTGACTATCTCGCCTGGTACACAGGAGGTCGTGGGTTAGATCACAGACCCTGTGAGATGTTGACCACCTCGCCTGGTACACAGGAGGTCGTAGGTTAGATCACAGACACTGTGAGATGTTGACTACCTCGCCTGGTGCACAGGAGGTCGTGGGTTAGATCACAGACACTGTGAGATGTTGACAACCTCGCCTGGTACACGGGAGGTCGTGGGTTCTATCACAGACACTGGGAGATGTTGACTACCTCGCCTGGTACACAGGAGGTCCTGGGTTAGATCACAGACCCTGTGAGATGTTGACTACCTCGCCTGGTCTACAGGAGGTCGTGGGTTAGATCACAGACCCTGTGAGATGTTGACTACCTCGCCTGGTACACAGGAGGTCGTGGGTTCGATCTCTGACCCTGTGAGATGTTGACTACCTCGCCTGGTACACAGGAGGTCGTGGGTTAGATCCGTGACCCTGTGAGATGTTGACTACCTCGCCTGGTACACGGGAGGACGTGGGTTAGATCCGTGACCCTGTGAGATGTTGACTACCTCGCCTGGTACACGGGAGGTCGTGGGTTAGATCACAGACCCTGTGAGATGTTGACTACCTCGCCTGGTATACAGGAGGTCGTGGGTTAGATCACAGACACTGTGAGATGTTGACTACCTCGCCTGGTCTACAGGAGGTCGTGGGTTAGATCACAGACCCTGTGAGATGTTGATTACCTCGCCTGGTATACAGGAGGTCGTGGGTTAGATCACAAACACTGTGAGATGTTGACTACGGCAGGAGGCCAACAGCGAGTCGTCGCCGGAGGCCAGAGCCTCCAGGGAGGAGAAGCTCACCTGGAGGAGAGGAGGGGGGAGATGTTGACCACCTCGCCTGGTACACAGGAGGTCGTGGGTTAGATCACAGACCCTGTGAGATGTTGACTACCTCGCCTGGTACACAGGAGGTCGTGGGTTCTATCACAGACACTGAGATGTTGACTACCTCGCCTGCTATACAGGAGGTCGTGGGTTCGATCCCGTGACCCTGTGATATGGTGACTACCTCGCCTGGTCTACAGGAGGTCGGGGGTTAAATCAAGTGAACTCTGTGAGATGTTGACTACCTCGCCTGGTACACAGGAGGTCGTGGGTTCTATCACAGACACTGAGAAATGTTGACCACCTCGCCTGGTACACAGGAGGTCGTGGGTTACATCACAGACCCTGTGAGACGTTGACTACCTCGCCTGGTACACAGGAGGTCGTGGGTTAGATCACAGACCCTGTGAGATGTTGACTACCTCGCCTGGTACACGGGAGGTCGTGGGTTAGATCCTTGACACTGTGAGATGTTGACTACCTCGCCCGGTCTACAGGAGGTCGTGGGTTCGATCACGTGACCCTTTGAGATGTTGACTACCTCGCCTGGTCTACAGGAGGCTGTGGGTCAGATCACAGACACTGTGAGATGTTGACTACCTCGCCTGGTACACAGGAGGTCGTGGGTTAGATCACGTGACCCTGTGAGATGTTGACTACCTCGCCTGGTACACAGGAGGTCGTGGGTTACATCACAGACCCTGTGAGATGTTGACTACCTCGCCTGGTACACAGGAGGTCGTGGGTTAGATCACAGACCCTGTGAGATGTTGACTACCTCGCCTGGTACACGGGAGGTCGTGGGTTCGATCCGTGACACTGTGAGATGTTGACTACCTCGCCTGGTCTACAGGAGGTCGTGGGTTCGATCACAACCCCTGTGAGATGTTGGCTACCTCGCCTGGAACACGGGAGGTCGTGGGTTAGATCACAGACACTGTGAGATGTTGACTACCTCGCCTGGTACACGGGAGTTCGTGGGTTATATCACAGACCATGTGAGATGTTGACTACCTCGCTTGGTATACAGGAGGTCGTGGGTTAGATCACAGACACTATGAGATGTTGACCACCTCGCCTGGTATACAGGAGGTCGGGGGTTAGATCACAGACCCTGTGAGATGTTGACTACCTCGCCTGGTACACAGGAGGTCCTGGGTTAGATCACAGACCGTGTGAGATGTTGACCACCTCGCCTGGTCTACAGGAGGTCGTGGGTTAGATCCCGTGACCCTGTGAGATGTTGACTACCTCGCCCGGTCTACAGGAGGTCGTGGGTTAGATCACAGACCCTGTGAGATGTTGACTACCTCGCCTGGTACACAGGAGGCCGTGGGTTCGATCTCTGACCCTGTGAGATGTTGACTACCTCGCCTGGTACACAGGAGGTCGTGGGTTAGATCCGTGACCCTGTGAGATGTTGACTACCTCGCCTGGTACACGGGAGGACGTGGGTTAGATCCGTGACCCTGTGAGATGTTGACTACCTCGCCTGGTACACGGGAGGTCGTGGGTTAGATCACAGACCCTGTGAGATGTTGACTACCTCGCCTGGTATACAGGAGGTCGTGGGTTAGATCACAGACACTGTGAGATGTTGACTACCTCGCCTGGTCTACAGGAGGTCGTGGGTTAGATCACAGACCCTGTGAGATGTTGACTACCTCGCCTGGTTTACAGGAGGTCGTGGGTTAGATCACAGACCCTGTGAGATGATGACTACCTCGCCTGGTATACAGGAGGTCGTGGGTTATATCACAGACACTGTGAGATGTTGACTACCTCGCCTGGTACACGGGAGGTCGTGGGTTAGATCACAGACCCTGTGAGATGTTGACTACCTCGCCTGGTACACGGGAGGTCGTGGGTTATATCACAGACACTGTGAGATGTTGACTACCTCGCCTGGTCTACAGGAGGTCGTGGGTTAGATCACAGACCCTGTGAGATGTTGACTACCTTGCCTGGTCTACAGGAGGTCGTGGGTTATATCACAGACACTGTGAGATGTTGACTACCTCGACTGGTACACAGGAGGTCGTGGGTTACATCACAGACCCTGTAGTATGTTGACTACCTCGCCTGGTACACAGGAGGTCGTGGGTTCGATCACGTGACCCTGTGAGATGTTGACTACCTCGCCTGGTGCACAGGAGGTCGTGGGTTATATCACAGACACTGTGAGATGTTGACTACCTCGCCTGGTACACGGGAGGTCGTGGGTTCGATCCGTGACTCTGTGAGATGTTGACTACCTCGCCTGGTACACAGGAGGTCGTGGGTTAGATCACAGACACTGTGAGATGTTGACTACCTCGCCTGGTACACGGGAGGTCGTGGGTTAGATCACAGACACTGTGAGATGTTGACCACCTCGCCTGCTATACAGGAGGTCGTGGGTTAGATCCCAGACACTGTGAGATGTTGACTACCTCGCCTGGGCTACAGGAGGTCGTGGGTTAGATCACAGACCGTGTGAGATGTTGACTACCTGGCTTGGTCTACAGGAGGTCGTGGGTTAGATCCGTGACACTGTGAGATGTTGACCACCTCGCTTGGTACACAGGAGGTCGTGGGTTAGATCACAGACCCTGTGAGATGTTGACTACCTCGCCTGGTACATATGAGGTCGTGGGTTAGATCACAGACCCTTTGAGATGTTGACTACCTCGCCTGGTTCACAGGAGGTCGTGGGTTAGATCACAGACCCTGTGAGATGTTTACTACCTCGCCTGGTACACAGGAGGTCGTGGGTTACATCACAGACCCTGTGAGATGTTGACTACCTCGCCTGGTACACAGGAGGTCGTGGGTTAGATCACAGACACTGTGAGATGTTGACTACCTCGCCTGGTACACAGGAGGTCGTGGGTTAGATCAAGTGACCCTGTGAGATGTTGACTACCTCGCCTGGTACACGGGAGGTCGTGGGTTCGATAACAGACCCTGTGAGATGTTGACTACCTCGCCTGGTACACAGGAGGTCGTGGGTTCGATCACAGACCCTGTGAGATGTTGACTACCTCGCCTGGTCTACAGGAGGTCGTGGGTTCGATCACAGACCCTGTGAGATGTTGACTACCTCGCCTGGTACACAGGAGGTCGTGGGTTCGATCACAGACACTGTGAGATGTTGACTACCTCGCCTGGTCTACGGGAGGTCGTGGGTTCGATCGCGTGACCCTGTGAGATGTTGACCATCTCGCCTGGTATACAGGAAGTCGTGGGTTCCATCCCGTGACCCTGTGAGATGTTGACTACCTCGCCTGGTATACAGGAGGTCGTGGGTTAGATCACAGACACTGTGAGATGTTGACTACCTCGCCTGGTACACGGGAGGTCGTGGGTTCGATCCGTGACTCTGTGAGATGTTGACTACCTCGCCTGGTCTACAGGAGGTCGTGGGTTCGATCCCAGACCCTGTGAGATGTTGACTACCTCGCCTGTTCTACAGGAGGTCGTGGGTTCGATCCCAGACCCTGTGAGATGTTGACTACCTCGCCTGGTCTATAGGAGGTCGTGGGTTCGATCCCGTGACCCTGTGAGATGTTGACCACCTCGCCTGCTATACAGGAGGTCGTGGGTTAGATCCCAGACACTGTGAGATGTTGACTACCTCGCCTGGGCTACAGGAGGTCGTGGGTTAGATCACAGACCGTGTGAGATGTTGACTACCTGGCTTGGTCTACAGGAGGTCGTGGGTTAGATCCGTGACACTGTGAGATGTTGACCACCTCGCTTGGTACACAGGAGGTCGTGGGTTAGATCACAGACCCTGTGAGATGTTGACTACCTCGCCTGGTACACATGAGGTCGTGGGTTAGATCACAGACCCTTTGAGATGTTGACTACCTCGCCTGGTACACAGGAGGTCGTGGGTTAGATCACAGACCCTGTGAGATGTTTACTACCTCGCCTGGTACACAGGAGGTCGTGGGTTACATCACAGACCCTGTGAGATGTTGACTACCTCGCCTGGTACACAGGAGGTCGTGGGTTAGATCACAGACACTGTGAGATGTTGACTACCTCGCCTGGTACACAGGAGGTCGTGGGTTAGATCAAGTGACCCTGTGAGATGTTGACTACCTCGCCTGGTACACGGGAGGTCGTGGGTTCGATAACAGACCCTGTGAGATGTTGACTACCTCGCCTGGTACACAGGAGGTCGTGGGTTCGATCACAGACCCTGTGAGATGTTGACTACCTCGCCTGGTCTACAGGAGGTCGTGGGTTCGATCACAGACCCTGTGAGATGTTGACTACCTCGCCTCGTACACAGGAGGTCGTGGGTTCGATCACAGACACTGTGAGATGTTGACTACCTCGCCTGGTCTACGGGAGGTCGTGGGTTCGATCGCGTGACCCTGTGAGATGTTGACTACCTCGCCTGGTACACACGAGGCCGTGGGTTCGATCTCTGACCCTGTGAGATGTTGACTACCTCGCCTGGTACACAGGAGGTCGTGGGTTAGATCCGTGACCCTGTGAGATGTTGACTACCTCGCCTGGTACACGGGAGGACGTGGGTTAGATCCGTGACCCTGTGAGATGTTGACTACCTCGCCTGGTACACGGGAGGTCGTGGGTTAGATCACAGACCCTGTGAGATGTTGACTACCTCGCCTGGTATACAGGAGGTCGTGGGTTAGATCACAGACACTGTGAGATGTTGACTACCTCGCCTGGTCTACAGGAGGTCGTGGGTTAGATCACAGACCCTGTGAGATGTTGACTACCTCGCCTGGTTTACAGGAGGTCGTGGGTTAGATCACAGACCCTGTGAGATGATGACTACCTCGCCTGGTATACAGGAGGTCGTGGGTTATATCACAGACACTGTGAGATGTTGACTACCTCGCCTGGTACACGGGAGGTCGTGGGTTAGATCACAGACCCTGTGAGATGTTGACTACCTCGCCTGGTACACGGGAGGTCGTGGGTTATATCACAGACACTGTGAGATGTTGACTACCTCGCCTGGTCTACAGGAGGTCGTGGGTTAGATCACAGACCCTGTGAGATGTTGACTACCTTGCCTGGTCTACAGGAGGTCGTGGGTTATATCACAGACACTGTGAGATGTTGACTACCTCGACTGGTACACAGGAGGTCGTGGGTTACATCACAGACCCTGTAGTATGTTGACTACCTCGCCTGGTACACAGGAGGTCGTGGGTTCGATCACGTGACCCTGTGAGATGTTGACTACCTCGCCTGGTGCACAGGAGGTCGTGGGTTATATCACAGACACTGTGAGATGTTGACTACCTCGCCTGGTACACGGGAGGTCGTGGGTTCGATCCGTGACTCTGTGAGATGTTGACTACCTCGCCTGGTACACAGGAGGTCGTGGGTTAGATCACAGACACTGTGAGATGTTGACTACCTCGCTTGGTACACGGGAGGTCGTGGGTTAGATCACAGACACTGTGAGATGTTGACCACCTCGCCTGCTATACAGGAGGTCGTGGGTTAGATCCCAGACACTGTGAGATGTTGACTACCTCGCCTGGGCTACAGGAGGTCGTGGGTTAGATCACAGACCGTGTGAGATGTTGACTACCTGGCTTGGTCTACAGGAGGTCGTGGGTTAGATCCGTGACACTGTGAGATGTTGACCACCTCGCTTGGTACACAGGAGGTCGTGGGTTAGATCACAGACCCTGTGAGATGTTGACTACCTCGCCTGGTACACATGAGGTCGTGGGTTAGATCACAGACCCTTTGAGATGTTGACTACCTCGCCTGGTACACAGGAGGTCGTGGGTTAGATCACAGACCCTGTGAGATGTTTACTACCTCGCTTGGTACACAGGAGGTCGTGGGTTACATCACAGACCCTGTGAGATGTTGACTACCTCGCCTGGTACACAGGAGGTCGTGGGTTAGATCACAGACACTGTGAGATGTTGACTACCTCGCCTGGTACACAGGAGGTCGTGGGTTAGATCAAGTGACCCTGTGAGATGTTGACTACCTCGCCTGGTACACGGGAGGTCGTGGGTTCGATAACAGACCCTGTGAGATGTTGACTACCTCGCCTGGTACACAGGAGGTCGTGGGTTCGATCACAGACCCTGTGAGATGTTGACTACCTCGCCTGGTCTACAGGAGGTCGTGGGTTCGATCACAGACCCTGTGAGATGTTGACTACCTCGCCTGGTACACAGGAGGTCGTGGGTTCGATCACAGACACTGTGAGATGTTGACTACCTCGCCTGGTCTACGGGAGGTCGTGGGTTCGATCGCGTGACCCTGTGAGATGTTGACCATCTCGCCTGGTATACAGGAGGTCGTGGGTTAGATCACAGACCCTGTGAGATGTTTACTACCTCGCCTGGTACACAGGAGGTCGTGGGTTACATCACAGACCCTGTGAGATGTTGACTGCCTCGCCTGGTACACAGGAGGTCGTGGGTTAGATCACAGACACTGTGAGATGTTGACTACCTCGCCTGGTACACAGGAGGTCGTGGGTTCGATCACAGACCCTGTGAGATGTTGACTACCTCGCCTGGTACACGGGAGGTCGTGGGTTCGATAACAGACCCTGTGAGATGTTGACTACCTCGCCTGGTACACAGGAGGTCGTGGGTTCGATCACAGACCCTGTGAGATGTTGACTACCTCGCCTGGTCTACAGGAGGTCGTGGGTTCGATCACAGACCCTGTGAGATGTTGACTACCTCGCCTGGTACACAGGAGGTCGTGGGTTCGATCACAGACACTGTGAGATGTTGACTACCTCGCCTGGTCTACGGGAGGTCGTGGGTTCGATCGCGTGACCCTGTGAGATGTTGACTACCTCGCCTGGTACACAGGAGGTCGTGGGTTCGATCACAGACACTGTGAGATGTTGACTACCTCGCCTGGTATACAGGAAGTCGTGGGTTCCATCCCGTGACCCTGTGAGATGTTGACTACCTCGCCTGGTATACAGGAGGTCGTGGGTTAGATCACAGACACTGTGAGATGTTGACTACCTCGCCTGGTACACGGGAGGTCGTGGGTTCGATCCCAGACCCTGTGAGATGTTGACTACCTCGCATGGTCTACAGGAGGTCGTGGGTTCGATCCCAGACCCTGTGAGATGTTGACTACCTCGCCTGGTCTACAGGAGGTCGTGGGTTCGATCCCAGACCCTGTGAGATGTTGACCACCTCGCCTGGTACACAGGAGGTCGTGGGTTCGATCCCAGACCCTGTGAGATGTTGACTACCTCGCCTGTTCTACGGGAGGTCGTGGGTTCGATCCCGACCCCTTCTCTATATTTGTCATCTGCGTCTCTCTCTCTCCGCGACCTTCGACCCGCCCACCGCGTGACCTGCGACCCGCCCACCGCGCGACCTCCGATCTCGCGACCTCTGACCTGTTTGAGGGGTGGAGAGATTCCGGGCAGGGCGACGGTCACGACGTCCTTGCCGGCGAGGAGGTCGCCAAGCCGAAGCGGCCACAACACTTCCTTGAAGGGCAGCAAAGCCTCCTCCGGCTGGGAACCACCAGACACCACCAAATACCACCAACAAACACCACCACCATCAAACACCACCAAACACCACCAGACACCACCAACAAACACCAGACACCACCAACAAACACCATCACCATCAAACACCACCAACAAACACCACCAACAAACACCAGACACCACCAACAAACACCACCATCAAATACCACCACCAAACACCATCAAACACCAGACACCACCAACAAACACCACCAACAAACACCAGACACCAAACACCACCATCAAACACTACCACCAACAAACACCACCACCACCAAACACCACCATCAAACACCACCATCAAACACCACCAACAACAAACAACACCAAATACCACCAACAAACACCACCAGACACCACCAACAAACACCACCAACAAACACCACCAACAACAAACAACACCAAATACCACCAACAAACACCACCAAACACCACCATCAAACACCACCATCAAACACCACCAACAACAAACAACACCAAATACCACCAACAAACACCACCAGACACCACCAACAAACACCACCAACAAACACCACCAACAAACACCACCATCAAACACCACCAACAAACACCAACAACAAACACCACCATCAAACACCACCATCATCAAACACCACCATCAAACACCACCAGACACCACCAACAAACACCACCAACAAACACCACCACCAAACACCACCAGACACCACCAACAAACACCACCACCAGACACCATCAACAAACACCACCACCAACAAACACCACCAACAAACACCACCAACAAACACCACCAACAAACACCACCATCAAACACCACCAAACACCACCAACAAACACCACCAACAAACACCAGACACCACCAACAAACACCACCAACAAACACCACCATCAACAAACACCACCATCAAACACTACCAACAAACACCATCAACAAACACCACCAACAAACACCACCATCAAACACCAGACACCACCAACAAACACCACCATCAAACACCACCAACAAACACTACCACCAACAAACACCACCATCAACAAACACCACCATCAAACACTACCAACAAACACCATCAACAAACACCACCAACAAACACCACCATCAAACACCAGACACCACCAACAAACACCACCATCAAACACCACCACCATCAAACACCACCACCATCAAACACCACCAACAAACACCACCACCATCAAACACCACCACCATCAAACACCACCAACAAACACCACCACCATCAAACACCACCACCATCAAACACCACCAACAAACACCATCACCATCAAAGACCACCAGACACCACCAACAAACACCACCAACAAACACCACCAACAAACACCACTAACAAACACCACCAACAAACACCACCAACAAACACCACCATCAAACACCACCAGACACCACCAACAAACACCATCACCATCAAACACCACCAGACACCACCAACAAACACCACCAACAAACACCACCAACAAACACCACCAACAAACACCACTAACAAACACCACCAACAAACACCACCAACAAACACCAGACACCACCAACAAACACCACCATCAAATACCACCACCAAACACCATCACCATCAAACACCAGACAACACCAACAAACACCACCAACAAACACCACCAACAAACACCAGACACCAAACACCACCATCAAACACTACCACCAACAAACACCACCACCACCAAACACCACCATCAAACACCACCATCAAACACCACCAACAACAAACAACACCAAATACCACCAACAAACACCACCAGACACCACCAACAAACACCACCAACAAACACCACCAACAAACACCACCATCAAACACCACCAACAAACACCAACAACAAACACCACCATCAAACACCACCATCATCAAACACCACCATCAAACACCACCAAACACCACCAACAAACACCACCAACAAACACCACCACCAAACACCACCAGACACCACCAACAAACACCACCACCAGACACCATCAACAAACACCACCACCAACAAACACCACCAACAAACACCACCAACAAACACCACCAACAAACACCACCATCAAACACCACCAAACACCACCAACAAACACCACCAACAAACACCAGACACCACCAACAAACACCACCAACAAACACCACCATCAACAAACACCACCATCAAACACTACCAACAAACACCATCAACAAACACCACCAACAAACACCACCATCAAACACCAGACACCACCAACAAACACCACCATCAAACACCACCAACAAACACTACCACCAACAAACACCACCATCAACAAACACCACCATCAAACACTACCAACAAACACCATCAACAAACACCACCAACAAACACCACCATCAAACACCAGACACCACCAACAAACACCACCATCAAACACCACCACCATCAAACACCACCACCATCAAACACCACCAACAAACACCACCACCATCAAACACCACCACCATCAAACACCACCAACAAACACCACCACCATCAAACACCACCACCATCAAACACCACCAACAAACACCATCACCATCAAACACCACCAGACACCACCAACAAACACCACCAACAAACACCACCAACAAACACCACTAACAAACACCACCAACAAACACCACCAACAAACACCACCATCAAACACCACCAGACACCACCAACAAACACCATCACCATCAAACACCACCAGACACCACCAACAAACACCACCAACAAACACCACCAACAAACACCACTAACAAACACCACCAACAAACACCACCAACAAACACCACCATCAAACACCACCAGACACCACCAACAAACACCATCACCATCAAACACCACCAACAAACACCACCAACAAACACCACCATCAAACACCACCAACAAACACCACCAACAAACACCACCATCAAACACCACCACCACCAAATACCACCAACAAACACCACCATCAAACACCACCATCAAACACCACCATCAAACACCACCATCAAACACCACCATCAAACACCACCATCAAACACCACCATCAAACACCACCACCATCAAACACCACCATCAAACACCAGACACCACCAACAAACACCACCATCAAACACCACCAACAAACACCACCATCAAACACCAACAACAAACACCACCAACAAACACCAACAACAAACACCACCAACAAACACCACCAACAAACACCACCATCAAACACCACCAACAACAAACACCACCAACAAACACCACCAACAAACACCACCACCATCAAACACCACCACCATCAAACACCACCATCAAACACCACCAACAAACACCACCACCAACAAACACCACCAACAAACACCACCATCAAACACTACCACCAACAAACACCACCAACAAACACCACCACCAAACACCACCATCAAACACCACCAACAAACACCACCACCAACAAACACCACCAACAAACACCACCAACAAACACCACCATCAAACACCACCATCAAACACCACCATCAAACACCACCACCATCAAACACCACCATCAAACACCACCAACAAACACCACCATCAAACACCACCATCAAACACCACCACCAGACACCACCAACAAACACCATCAACAAACACCACCACCATCAAACACCACCATCAAACACTACCACCAACAAACACCACCACCAAACACCACCAACAAACACCACCACCAACAAACACCACCATCAAACACTACCACCAACAAACACCACCATCAAACACCACCACCAAACAACACCACCATCAAACACCACCAACAAACACCACCATCAAACAACACCAACAAACACCACCAACAAACACCACCAACAAACACCACCACCAGACACCACCACCAAACACCACCATCAAACACCACCAACAAACACCACCATCAAACACCACCATCAAACACCACCAACAAACACCACCATCAAACACCACCAACAAACACCACCAACAAACACCACCAACAAACACCACCATCAAACACCACCATCAACAAACACCACCAACAAACACCACCAACAAACACCACCAACAAACACCACCATCAAACACCACCAACAAACACCACCATCAAACACCACCACCAGACACCACCAACAAACACCACCAACAAACACCACCACCAAACACCACCAGACACCACCAACAAACACCACCACCAGACACCATCAACAAACACCACCACCAACAAACACCACCAACAAACACCACCAACAAACACCACCAACAAACACCACCATCAAACACCACCAAACACCACCAACAAACACCACCAACAAACACCAGACACCACCAACAAACACCACCAACAAACACCACCATCAACAAACACCACCATCAAACACTACCAACAAACACCATCAACAAACACCACCAACAAACACCACCATCAAACACCAGACACCACCAACAAACACCACCATCAAACACCACCAACAAACACTACCACCAACAAACACCACCATCAACAAACACCACCATCAAACACTACCAACAAACACCATCAACAAACACCACCAACAAACACCACCATCAAACACCAGACACCACCAACAAACACCACCATCAAACACCACCACCATCAAACACCACCACCATCAAACACCACCAACAAACACCACCACCATCAAACACCACCACCATCAAACACCACCAACAAACACCACCACGATCAAACACCACCACCATCAAACACCACCAACAAACACCATCACCATCAAACACCACCAGACACCACCAACAAACACCACCAACAAACACCACCAACAAACACCACCAACAAACACCACCAACAAACACCACCATCAAACACCACCAGACACCACCAACAAACACCATCACCATCAAACACCACCAGACACCACCAACAAACACCACCAACAAACACCACCAACAAACACCACCAACAAACACCACTAACAAACACCACCAACAAACACCACCAACAAACACCAGACACCACCAACAAACACCACCATCAAATACCACCACCAAACACCATCACCATCAAACACCAGACACCACCAACAAACACCACCAACAAACACCACCAACAAACACCAGACACCAAACACCACCATCAAACACTACCACCAACAAACACCACCACCACCAAACACCACCATCAAACACCACCATCAAACACCACCAACAACAAACAACACCAAATACCACCAACAAACACCACCAGACACCACCAACAAACACCACCAACAAACACCACCAACAAACACCACCATCAGAACACCACCAACAAACACCAACAACAAACACCACCATCAAACACCACCATCATCAAACACCACCATCAAACACCACCAGACACCACCAACAAACACCACCAACAAACACCACCACCAAACACCACCAGACACCACCAACAAACACCACCACCAGACACCATCAACAAACACCACCACCAACAAACACCACCAACAAACACCACCAACAAACACCACCAACAAACACCACCATCAAACACCACCAAACACCACCAACAAACACCACCAACAAACACCAGACACCACCAACAAACACCACCAACAAACACCACCATCAACAAACACCACCATCAAACACTACCAACAAACACCATCAACAAACACCACCAACAAACACCACCATCAAACACCAGACACCACCAACAAACACCACCATCAAACACCACCAACAAACACTACCACCAACAAACACCACCATCAACAAACACCACCATCAAACACTACCAACAAACACCATCAACAAACACCACCAACAAACACCACCATCAAACACCAGACACCACCAACAAACACCACCATCAAACACCACCACCATCAAACACCACCACCATCAAACACCACCAACAAACACCACCACCATCAAACACCACCACCATCAAACACCATCAACAAACACCACCACCATCAAACACCACCACCATCAAACACCACCAACAAACACCACACCATCAAACACCACCAGACACCACCAACAAACACCACCAACAAACACCACCAACAAACACCACTAACAAACACCACCAACAAACACCACCAACAAACACCACCATCAAACACCACCAGACACCACCAACAAACACCATCACCATCAACACCACCAAACACCACCAACAAACACCACCAACAAACACCACCAACAAACACCACTAACAAACACCACCAACAAACACCACCAACAAACACCACCATCAAACACCACCAGACACCACCAACAAACACCATCACCATCAAACACCACCAACAAACACCACCAACAAACACCACCATCAAACACCACCAACAAACACCACCAACAAACACCACCATCAAACACACCCACCACCACCAAATACCAACAACAAACACCACCATCAAACACCACCATCAAACACCACCAACAAACACCACCATCAAACACCACCATCAAACACCACCATCAAACACCACCATCAAACACCACCACCATCAAACACCACCATCAAACACCAGACACCACCAACAAACACCACCATCAAACACCACCAACAAACACCACCATCAAACACCAACAACAAACACCACCAACAAACACCAACAACAAACACCACCAACAACACCACCAACAAACACCACCATCAAACACCACCAACAACAAACACCACCAACAAACACCACCAACAAACACCACCACCATCAAACACCACCACCATCAAACACCACCATCAAACACCACCAACAAACACCACCACCAACAAACACCACCAACAAACACCCACCATCAAACACTACCACCAACATAACACCACCAACAAACACCACCACCAAACACCACCATCAAACACCACAACAAACACCACCACCAACAAACACCACCAACAAACACCACCAACAAACACCACCATCAAACACCACCATCAAACACCACCATCAAACACCACCACCATCAAACACCACCATCAAACACCACCAACAAACACCACCATCAAACACCACCATCAAACACCACCACCAGACACCACCAACAAACACCATCAACAAACACCACCACCATCAAACACCACCATCAAACACTACCACCAACAAACACCACCACCAAACACCACCAACAAACACCACCACCAACAAACACCACCATCAAACACTACCACCAACAAACACCACCAACAAACACCACCAACAAACACCACCATCAAACACTACCACCAACAAACACCACCAACAAACACCACCAGACACCACCACCAAACACCACCAACAAACACCACCAACAACAAACACCACCAACAACAAACACCACCATCAAACACCACCATCAAACACCACCATCAAACACCACCAACAAACACCATCACCAAACACCACCATCAAACACCAGACAACACCAGACACCACCAACAAACACCATCACCAAACACCAGACACCACCAACAAACACCACCATCAAACACTACCAACAAACACCATCAACAAACACCACCAACAAACACCACCATCAAACACCAGACACCACCAACAAACACCACCATCAAACACCACCACCATCAAACACCACCACCATCAAACACCACCAACAAACACCACCACCATCAAACACCACCACCATCAAACACCATCAACAAACACCACCACCATCAAACACCACCACCATCAAACACCACCAACAAACACCATCACCATCAAACACCACCAGACACCACCAACAAACACCACCAACAAACACCACCAACAAACACCACTAACAAACACCACCAACAAACACCACCAACAAACACCACCATCAAACACCACCAACACCACCAACAAACACCATCACCATCAAACACCACCAGACACCACCAACAAACACCACCAACAAACACCACCAACAAACACCACTAACAAACACCACCAACAAACACCACCAACAAACACCACCATCAAACACCACCAGACACCACCAACAAACACCATCACCATCAAACACCACCAACAAACACCACCAACAAACACCACCATCAAACACCACCAACAAACACCACCAACAAACACCACCATCAAACACCACCACCACCAAATACCACCAACAAACACCACCATCAAACACCACCATCAAACACCACCAACAAACACCACCATCAAACACCACCATCAAACACCACCATCAAACACCACCATCAAACACCACCACCATCAAACACCACCATCAAACACCAGACACCACCAACAACACCACCATCAAACACCACCAACAAACACCACCATCAAACACCAACAACAAACACCACCAACAAACACCAACAACAAACACCACCAACAAACACCACCAACAAACACCACCATCAAACACCACCAACAACAAACACCACCAACAAACACCACCAACAAACACCACCACCATCAAAACACCACCACCATCAAACACCACCATCAAACACCACCAACAAACACCACCACCAACAAACACCACCAACAAACACCACCATCAAACACTACCACCAACAAACACCACCAACAAACACCACCACCAAACACCACCATCAAACACCACCAACAAACACCACCACCAACAAACACCACCAACAAACACCACCAACAAACACCACCATCAAACACCACCATCAACACCACCATCAAACACCACCACCATCAAACACCACCATCAAACACCACCAACAAACACCACCATCAAACACCACCATCAAACACCACCACCAGACACCACCAACAAACACCATCAACAAACACCACCACCATCAAACACCACCATCAAACACTACCACCAACAAACACCACCACCAAACACCACCAACAAACACCACCACCAACAAACACCACCATCAAACACTACCACCAACAAACACCACCAACAAACACCACCAACAAACACCACCATCAAACACTACCACCAACAAACACCACCAACAAACACCACCAGACACCACCACCAAACACCACCAACAAACACCACCAACAACAAACACCACCAACAACAAACACCACCATCAAACACCACCATCAAACACCACCATCAAACACCACCAACAAACACCATCACCAAACACCACCATCAAACACCAGACAACACCAGACACCACCAACAAACACCATCACCAAACACCAGACACCACCAACAAACACCACCAACAAACACCACCACCAAACACCACCACCAAACACCACCAACAAACACCACCAGACACCACCAACAAACACCACCAACAAACACCACCAACAAACACCACCATCAAACACCACCAGACACCACCACCAAACACCACCAACAAACACCACCAACAACAAACACCACCACCAACAAACACCACCAACAAACAACACCAGACACCACCAACAAACACCATCACCATCAAACACCACCACCAGACACCACCAACAAACACCATCAACAAACACCACCACCAACAAACACCACCAACAAACACCACCAACAAACACCACCATCAAACACTACCACCAACAAACACCACCACCAAACACCACCATCAAACACTACCACCAACAAACACCACCAACAAACACCACCAGACACCACCACCAAACACCACCAACAAACACCACCAACAACAAACACCACCAACAACAAACACCACCATCAAACACCACCATCAAACACCACCATCAAACACCACCAACAAACACCATCAACAAACACCACCATCAAACACCACCATCAAACACCACCATCAAACACCACCAACAAACACCATCAACAAACACCACCATCAAACACCACCAACAAACACCACCATCAAACACCACCACCAAACAACACCACCATCAAACACCACCATCAAACATTACCACCAACAAACACCACCAACAAACACCACCATCAAACAACACCAACAAACACCACCATCAAACACCACCATCAAACAACACCAACAAACACCACCATCAAACACCACCATCAAACACCACCAACAAACACCACCATCAAACACCACCACCAACAAACAACCACCAACAACAAATACCACCAACAAACACCACCAACAAACACCACCAACAAACACCACCAACAAACACCACCACCAAACAACACCACCATCAAACACCACCATCAAACATTACCACCAACAAACACCACCAACAAACACCACCAACAAACACCACCAACAAACACCACCAACAACAAACACCACCAACAAACACCACCACCACCAGACACCACCAACAAACACCACCAACAAACACCACCATCAAACACCACCAACAAACACCAACAACAAACACCACCACCAGACACCACCACCATCATCATCATCAAACACCACCAACAAACACCACCAACAAACACCACCAACAAACACCAACAACAAACACCACCAACAAACACCACCAACAAACACCAGACACCACCAACAAACACCACCATCAAACACCACCAACAAACACCACCATCAAACACCACCAACAAACACCAGACACCACCAACAAACACCATCACCATCAAACACCACCATCAAACACCAGACACCACCAACAAACACCACCACCATCAAACACCACCACCAAACACCACCAACAAACACCACCAGACACCACCAACAAACACCACCATCAAACACCAGACACCACCAACAAACACCACCAACAAACACCAGACACCACCAACAAACACCACCACCATCAAACACCACCACCAAACACCACCAACAAACACCACCAGACACCACCAACAAACACCACCATCAAACACCAGACACCACCAACAAACACCACCAACAAACACCACCACTAACAAACACCACCAACAAACACCACCAACAAACACCACCATCAAACACCAACAACAAACACCACCATCAAACACCACCAACAAACACCACCAACAAACACCACCACCATCAAACACCACCAACAAACACCACCAACAAACACCACCAACAAACACCACCACCAACAAACACCACCATCAAACACCACCAACAAACACCACCAACAAACACCACCATCAAACACCACCATCAAACACCACCAACAAACACCACCAACAAACACCACCAACAAACACCACCAACAAACACCACCAACAAACACCACCAACAAACACCACCACTACCAAACACCACCAACAAACACCACCAACAAACACCACCAACAACCACCACCAACAAACACCACCAACAAACACCACCAACAAACACCACCAACAAACACCACCAACAAACACCACCATCAAACACCACCAGACACCACCAACAAACACCATCACCATCAAACACCACCAACAAACACCACCAACAAACACCACCATCAAACACCACCAACAAACACCACCAACAAACACCACCATCAAACACCACCACCACCAAATACCACCAACAAACACCACCATCAAACACCACCATCAAACACCACCAACAAACACCACCATCAAACACCACCATCAAACACCACCATCAAACACCACCATCAAACACCACCACCATCAAACACCACCATCAAACACCAGACACCACCAACAAACACCACCATCAAACACCACCAACAAACACCACCATCAAACACCAACAACAAACACCACCAACAAACACCAACAACAAACACCACCAACAAACACCACCAACAAACACCACCATCAAACACCACCAACAACAAACACCACCAACAAACACCACCAACAAACACCACCACCATCAAACACCACCACCATCAAACACCACCATCAAACACCACCAACAAACACCACCACCAACAAACACCACCAACAAACACCACCATCAAACACTACCACCAACAAACACCACCAACAAACACCACCACCAAACACCACCATCAAACACCACCAACAAACACCACCACCAACAAACACCACCAACAAACACCACCAACAAACACCACCATCAAACACCACCATCAAACACCACCATCAAACACCACCACCATCAAACACCACCATCAAACACCACCAACAAACACCACCATCAAACACCACCATCAAACACCACCACCAGACACCACCAACAAACACCATCAACAAACACCACCACCATCAAACACCACCATCAAACACTACCACCAACAAACACCACCACCAAACACCACCAACAAACACCACCACCAACAAACACCACCATCAAACACTACCACCAACAAACACCACCAACAAACACCACCAACAAACACCACCATCAAACACTACCACCAACAAACACCACCAACAAACACCACCAGACACCACCACCAAACACCACCAACAAACACCACCAACAACAAACACCACCAACAACAAACACCACCATCAAACACCACCATCAAACACCACCATCAAACACCACCAACAAACACCATCACCAAACACCACCATCAAACACCAGACAACACCAGACACCACCAACAAACACCATCACCAAACACCAGACACCACCAACAAACACCACCAACAAACACCACCACCAAACACCACCACCAAACACCACCAACAAACACCACCAGACACCACCAACAAACACCACCAACAAACACCACCAACAAACACCACCATCAAACACCACCAGACACCACCACCAAACACCACCAACAAACACCACCAACAACAAACACCACCACCAACAAACACCACCAACAAACAACACCAGACACCACCAACAAACACCATCACCATCAAACACCACCACCAGACACCACCAACAAACACCATCAACAAACACCACCACCAACAAACACCACCAACAAACACCACCAACAAACACCACCATCAAACACTACCACCAACAAACACCACCACCAAACACCACCATCAAACACTACCACCAACAAACACCACCAACAAACACCACCAGACACCACCACCAAACACCACCAACAAACACCACCAACAACAAACACCACCAACAACAAACACCACCATCAAACACCACCATCAAACACCACCATCAAACACCACCAACAAACACCATCAACAAACACCACCATCAAACACCACCATCAAACACCACCATCAAACACCACCAACAAACACCATCAACAAACACCACCATCAAACACCACCAACAAACACCACCATCAAACACCACCACCAAACAACACCACCATCAAACACCACCATCAAACATTACCACCAACAAACACCACCAACAAACACCACCATCAAACAACACCAACAAACACCACCATCAAACACCACCATCAAACAACACCAACAAACACCACCATCAAACACCACCATCAAACACCACCAACAAACACCACCATCAAACACCACCACCAACAAACACCACCAACAACAAATACCACCAACAAACACCACCAACAAACACCACCAACAAACACCACCAACAAACACCACCACCAAACAACACCACCATCAAACACCACCATCAAACATTACCACCAACAAACACCACCAACAAACACCACCAACAAACACCACCAACAAACACCACCAACAACAAACACCACCAACAAACACCACCACCACCAGACACCACCAACAAACACCACCAACAAACACCACCATCAAACACCACCAACAAACACCAACAACAAACACCACCACCAGACACCACCACCATCATCATCATCAAACACCACCAACAAACACCACCAACAAACACCACCAACAAACACCAACAACAAACACCACCAACAAACACCACCAACAAACACCAGACACCACCAACAAACACCACCATCAAACACCACCAACAAACACCACCATCAAACACCACCAACAAACACCAGACACCACCAACAAACACCATCACCATCAAACACCACCATCAAACACCAGACACCACCAACAAACACCACCACCATCAAACACCACCACCAAACACCACCAACAAACACCACCAGACACCACCAACAAACACCACCATCAAACACCAGACACCACCAACAAACACCACCAACAAACACCAGACACCACCAACAAACACCACCACCATCAAACACCACCACCAAACACCACCAACAAACACCACCAGACACCACCAACAAACACCACCATCAAACACCAGACACCACCAACAAACACCACCAACAAACACCACCACTAACAAACACCACCAACAAACACCACCAACAAACACCACCATCAAACACCAACAACAAACACCACCATCAAACACCACCAACAAACACCACCAACAAACACCACCACCATCAAACACCACCAACAAACACCACCAACAAACACCACCAACAAACACCACCACCAACAAACACCACCATCAAACACCACCAACAAACACCACCAACAAACACCACCATCAAACACCACCATCAAACACCACCAACAAACACCACCAACAAACACCACCAACAAACACCACCAACAAACACCACCAACAAACACCACCAACAAACACCACCACTACCAAACACCACCAACAAACACCACCAACAAACACCACCAACAACCACCACCAACAAACACCACCAACAAACACCACCAACAAACACCACCAACAAACACCACCACTACCAAACACCACCAACAAACACCAACAACAAACACCACCACCATCAAACACCACCATCAAACACCACCAACAAACACCACCAACAAACACCACCAACAAACACCACCAACAAACACCACCAACAAACACCACCATCAAACACCACCATCAAACACCACCATCAAACACCACCAACAAACACCACCAACAAACACCACCATCAAACACCACCAACAAACACCACCAACAAACACCACCAACAAACACCACCAACAAACACCACCAACAAACACCACCAACAAACACCACCACCATCAAACACCACCACGAACAAACACCACCAAACACCACCACCAACAAACACCACCAACAAACACCACCACCAACAAAGACCACCAACAAACACCACCACCATCAAACACCACCAACAAACACCACCAACAAACACCACCAACAAACACCACCAACAAACACCACCAACAAATACCACCAACAAACACCACCACCATCAAACACCACCATCAAACACCACCATCAAACACCACCAACAAACACCACCATCAAACACCACCATAAAACACCACCAACAAACACCACCATCAAACACCACCAACAAACACCACCAACAAACACCACCACCAAACACCACCAACAAACACCACCAACAAACACCACCATCAAACACCACCACCAAACACCACCAACAAACACCACCAACAAACACCACCAACAAACACCACCAACAAACACCACCAACAAACACCACCATCAAACACCACCAACAAACACCACCAACAAACACCACCACCAACAAACACCACCAACAAACACCACCAACAAACACCACCAACAAACACCACCATCAAACACCACCATCAAACACCACCAACAAACACCACCAACAAACACCACCAACAAACACCACCAACAAACACCACCAACAAACACCACCATCAAACACCACCAACAAACACCACCAACAAACACCACCACCAACAAACACCACCAACAAACACCACCAACAAACACCATCAACAAACACCACCAACAAACACCACCACCAACAAACACCACCACCAACAAACACCACCACCAACAAACACCACCAACAAACACCACCAACAAACACCACCAACAAACACCACCAACAAACACCACCATCAAACACCACCATCAAACAACACCAACAAACACCACCAACAAACACCACCAACAAACACCACCAACAAACACCACCAACAAACACCACCATCAAACACCACCAACAAACACCACCAACAAACACCACCACCAACAAACACCACCAACAAACACCACCAACAAACACCACCAACAAACACCACCATCAAACACCACCATCAAACACCACCAACAAACACCACCAACAAACACCACCAACAAACACCACCAACAAACACCACCATCAAACACCACCAACAAACACCACCAACAAACACCACCACCAACAAACACCACCAACAAACACCACCAACAAACACCATCAACAAACACCACCAACAAACACCACCACCAACAAACACCACCACCAACAAACACCACCACCAACAAACACCACCAACAAACACCACCAACAAACACCACCAACAAACACCACCAACAAACACCACCAACAAACATCACCATCAAACACCACCATCAAACACCACCATCAAACACCACCATCAAACACCACCACCAACAAACACCACCAACAAACACCACCAACAAACACCACCAACAAACACCACCATCAAACACCACCAACAAACACCACCAACAAACACCACCAACAAACACCACCACCAACAAACACCTACAACAAACACCACCAACAAACACCACCATCAACAAACACCACCAACAAACACCACCATCAAACACCACCAACAAACACCACCAACAAACACCACCACCAACAAACACCACCAACAAACACCACCAACAAACACCACCAACAAACACCACCAACAAACACCACCAACAAACACCACCACCAACAAACACCACCAACAAACACCACCAACAAACACCACCAACAAACACCACCAACAAACACCACCAACAAACACCACCAACAAACACCACCATCAAACACCACCAACAAACACCACCAACAAACACCACCAACAAACACCAACAACAAACACCACCAACAAACACCACCATCAAACACCACCAACAAACACCACCAACAAACACCACCATCAACAAACACCACCAACAAACACCACCATCAAACACCACCAACAAACACCACCACCAACAAACACCACCAACAAACACCACCAACAAACACCACCAACAAACACCACCAACAAACACCACCAACAAACACCACCATCAAACACCACCAACAAACACCACCCCCAAAAAACACCACCAACAAACACCACCAACAAACACCACCAACAAACACCACCAACAAACACCACCAACAAACACCACCAACAAACACCACCAACAAACACCACCACCAACAAACACCACCAACAAACACCACCAACAAACACCACCAACAAACACCACCAACAAACACCACCAACAAACACCACCAACAAACACCACCACCAACAAACACCACCAACAAACACCACCACCAACAAACACCACCAACAAACACCACCAACAAACACCACCAACAAACACCACCAACAAACACCACCAACAAACACCACCACCAACAAACACCACCAACAAACACCACCACCAACAAACACCACCAACAAACACCACCAACAAACACCACCACCAACAAACACCACCAACAAACACCACCAACAAACACCACCAACAAACACCACCAACAAACACCACCAACAAACACCACCAACAAACACCACCACCAACAAACACCACCAACAAACACCACCAACAAACACCACCAACAAACACCACCAACAAACACCACCAACAAACACCACCACCAACAAACACCGCCAACAAACACCACCAACAAACACCACCACCAACAAACACCACCAACAAACACCACCAACAAACACCACCAACAAACACCACCATCAAACACCACCACCAACAAACACCACCAACAAACACCACCAACAAACACCACCAACAAACACCACCAACAAACACCACCACCAACAAACACCACCAACAAACACCACCAACAAACACCACCATCAACAAACACCACCAACAAACACCACCATCAAACACCACCAACAAACACCACCACCAAACACCACCAACAAACACCACCAACAAACACCACCAACAAACACCACCAACAAACACCACCAACAAACACCACCAACAAACACCACCATCAAACACCACCAACAAACACCACCAACAAACACCACCAACAAACACCACCAACAAACACCACCACCAACAAACACCACCAACAAACACCACCAACAAACACCACCAACAAACACCACCATCAAACACCACCACCAACAAACACCACCAACAAACACCACCAACAAACACCACCAACAAACACCACCACCAACAAACACCACCACCAACAAACATCACCATCAAACACCACCACCAACAAACACCACCAACAAACACCACCACCAACAAACACCACCAACAAACACCACCACCACCATCATCATCATCGCCGTTACAATCATCGTTATCATCACAACAACCACCATCATCACCACCATAATCACCACCATCATCATCAGGATCATCACCACCATCATCACCATCTCATCACCACTATCATCACCACCATAATCACCACCATCACCATCACAATCATTACCACCATCATCACCATCATCATCACCACCATAATCACCACCATCATCACGATCATCACCACCATCATCACCATCATCATCACCATCATCACCACCACCATAATCACCACCATAATCACCACCATCATCATCATCACAATCATCACCACCATAATCACCACCATCACAATCATCACTATCATCATAATCACCACAGCCATCGTGAACCCCCTGAGACTGAGAGAGACACCCAGACCCAGGGCTTGAACCCAGACTCTCAGTGTCTCTGACACGGCCACTGTGAACCCCCTGAGACTGAGAGAGACACCCAGACCCAGGGCTTGAACCCAGACTCTCAGTGTCTCTGACACGGCCACTGTGAACCCCCTGAGAGAGAGAGACACCCAGACCCAGGGCTTGAACCCAGACTCTCAAGTGTCTCTGACACGGCCATCGTGAACCCCCTGACAGAGAGACACCCAGACCCAGGGCTTGAACCCAGACTCTCAGTGTCTCTGACACGGCCATCGTGAACCCCCTGAGAGACACCCAGACCCAGGGCTTGAACCCAGACTCTCAGTGTCTCTGACACGGCCATCGTGAAACCCCCTGATAGAGAGACACCCAGATCCAGGGCTTGAACCCAGACTCTCAGCGTCTCTGACACGGCCATCGTGAACCCCCTGAGAGAGACCCAGACCCAGGGCTAGAACCCAGACTCTCAGCGTCTCTGACACGGCCACCGTGAACCCCCTGAGAGAGAGACACCCAGACCCAGGGCTTGAACCCAGACTCTCAGTGTCTCTGACACGGCCACCGTGAACCCCCTGAGACAGAGAGACACCCAGACCCAGGGCTTGAACCCAGACTCTCAGCGTCTCTGACACGGCCACCGTGAACCCCCTGAGACTGAGAGAGACACCCAGACCCAGGGCTTGAACCCAGACTCTCAAGTGTCTCTGACACGGCCACCGTGAACCCCCTGAGACTGAGAGAGACACCCAGACCCAGGGCTAGAACCCAGACTCTCAGCGTCTCTGACACGGCCACCGTGAACCCCCTGAAAGAGAGAGAGACACCCAGACCCAGGGCTTGAACCCAGACTCTCAGCGTCTCTGACACGGCCACCGTGAACCCCCTGAGAGAGAGAGAGACACCCAGACCCAGGGCTTGAACCCAGACTCTCAGCGTCTCTGACACGGCCACCGTGAACCCCCTGAGACTGAGAGAGACACCCAGACCCAGGGCTTGAACCCAGACTCTCAGTGTCTCTGACACGGCCATCGTGAACCCCCTGAGAGAGAGACACCCAGACCCAGGGCTTGAACCCAGACTCTCAGCGTCTCTGACACGGCCACCGTGAACCCCCTGAGAGAGAGTCACCCAGACCCAGGGCTTGAACCCAGACTCTCAGTGTCTCTGACACGGCCACTGTGAACCCCCTGAGAGAGAGAGACACCCAGACCCAGGGCTTGAACCCAGACTCTCAGTGTCTCTGACACGGCCACCGTGAACCCCCTGAGACTGAGAGAGACACCCAGACCCAGGGCTTGAACCCAGACTCTCAGTGTCTCTGACACGGCCACCGTGAACCCCCTGAGAGAGAGTCACCCAGACCCAGGGCTAGAACCCAGACTCTCAGTGTCTCTGACACGGCCACTATGAACCCCCTGAGAGAGAGAGACACCCAGACCCAGGGCTTGAACCCAGACTCTCAGTGTCTCTGACACGACCATTGTGAACCCCCTGAGAGAGAGACACCCAGACCCAGGACTAGAACCCAGACTCTCAGCGTCTCTGACACGGCCACCGTGAACCCCCTGAGAGAGAGACACCCAGACCCAGGGCTAGAACCCAGACTCTCAGTGTCTCTGACACGGCCACTGTGAACCCCCTGAGAGAGAGACACCCAGACCCAGGGCTTGAACCCAGACTCTCAGCGTCTCTGACACGGCCATCGTGAACCCCCTGAGAGAGAGACACCCAGACCCAGGGCTTGAACCCAGACTCTCAGTGTCTCTGACACGGCCACCGTGAACCCCCTGAGAGAGAGACACCCAGACCCAGGGCTTGAACCCAGACTCTCAGCGTCTCTGACACGGCCACTGTGAACCCCCTGAGAGAGAGACACCCAGACCCAGGGCTTGAACCCAGACTCTCAGTGTCTCTGACACGGCCACTGTGAACTCCCTGAGAGACACCCAGACCCAGGGCTTGAACCCAGACTCTCAGCGTCTCTGACACGGCCACTGTGAACCCCCTGAGAGAGAGACACCCAGACCCAGGGCTTGAACCCAGACTCTCAGCGTCTCTGACACGGCCATCGTGAACCCCCTGAGAGAGAGACACCCAGACCCAGGGCTTGAACCCAGACTCTCAGTGTCTCTGACACGGCCATCGTGAACCCCCTGAGAGAGAGACACCCAGACCCAGGGCTTGAACCCAGACTCTCAGCGTCTCTGACACGGCCATCGTGAACCCCCTGAGAGAGAGACACCCAGACCCAGGGCTTGAACCCAGACTCTCAGTGTCTCTGACACGGCCACCGTGAACCCCCTGAGAGAGAGACACCCAGACCCAGGGCTTGAACCCAGACTCTCAGCGTCTCTGACACGGCCACTGTGAACCCCCTGAGAGAGAGACACCCAGACCCAGGGCTTGAACCCAGACTCTCAGTGTCTCTGACACGGCCACCGTGAACCCCCTGAGAGAGAGACACCCAGACCCAGGGCTTGAACCCAGACTCTCAGTGTCTCTGACACGGCCACTGTGAACCCCCTGAGACTGAGAGAGACACCCAGACCCAGGGCTTGAACCCAGACTCTCAGTGTCTCTGACACGGCCACTGTGAACCCCCTGAGACTGAGAGAGACACCCAGACCCAGGGCTTGAACCCAGACTCTCAGTGTCTCTGACACGGCCACTGTGAACCCCCTGAGACTGAGAGAGACACCCAGACCCAGGGCTTGAACCCCGACTCTCAGCGTCTCTGACACGGCCATCGTGAACCCCCTGAGAGACACCCAGACCCAGGGCTTGAACCCAGACTCTCAGCGTCTCTGACACGGCCATCGTGATAGAGAGAGACACCCAGACCCAGGGCTTGAACCCCGACTCTCAGCGTCTCTGACACGGCCATCGTGAACCCCCTGAGAGACACCCAGACCCAGGGCTTGAACCCAGACTCTCAGCGTCTCTGACACGGCCATCGTGATAGAGAGAGACACCCAGACCCAGGGCTTGAACCCAGACTCTCAGTGTCTCTGACACGGCCACCGTGAACCCCCTGAGACTGAGAGAGACACCCAGACCCAGGGCTAGAACCCAGACTCTCAGTGTCTCTGACACGGCCATCGTGATAGAGAGAGACACCCAGACCCAGGGCTTGAACCCAGACTCTCAGTGTCTCTGACACGGCCACCGTGAACCCCCTGAGACTGAGAGAGACACCCAGACCCAGGGCTTGAACCCAGACTCTCAGTGTCTCTCACACGGCCACTGTGAACCCCCTGAGAGAGAGACACCCAGACCCAGGGCTTGAACCCAGACTCTCAGTGTCTCTGACACGGCCATCAGAGACACCCAGACCCAGGGTTTGAACCCAGACTCTCAGTGTCTCTGACACGGCCATCGTGAACCCCCTGACAGAGAGACACCCAGACCCAGGGCTTGAACCCAGACTCTCAGTGTCTCTGACACGGCCATCGTGATAGAGAGAGACACCCAGACCCAGGACTTGAACCCAGACTCTCAGCGTCTCTGACACGGCCACCGTGAACCCCGCCCCCGCGCCCCAAACGGAGTGACCTCGGTCGTGGGGGAGTTTCCGCTCGCCGGAGTTTGCGAGCTCCCGTTGCTGTGGCCATCGTCGGCAGGAGAGA
Source organism: Petromyzon marinus (assembly GCF_048934315.1). Lineage (NCBI taxonomy): Eukaryota > Metazoa > Chordata > Hyperoartia > Petromyzontiformes > Petromyzontidae > Petromyzon > Petromyzon marinus. The sequence continues at coordinate 7,106,354 of NC_133747.1, read as the reverse complement.
CGCCGTCGATGGCGAAGTTGAACTTGAAATCCATCGCCAGGAGGAGGAATTATATCCAGGGGTTTTTTTTGTTTCTTCCAGATAATAATAAAAAAAAAATTGTTGAATGTTCCCGGCTCTGCTCTGCCTGCGGGGGGGGGCGACGGTCGCGGCTGAAACGAAATAAACAGAGAGCAAGATTTGTGGGTGAGTGGGTGAGATGGTGAGTTAGTGAGTGCGTGAGTGGGTGGGTGAGTGGGTGAGTGAGTGGGTGGGTGAGTGAGTGAGTGAGTGGGTGAGTGAGCGGGTGAATGCATGGGTGGGTGAGTGGGTGAGTGAGTGGGTGGGTGAGTGAGTGAGTGGGTGGGTGAGTGAGTGGGTGGGTGAGTGGGTGAGTGGGTGAGTGAGTGGGTGAGTGAGTGGGTGAGTGAGCGGGTGAATGCGTGGGTGGGTGAGTGGGTGAGTGAGTGGGTGGGTGAGTGAGTGAGTGGGTGGGTGGGTGAGTGAGTGAGTGGGTGAGTGAGATGGTGAGTTAGTGAGTGGGTGGGTGGGTGAGATGGTGAGTTAGTTAGTGCGTGGGTGAGTGGGTGAGTGGGTGAGTGAGTGCATGAGTGAGTGGGTGGGTGAGTGAGTGAGTGAGATGGTGAGTGAGTGGGTGAATGCGTGGGTGGGTGAGTGGGTGAGTGAGATGGTGAGTTAGTGAGTGAGTGCGTGGGTGAGTGAGTGGGTGAGTGGAGTGAGTGAGTGAGTGGGTGGGTGAGTGAGTGAGTGGGTGAGATGGTGAGTTAGTGAGTGCGTGGGTGGGTGAGTGGGTGAGTGGGTGGGTGAGATGGTGAGTTGGTGAGTGAGTTGGTGAGTGAGTGGGTGAGTGAGTGGGTGAGTGGGTGAGTGTGTGAGTGAGTGAGTGGGTGAGTGAGTGTATGAGTGAGTGTGTGAGTGTGTGAATGAGTTAGTGAGTGAGTGAGTGGGTGAGTGGGTGAGTGGGTGAGTGTGTGAGTGAGTGGGTGAGTGAGTGTGTGAGTGTGTGAGTGAGTTAGTGAGTGAGTGTGTGAGTGGGTGAGTGAGTGGGTGAGTGAGTGGGTGAGTGAGTTGGTGAGTGAGTGAGTGTGTGAGTGAGTGGGTGAGTGAGATGGTGAGTGAGTTGGTGAGTTAGTGAGTGAGTGTGTGAGTGAGTGGGTGAGTATAAAAAGACAAAGACCCTCCGTATAGCCCAAACAGACAGCTGGGGCAAGTGCTGTTAGCAGCGCCTATGAAGGCTACCGGCACACACAGAGGGGGTGGGTGGCTCCCAGCACCACGCCCGGCCGTCTTTGTCTCTCCCCAGTGCGAGCTATGTGAACTACACTACCACCACCACACCACCACCACCCCTACACCAGTTAACTTATTTGAGGCTGAGTCGACCTAGGGGAGGCCCAGGTACCGGTTCAGGTGATGACTGTCTCTGAGTGGTGGTGGTGTTGGCCGTGAACAGGAATCAATCTCTGGTCGCCGGGTTCGTAGCACAGCGCTAACCACTGCACCACCACTCCCCACACACGCACACACACAGACACACACACACAGACACACACACAGACACACACACACAGACACACAGACAGACACACACAGACACACAGACACACAGACAGACACACACAGACACACAGACAGACACACACAGACACACACAGACACACACACAGACACACACAGTGACACACACACAGACACACACACAGATACACACAGTGACACACACACACAGACACACACACACAGACAGACACACACAGACACACACACAGACAGACACACACAGACACACACAGACACACACACAGATACACACAGTGACACACACACACAGTGACATACACACACAGACACACACACACAGACACACACACACAGACACACACACAGACACACACACACAGACACACACACACAACAACAACAACAACCGCCATTCGCTACTAAGTGGCGGTGACGTCACCACGACGCTTGTGCCAGGCTATGTGCACCCTGAGGCCACGTGAAGTGTCGAACGCCCACTCACCACACTCACCACGTGTACACTCACCACACTCACCACGTGTACACTCACCACGTGTACACTCACCACGTGTACACTCACCACACTCACCACACTCACCACGCGTACACTCACCACGTGTACACTCACCACGTGTACACTCACCACACTCACCACACTCACCACGTGTACACTCACCACACTCACCACACTCACCACACTCACCACGCGTACACTCACCACACTCACCACACTCACCACGTGTACACTCACCACACTCACCACACTCACCACGTGTACACTCACCACACTCACCACACTCACCACGTGTACACTCACCACACTCACCACGTGTACACTCACCACACTCACCACGTGTACACTCACCACACTCACCACACTCACCACGTGTACACTCACCACACTCACCACACTCACCACGTGTACACTCACCACACTCACCACACTCACCACACTCACCACGTGTACACTCACCACACTCACCACACTCACCACGTGTACACTCACCACACTCACCACACTCACCACACTCACCACGTGTACACTCACCACACTCACCACGTGTACACTCACCACACTCACCACACTCACCACGTGTACACTCACCACACTCACCACGTGTACACTCACCACACTCACCACGTGTACACTCACCACACTCACCACACTCACCACGTGTACACTCACCACACTCACCACACTCACCACACTCACCACGTGTACACTCACCACACTCACCACGTGTACACTCACCACACTCACCACACTCACCACACTCACCACGTGTACACTCACCACACTCACCACACTCACCACGTGTACACTCACCACACTCACCACACTCACCACGTGTACACTCACCACGTGTACACTCACCACGTGTACACTCACCACACTCACCACACTCACCACGTGTACACTCACCACACTCACCACACTCACCACGCGTACACTCACCACACTCACCACGTGTACACTCACCACGTGTACACTCACCACACTCACCACACTCACCACGTGTACACTCACCACACTCACCACACTCACCACGTGTACACTCACCACACTCACCACGTGTACACTCACCACACTCACCACGTGTACACTCACCACGTGTACACTCACCACGTGTACACTCACCACACTCACCACACTCACCACGCGTACACTCACCACACTCACCACACTCACCACGTGTACACTCACCACACTCACCACGTGTACACTCACCACACTCACCACACTCACCACGCGTACACTCACCACACTCACCACACTCACCACGTGTACACTCACCACGTGTACACTCACCACGTGTACACTCACCACACTCACCACACTCACCACGTGTACACTCACCACACTCACCACACTCACCACGCGTACACTCACCACACTCACCACGTGTACACTCACCACGTGTACACTCACCACACTCACCACACTCACCACGTGTACACTCACCACACTCACCACACTCACCACGTGTACACTCACCACACTCACCACGTGTACACTCACCACACTCACCACGTGTACACTCACCACGTGTACACTCACCACGTGTACACTCACCACACTCACCACACTCACCACGCGTACACTCACCACACTCACCACACTCACCACGTGTACACTCACCACACTCACCACGTGTACACTCACCACACTCACCACACTCACCACGCGTACACTCACCACACTCACCACACTCACCACGTGTACACTCACCACACTCACCACGTGTACACTCACCACGCGTACACTCACCACGCATACACTCACCACACTCACCACGTGTACACTCACCACGTGTACACTCACCACACTCACCACGTGTACACTCACCACACTCACCACACTCACCACGTGTACACTCACCACACTCACCACGTGTACACTCACCACGCGTACACTCACCACGTGTACACTCACCACACTCACCACACTCACCACGTGTACACTCACCACACTCACCACACTCACCACGTGTACACTCACCACACTCACCACACTCACCACACTCACCACGCGTACACTCACCACACTCACCACGTGTACACTCACCACACTCACCACACTCACCACACTCACCACACTCACCACGTGTACACTCACCACGTGTACACTCACCACGTGTACACTCACCACACTCACCACGTGTACACTCACCACACTCACCACGTGTACACTCACCACGTGTACACTCACCACGTGTACACTCACCACACTCACCACACTCACCACGCGTACACTCACCACACTCACCACACTCACCACACTCACCACGCGTACACTCACCACACTCACCACACTCACCACACTCACCACACTCACCACGCGTACACTCACCACGCGTACACTCACCACGCGTACACTCACCACACTCACCACACTCACCACACTCACCACGCGTACACTCACCACACTCACCACGTGTACACTCACCACACTCACCACACTCACCACGTGTACACTCACCACACTCACCTCACTCACCACGCGTACACTCACCACACTCACCTCACTCACCACGCGTACACTCACCACACTCACCACACTCACCACGTGTACACTCACCACACTCACCACACTCACCACGTGTACACTCACCACACTCACCACACTCACCACGCGTACACTCACCACACTCACCACACTCACCACACTCACCACGTGTACACTCACCACACTCACCACACTCACCACGTGTACACTCACCACACTCACCTCACTCACCACGTGTACACTCACCACACTCACCACACTCACCACGTGTACACTCACCACGTGTACACTCACCACACTCACCACACTCACCACGCGTACACTCACCACACTCACCACACTCACCACGTGTACACTCACCACACTCACCACGCGTACACTCACCACACTCACCACACTCACCACACTCACCACGTGTACACTCACTCACCACGTGTACACTCACCACACTCACCACACTCACCACGCGTACACTCACCACACTCACCACACTCACCACACTCACCACGTGTACACTCACCACACTCACCACACTCACCACGTGTACACTCACCACACTCACCACGCGTACACTCACCACACTCACACACTCACCACACTCACCACGCGTACACTCACCACACTCACCACACTCACCACGTGTACACTCACCACACTCACCACGCGTACACTCACCACACTCACCACACTCACCACGTGTACACTCACCACACTCACCACACTCACCACACTCACCACGCGTACACTCACCACACTCACCACGTGTACACTCACCACACTCACCACACTCACCACGTGTACACTCACCACACTCACCACACTCACCTCACTCACCACGCGTACACTCACCACACTCACCTCACTCACCACGCGTACACTCACCACACTCACCACGTGTACACTCACCACACTCACCACACTCACCACGTGTACACTCACCACACTCACCACACTCACCACGCGTACACTCACCACACTCACCTCACTCACCACGCGTACACTCACCACGCGTACACTCACCACGCGTACACTCACCACACTCACCACACTCACCACGTGTACACTCACCACACTCACCACACTCACCACGTGTACACTCACCACGTGTACACTCACCACACTCACCACGCGTACACTCACCACACTCACCACGTGTACACTCACCACACTCACCACACTCACCACACTCACCACGTGTACACTCACCACACTCACCACGCGTACACTCACCACACTCACCACACTCACCACACTCACCACGTGTACACTCACCACACTCACCACGCGTACACTCACCACACTCACCACACTCACCACGTGTACACTCACCACACTCACCACGTGTACACTCACCACACTCACCACGCGTACACTCACCACACTCACCACACTCACCACGTGTACACTCACCACACTCACCACGTGTACTGTCTCTCACCCCGTCACTCACCCCACGTGCACTGTACGCAGCCTCCTCCACCCCCCGCCTGCGTGCGTAATGACGTCATCGCGCTCACGGGGGGGAGGAGCAACTCTCCGAATGCGTGCGTCATGACGTCATCGCCCTCACGGGGGGGGAGGAGCAACACTCCGAATGCGTGCGTCATGACGTCATCGCGCTCACGGGGGGGAGCAACATTACGAATGCGTGCGTAATGACGTCATCGCGCTCACGGGGGGAGGAGCAACACTCCGAATGCGTACGTCATGACGTCATCGCGCTCACGGGGGGAGGAGCAACACTCCGAATGCGTGCGTCATGACGTCATCGCGCTCACGGGGGGAGAGCAACACTCCGAATGCGTGCGTCATGACGTCATCGCGCTCACGGGGGGGAGCAACATTACGAATGCGTGCGTAATGACGTCATCGCGCTCACGGGGGGAGGAGCAACACTCCGAATGCGTGCGTCATGACGTCATCGCGCTCACGGGGGGAGGAGCAACACTACGAATGCGTGCGTCATGACGTCATCGCGCTCACGGGGGGGAGCAACATTACGAATGCGTGCGTAATGACGTAATCGCGCTCACGGGGGGAGGAGCAACACTCCGAATGCGTGCGTCATGACGTCATCGCGCTCACGGGGGGAGAGCAACACTCCGAATGCGTGCGTCATGACGTCATCGCGCTCACGGGGGGGAGCAACATTACGAATGCGTGCGTAATGACGTCATCGCGCTCACGGGGGGAGGACCAACACTCCGAATGCGTGCGTCATGACGTCATCGCGCTCACGGGGGGGAGGAGCACCACTACGAATACGTGCGTAATGACGTCATCGCGCTCACGGGGGGAGGAGCAACACTCCGAATGCGTGCGTCATGACGTCATCGCGCTCACGGGGGGAGGAGCAACACTACGAATGCGTGCGTCATGACGTCATCGCGCTCTTGGGGGGGAGCAACATTACGAATGCGTGCGTAATGACGTCATCGCGCTCACGGGGTGGAGGAGCAACACTACGAATACGTGCGTAATGACGTCATCGCGCTCACGGGGGGGAGGAGCAACTCTCCGAATGCGTGCGTCATGACGTCATCGCGCTCACGGGGGGAGGAGCAACACTCCGAATGCGTGCGTCATGACGTCATCGCGCTCACGGGGGGAGAGCAACACTACGAATGCGTGCGTCATGACGTCATCGCGCTCACGGGGGGCGGAGCAACACTACGTAAACGTGCGTAATGACGTCATCGCGCTCACGGGGGGAGGAGCAACACTCCGAATGCGTGCGTCATGACGTCATCCCGCTCACGGAGGGGGAGGAGTAACAATCCGAATGCGTACGTCATGACGTCATCGCGCTGACGGGGGGGCGGAGCAACACTCCAATTGCGTGCGTCATGACGTCATCCCGTTCACGGGGGGGAGGAGCAACACTCAGAAAATGTGCGTCATGACGTCTTCGCGCTCACGAAGGGGGAGGAGCAACACTCCGAATGCGTGCGTCATGACGTCATTGCACTGATTAGCGCAACGTGGCCTGTGCGAAATGACGTTACCTTGCGAGATGACGTCTTCTTGCGTGATGACGTCATCGCGCTGCCTCAGAAGTTACAGTTGCTGTGTGCGTCATGACGTCGCTCACTGCAGCTGTGCTCGTGATGACTCTGTGGGACTCTATGAGTCTCTGTGGGTCTCTGTGGGTCTCTATGGGTCTCTATGAGTCTCTGTAGATCTCTGTGGGTCTCTATGAGTCTCTGTGTGTCTCTATGAGTCTCTGTGTGTCTCTATGAGTGTGGGTCTCTATGAGTCTCTGTGGGTCTCTGTGGGTCTCTATGAGTCTCTGTGGGTCTCTGTGGGTCTCTATGGGTCTCTGTAGATCTCTGTGGGTCTCTGTGGGTCTCTGTGAGTGTGGGTCTCTGTGGGTCTCTATGAGTCTCTGTGGGTCTCTGTGGGTCTCTATGAGTCTCTGTGGGTCTCTATGGGTCTCTGTGGGTCTCTATGAGTCTCTGTAGATCTCTGTGGGTCTCTGTGGGTCTCTGTGAGTGTGGGTCTCTATGGGTCTCTGTGGGTCTCTATGAGTCTCTATGGGTCTCTGTGGGTCTCTATGGGTCTCTATGGGTCTCTGTGGGTCTCTGTGGGTCTCTATGGGTCTCTGTGAGTCTCTATGAGTCTCTGTGGGTCTCTGTGGGTCTCTATGAGTCTCTGTGGGTCTCCATGAGTCTCTGTGGGTTTATGTGGGTCTCTGTGGGTCACTATGAGTCTCTGTGGGTCTCTATGAGTCTCTATGAGTCTCTGTGGGTCTCTGTGGGTCTCTATGAGTCTCTGTGGGTTTCTGTGGGTCTCTATGGGTCTCTGTGGGTCTCTATGGGTCTCTGTGGGTCTCTATGGGTCTCTATGAGTATGGGTCTCTATGGGTCTCTATGGGTCTCTATGAGTATGGGTCTCTATGGGTCTCTATGGGTCTCTATGAGTCTCGGTGGGTCTCTGGGGGTCTCTATGAGTCTCTATGAGTCTCTGTGGGTCTCTGTGAGTCTCTGTGGGTCTCTATGAGTCTCTGTGGGTCTCTGTGGGTCTCTATGAGTCTCTGTGGGTCGCTGTGGGTCTCTGTGGGTCTCCATGAGTCTCTGTGGGTTTATGTGGGTCTCTGTGGGTCACTATGAGTCTCTGTGGGTCTCTATGAGTCTCTATGAGTCTCTGTGGGTCTCTGTGGGTCTCTATGAGTCTCTGTGGGTTTCTGTGGGTCTCTATGAGTATGGGTTTTTATGGGTCTCTATGGGTCTCTATGAGTCTCTACGAGTCTCTGTGGGTCTCTGTGGGTCTCTATGAGTCTCTATGAGTCTCTGTGGGTCTCTGTGAGTCTCTGTGGGTCTCTGTGGGTCTCTATGAGTGTGGGTCTCTGTGGGTCTCTATGAGTGTGGGTCTCGATGGGTCTCGGTGGGTCTCTGTGGGTCTCTATGAGTCTCTGTGGGTCTCTGTGAGTCTCTGTGGGTCTCTGTGGGTCTCTATGAGTGTGGGTCTCTGTGGGTCTCTATGAGTGTGGGTCTCGATGGGTCTCGGTGGGTCTCTGTGGGTCTCTATGAGTCTCTGTGGCTCTCTATGAGTGTGGGTCTCTATGGGACCATGTGGGTCTCTATGAGTCTCTGTGGGTCTCTGTGGGTCTCTATGAGTATGGGTCTTTATGAGACTCTGTGGGTCTCTGTGGGTCTCTATGAATCTCTGTGGGTTTCTGTGGGTCTCTGTGGGTCTCTATGAGTCTCTGTGGGTCTCTGTTGGTCTCTATGGGTCTCTGTGTGTCTCTGTGGGTCTCTATGGGTCTCTATGAGTATGGGTCTCTGTGGGTCTCTATGAGTATGGGTCTCTATGGGTCTCCGTGGGTCTCTATGAGTCTCTGTGGGTCTCTGTGGGTCTCTATGAGTATGGGTCTCTGTGGGTCTCTGTGGGTCTCTATGAGTGTCTGTGGGTCTCTGTGCGTCTCTGTGGGTCTCTATGTGTCTCTGTGGGTCTCTATGAGTATGGGTCTCTGTGCGTCTCTGTGGGTCTCTATGTGTCTCTGTGGGTCTCTATGAGTCTCTATGAGTATGGGTCTCTGTGGGTCTATGTGGGTCTCTGTGGGTCTCTATGGGTCTCTATGAGTGTGGGTCTCTATGGGTCTCTATGAGTCTCTGTGGTTCTCTGTGGGTCTCTGTGGGTCTCTATGATTATGGGTCTCTATGAGTCTCTGTGGGTCGCTGTGGGTCTCTATGAGTGTGGGTCTCTATGAGTCTCTGTGGGTCTCTGTGGGTCTCTATGAGTCTCTGTGGGTCGCTGTGGGTCTCTATGAGTGTGGGTCTCTATGAGTCTCTATGAGTCTCTGTGGGTCTCTGTGGGTCTCTATGAGTCTCTGTGGGTCTCTGTGGGTCTCTATGAGTCTCTGTGGGTCTCTTTGGGTCTCTATGAGTGTGGGTCTCTATGGGGCTCTGTGCGTCTCTATGGGTCTTTGTGGGTCTCTGTGGGTCTCTATGTGTCTCTATGAGTCTCTGTGGGTCTCTATGGGTCTCTATGGGTCTCTGTGGGTCTCTGTGGGTCTCTATGGGTCGCTATGAGTGTGGGTCTCTGTGGGTCTCTATGAGTGTGGGTCTCTGTGGGTCTCTGTGGGTCTCTATGAGTCTCTGTGGGGCTCTATGGGTCTCTGTGGGTCTCTATGAGTGTTGGACTCTGTGGGTCTCTATGAGTGTGGGTCTCTATGGGTCTCTGTGGGTCTCTATGGGTCTCTGTGGGTCTCTATGGGTCTCTTTGGGTCTCTATGAGTGTGGGTCTCTATGGGGCTCTGTGCGTCTCTATGGGTCTTTGTGGGTCTCTGTGGGTCTCTATGTGTCTCTATGAGTCTCTGTGGGTCTCTATGGGTCTCTATGGGTCTCTGTGGGTCTCTGTGGGTCTCTATGGGTCGCTATGAGTGTGGGTCTCTGTGGGTCTCTATGAGTCTCTGTGGGTCTCTGTGGGTCTCTATGAGTGTGGGTCTCTATGGGTCTCTATTGGTCTCTGTGAGTGTGGGTCTCTGTGGGTCTCTATGGGTCTCTATGAGTGTGGGTTTCTGTGGGTCTCTATGAGTGTGGGTCTCTATGGGTCTCTATTGGTCTCTGTGAGTGTGGGTCTCTGTGGGTCTCTATGGGTCTCTATGAGTGTGGGTTTCTGTGGGTCTCTATGAGTATGGGTCTCTATGAGTCTCTGTGGGTCTCTATGAGTCTCTATGGGTCTCTGTGGGTCTCTATGAGTGTGGGTCTCTGTGGGTCTGTATGGGTCTCTATGGATCTCTATGGGTCTCTGTGGGACTCTATGGGTTTCTATGGGTCTCTGTCGGTCTGTATGGGTCTCTGTGGGTGTCTATGAGTGTGGGTCTCTATGGGTCTCTATGAGTGTGGGTCTCTGTGGGTCTCTGTCAGTATGGGTCTCTGTGAGTATGGGTCTCTATGGGTCTCTATGAGTGTGGGTCTCTGTGGGTCTCTATGAGTGTGGGTCTCTGTGGGTCTCTGTCAGTATGGGTCTCTGTGAGTATGGGTCTCTATGGGTCTCTGTGGGTTTCTATGAGCATGGGTTTCTGTGGGTCTCTATTAGTGTGGGTCTCTGTGGGTCTCTGTGGGTCTCTATGAGTGTGGGTCTCTGTGGGTCTCTATGAGTGTGAGTCTCTGTGGGTCTCTGTGGGTCTCTATGAGTGTGGGTCTCTGTGGGTCTCTATGAGTGTGAGTCTCTGTGGGTCTCTGTGGGTCTCTATGAGTGTGGGTCTCTGTGGGTCTCTGTGGGTCTCTATTAGTGTGGGTCTCTGTGGGTCTCTATGAGTATGGGTCTCTATGGGTCTCTGTGGGTCTCTATGAGTGTGGGTCTCTGTGGGTCTCTATGAGTATGGGTCTCTATGGGTCTCTGTGGGTCTCTATGAGTGTGGGTCTCTGTGGGTCTGTATGGGTCTCTATGGGTCTCTATTGGTCTCTGTGGGTCTCTGTGAGTGTGGGTCTCTGTGGGTCTGTATGGGTCTCTGTGGGTGTCTATGAGTGTGGGTCTCTATGGGTCTCTGTGGGTCTCTATGATTGTGGGTCTCTATGAGTCTCTGTGGGTCTCTGTGTGTGTAAGACAGTGACAGCGATTATCAAAACCAGTCCTGGGCATTCCCTAGGTTGATTCAGCCTCAAATGAGTACCTGGTGTAGTGGTGGTGGTGTAGTGGTGGTGGTGTAATGGTGGTGGGGTAGTGGTGGTGTAGTAGTGGTTGTGGTGTAGTGGTGGTGGTGGTGTAGTAGTGGTGTAGTGGTGGTGGTGTAATGGTGGTGGTGTAGTGGTGGTGGTGGTGTAGTGGTGGTGGTGTAATGGTGGTGGTGTAGTGGTGGTGTAGTGGTGGTGGTGGTGTAGTAGTGGTGGTGGTGGTGTAGTGGTGGTGGTTGTGTAGTGGTGGTGGTGGTGTAGTAGTGGTGTAGTGGTGGTGGTGTAGTGGTGGTGGTGTAATGGTGGTGGTGTAGTGGTGGTGTAGTGGTGGTGGTGGTGTAGTAGTGGTGGTGGTGGTGTAGTGGTGGTGGTTGTGTAGTGGTGGTGGTGGTGTAGTAGTGGTGTAGTGGTGGTGGTGTAATGGTGGTGGTGTAGTGGTGGTGGTGGTGTAGTGGTGGTGGTAGTGTAGTGGTGGTGGTGGTGTAGTAGTGGTGTAGTGGTGGTGGTGTAATGGTGGTGGTGTAATGGTGGTGGTGTAGTGGTGGTGTAGTGGTGGTGGTGGTGGTGAAGTGGTGGTGGTGGTGTAGTGGTGGTGGTGGTGTAGTGGTGGTGGTGTAGTGGTGTTGGTGTAGTGGTGGTGGTGGTGTAGTGGTGGTGGTGTAGTGGTGGTGGTGGTGTAGTGGTGGTGAAGTGGTGGTGGTGGTGTAGTGGTGGTGAAGTGGTGGTGGTGGTGTAGTGGTGGTGTAGTGGTGGTGGTGGTGTAGTGGTGGTTTAGTGGTGCTGGTGTAGTGGTGGTGGTGTAGTGGTGGTGGTGTAGTGGTGGTGGTGTAGTGGTGGTGGTGCTGGTGTAGTGGTGGTGTAGTGGTGGTGGTGTAGTGGTGGTGGTGTAGTGGTGTTGGTGTAGTGGTGGTGGTGGTGTTGGTGTAGTGGTGGTGGTGGTGTAGTGGTGGTGTAGTGGTGGTGGTGTAGTGGTGGTGTAGTGGTGTAGTGGTGGTGGTGGTGTAGTGGTGTAGTGGTGGTGTAGTGGTGGTGGTGTAGTGGTGGTGGTGTAGTGGTGGTGGTGTAGTGGTGGTGGTGGTGTAGTGGTGGTGTAGTGGTGGTGGTGTAGTGGTGGTGGTGTAGTGGTGGTGGTGTAGTGGTGGTGGTGGTGTAGTGGTGGTGGTGGTGTAGTGGTGGTGGTGGTGTAGTGGTGGTGTAGTGGTGGTGGTGTAATTGTGTTGTGGTGTAATGAACATCGCAAGCACTGGGGGAGAGACAAAGGCGGCCGGGCGTGGTGCTGTCCACCCACCCCCTCTGTGTGTAGCCACAGTGCCGGTAGCCTTCATAGGCGCTGCTGCTACTACTCGCTACTAACACAGCACTTGCCCCTAGAGCCCTGCTAGAGGCAACCTGGGGTAGCTTTGTCTGTGTCTGTGTGACTGCACTTGCCCCTACAGCCCTGCTAGAGGCTACCTGGGGGATCTTTGTCTGTGTCTGTGTGACTGCATTTGCCCCTACAGCCCTGCTAGAGGCTACCTGGGGGAGCTTTGTCTGTGTCTGTGTAACTGCACTTGCCCCTACAGCCCTGCTAGAGGCTACCTGGGGGAGCTTTGTCTGTGTCTGTGTGAAGTCACAGCCCGTGACGCCAAACTTAGCACAGCCTCGAATTCACGTGCTCCTGCAAGGGGGGGGGGGGGGGGGGCTTAGAAAGGCTGTCAGCCGGAACGTCCAAAAAGGTCAACTCCGCTGCAAGTTTCGCCGGAGCAACCGGATATCGAGTCTCCTGGCATATCGCGTATCAAGGATATACACACAGACACACACACACAGACACACACACACACAGTCACACACACACATACACACACACACAGACACACACACAGTCACACACACATACACACATACACACACACAGACACACACACAGTCACACACACACACAGACACACAGACACACACACACAGTCACACACACACACATACACACACACAGACACACACACACAGTTACACACACACACATACACACACACAGACACACACACAGTCACACACAGTCACACACACACAGACACAGACACACACACAGACACACACACACAGACACACACACACACAGACACACACACAGACACACACACAGACACACACACACACAGTCACACACAGTCACACACACACAGACACAGACACACAGACACACACACACACAGACACACACACACAGACACACACACACACAGACACACACACAGCCACACACACAGACACAGACACACACACAGACACACACACACAGACACACACACAGTCACACACATACACAGACACAGTGACACACACACACAGTCACACACACACACAGACACACACACAGTCACACACACACAGACACACACACAGACACACACACAGTCACACACACACAGACACACACACAGACACACACACTGTCACACACACAGTCACACACACAGTCACACACACAGGCACAGACACACAGTCACACACACAGACACACACACAGACACACACACAGACATACACACAGTCACACACACACACAGACACACACACAGTCACACACACACACAGACACACACACAGTCACACACACACAGACACACACACAGTCACACACACAGACACACACACAGACACACACACAGTCACACACACACAGACACACACACAGACACACACACACAGACACAACAACAACAACAACAACCGCCATTCGCCACTAAGTGGCGGTGACGTCACCACGACGCTTGTGCCAGGCTATGTGCACCCTGAGGCCACGTGAAGTGTCGAACGCCCGCTGGCAGGAGGTCACGGGGCAGACCCAGGTGCCACGGGTCGACTGACTGAGATGACTGGCTGATGCACCACCTGTGCCCCCTACTGTGCCAACCTGCTGTGCTTTAGCCACCCGGCGCTCCGCTCGCTGTTGTGAGCGTCGCTCCTCCGCCCTCCGTTGTTGTTGGAGGGCGACTGCCTCCAACTGCCCAGTAGCATCCTTCACGAGCCTCCTCCACAGAGGCCGATCTTGACACCGCTGGTACCAGTCATCGGCAAGTCCACTCAGCTCCACGTCCTCCTGTACCACATCACTCCATCTCTTCTCTAGCCCGTGCCGCGCCCGCTTAGCCCCCTCAATCCGGCCAAACAAAAGCTGTTTCGGCATGCGGTGGCTGGGCATGCGGGCTACATGACCCAGCCATCGCAGCCTTGCCTGCCGGAGGAGCTCACCGATGGGACCCTGCCCAGATCTTTCAAGGATTTGTGAGCTCCTCACACAATCCAGTCTGGTTAAACCCAGGATGGATCGTAGGCAGGCCAGCCTAAATGTTTCTAACCGGCGAAGATGTTCCATTAGGGGGGTCCACGTTTCGCAAGCGTAGAGAAGGGAGGGAATGACCGTGGCCGAGAAGACCTGAAGCTTAGTGCGGAGCGACAGACCAGGTAGCTTCCACACAGCGTTACGCAACCGATGAAAAGATATTGCCGCTCGACTGATTCGGAGTGAGACCTCTGCTGTTAAACTGGAGCCAGTCATAAGCACACTGCCCAGGTATGGGAAACTCTCCACTC
Source organism: Petromyzon marinus (assembly GCF_048934315.1). Lineage (NCBI taxonomy): Eukaryota > Metazoa > Chordata > Hyperoartia > Petromyzontiformes > Petromyzontidae > Petromyzon > Petromyzon marinus. The sequence continues at coordinate 7,091,132 of NC_133747.1, read as the reverse complement.
TCTCCACAACTGCCCCATCACCGATTGGGAGTTGTGGGGGTGGAGTGTCCGATGGTACAAAATACCCAGGCAGGTGCTTAGTTTTGGTGGGGCTGATGGTAAGGCCCCACCTCTTAGTGGCACGCTCCAGTCTCAGCAGCAGCGTCTCCAACTCCTCCTCTGACTGAGCAGCTATTACCAAATCATCAGCATACATAACGTGGTTGAGCAATAGGGAGCCATCCCTTGACCGCACCCGGGCATCGATTAGCCTCCCATTATATCTGTACCATATGGAGATTCCCCCGGTACAGCTATTGAAGGCTTCACGAACTACGTGGTCAAAATAGATGTTAAATAATGTGGGAGCCAGAGGACATCCCTGTCGCACCCCAAGGTGTACAGGGAATGGCTCTGACTCCCGGCCACGTAGTTTTACCCGGGCCCGCTCACCATCATGAAGGTCCTTAATGATCGTGAGCAGAGGGTCAGGTACTCCAAAAGCACGAAGAACGACCCAGAGCCCAGGCCTACTGATGGTATCATAGGCCTTGACCAGGTCAATAAAGCAGAGATGTAGGTCTTGTTGGAATTCCCTACACCTCTGCTGTAGCAGACGGACAGAAAATATGGCATCTGTGCAGGACCGCCTTTTCCTGAAACCGCATTGGGGCTCCGCAAGCCTCTCCTCAGCGTGCCTGGCAAGGCGATGCTGAATAATCCTTGCCAGGACCTTTCCCGGCACACTGAGGAGTGAGATGCCCCTGTAGTTGTTACAGTCTGTGCGGTCCCCCTTCTTAAAAAGGGGGACCACCAGGGCATCCTTCCAATCCTGCGGAACCCGTCCAGTGGTCCAGACTGTTGTTATGATGTCATATAGGGCAGTCTGTGCACAAACGCCACCCTCCCTCAGCATTTCGCTTGGGAGATCATCTCTGCCCGCTGCCTTTCCTGGTCTCAGACTCCGGATCTCCCTCAATACTTCCTCAGCAGATGGCACCTCAGCCAGCCACTCACAGGGGGTGACTTCATCCAATATTTGAGGCACCGCAGCCTCAGCAGGGTCATCCTCACTTTGTGCCACGATGTTTTCCTGGCTGAGGGATTTTCCCTCCCCCAGGACCTCACAGAAATGCTCAGCAAATCTGCGAACCTGTTCCTGGGGGTCGGAAATTGGATCACCGTTTTTTCCCCTAATGATGGTAATAGGTGTGGCGCTGCAGGTTACTTTTTTGATGGAGTTAAATAGAGATTTGTGATCACGGGCCACTGAGGCAGACTCCATCTCCTCAGCAACCCGCGACCACCACCCATCCTTGCAGCACCTCACGGCTCTCCGAACCTCCGAGCGAAGGCTGCGGTAAGCCTCCTCATTCTCTGACGTGGGATTCTGTAGCCGATGACAGTGGGCCTGTCGCTTTTTCTCAACCATCCTGAACAACTCCTCTGTCATCCAGGGTGTCTGGGGAGGTCTGGACCGCGTACCCAAAGCAGCCATTGCAGCTGCATGAGTCACAGTCCTAAACCTCGCCCATTTACCCTCGACATCAGGAGGAGTCGGGGACGATGCCAATCCCAGCCGCAAGCGATGATGAAATTCTCGCTTGCAACTTTCATCAGATAACTGAGACCAGGCCACTTTAGGTTGGAATGGGGTCCTGGGTGTACACCCACCACCGGAGTGGAAGAATGGCAGGCGCATCTTACAGATGACTAGTCGATGGTCAGAGGGCAGATCAGCTCCACGGTAGGTCCTGGTGTCAAGGACATGGGCTCGCATTCGCTGGTCCGTCACTATGTAGTCCAGCAGATGTTCTTGCTTGGACCCGGCATGCATCCATGATGTTGTGTGGATGCGCCGATGCCGGAACAGCGTGTTGGTAATTACAAGCCCATGGGCTGCACAAAAATCTAGCAGCCTCCTACCGTTGTTATTGAGCTGATCTGGCCCATGCCCTCCAATCACTCCAGACCAGGTGCCAGTATCATGACCAACTCGGGCATTGAAGTCACCCAACATGATGACTCTATCCCGAGGGGCCACTTTAGCCAGCACCTGTGACAGGAGGTCATAGAAGGCATCTGACTCATCGGCTTTGCCTGCATCCCTCCACGGATGTTCATCTTCGGTGGGGGCATAAGTAACCACGACCACCATTCCTCGCCTCCGGTTGATGGGAAGGCGAGCCCAAAGTAGCCTGGGGCTTACAGCTTCCCACACCTCACCGCCACGCTCCCACGCCCCCTTCATTCTTTTGTTCAAAAGAAGACCCACACCCTGTTGTTTGGCAGTCTGCTGCCCCGAGTAGAGGACTGTCCACCCCTCATGGTGGCAGGAGCCAGAGCCGGTCCACCGGACCTCCTGAATGCCGCATAGATCCAGGCGGTACCGGTCCAGCTCCCGACAGAGGAGTGGCAGCCTCTCCTCTGCAGTGAGCGTTCGAACATTCCACGTGGCCACCCGTAGTGGCTTTTCGTTGTTTCTGGAGTAGCCCCGAGGGTAGGTATTCAATCTCCTGGCTCCGCCAATTGGGGTTTGGCCAGGAGACGTCATAGACGCCTGGCCCCCCGGGGCCTCCGGCACAAGCTTAGTTGTTCCATATTTCAGTTTAATTCGTGGTTTCGTGGTAATTAATTGAAGGTGGAGGGGTTACCAGCCCCTCGCACCCGTCCAGAGCCCCCGTTTAGCCCCTGTGGTGGACACATATGCCATGAGGGGAGGAGCCAATCAAAATTGGATCTCCCCCCACAGCGCTGTCCACGACAGAGTTGCCCGTCCGGCACCGCGAGGAGGTAGGGGGTTGTTTTGCCGGATGGGAAGGCGAGCCCAAAGTCACACACACAGACACACACACACAGACACACACACAGTCACACACACAGACACACACACAGTCACACACACAGACACACACACTGTCACACACACAGTCACACACACAGACACACACACAGTCACACACACAGACACACACACTGTCACACACACAGTCACACACACAGACACACACACAGACACAGACACACAGTCACACACACAGACACACACACATACACACACACAGACATACACACAGTCACACACACACACACAGGCACACACACACACAGGTACACACAGACACATACAGTCACCCACACAGACACACACACAGACACACACACACAGTCACACACACACAGTCATACACACAGTCACACACAGACACAGTCACACACAGACACACACAGACACAGTCACACACAGACACACACACAGACAGACACACACACACACACAGTCACACACACACACAGACACACACACAGACACACACACAGACACACACACACAGACATACAGACACAGACACACACACACAGACACACAACAACAACAACCGCCATTCGCCCTAAGTGGTGGTGACGTCACCACGACGCTTGTGCCAGGCTATGTGCACCCTGAGGCCACGTGAAGTGTCGAACGCCCGCTGGCAGGAGGTCACGGGGCAGACCCAGGTGCCACGGGTCGACTGACTGAGATGACTGGCTGATACACCACCTGTGCCCCCTACTGTGCCAACTTGCTGTGCTTTAGCCACCCGGCGCTCCGCTCGTTGTTCTGAGCGTCGCTCCTCCGCCCTCCGTTGTTGTTGGAGGGCGACTACCTCCAACTGCCCAGTAGCATCCTTCACGAGCCTCCTCCACAGAGGCCGATCTTGACACCACTGGTACCAGTCATCGGCAAGTCCACTCAGCTCCACGTCCTCCTGTTCCACGTCACTCCATCTCTTCTCTAGCCCGTGCCGCGCCCGTTTAGCCCCCTCGATCCGGCCGAACAAAAGCTGTTTCGGCATGCGGTGGCTGGGCATGTGGGCTACATGACCCAGCCAACGCAGCCTTGCCTGCCGGAGGAGCTCACCGATGGGACCGTGCCCAGATCTTTCAAGGATTTGTGAGCTCTTTATACAATCCAGCCTGGTTAAACCCAGGATGGATCGTAGGCAGGCCATCCTAAATGTTTCCAACCGGCGAAGATGCTCCATTAGGGGGGTCCACGTTTCGCAAGCGTTGAGAAGGGAGGGGATGACCGTGGCCGAGAAGACCTGAAGCTTAGTGCGGAGCGACAGACCAGGTAGCTTCCACACAGCGTTACGCAACCGATGAAAAGATATTGCCGCTCGACTGATTCGGAGTGAGACCTCTGCTGTTAAACTGGAGCCAGTCATAAGCACACTGCCCAGGTATGGGAAACTCTCCACTCTCTCCACAACTGTCCCATCACAGATTGGGAGTTGTGAGGATGGAGTGTCCGATGGTACAAAATACCCAGGCAGGTGCTTAGTTTTGGTGGGGCTGATGGTAAGGCCCCACCTCTTAGTGGCACGCTCCAGTCTCAGCAGCAGCGTCTCCAACTCCTCCTCTGACTGAGCAGCTATTACCAAATCATCAGCATACATAACGTGGTTGAGCAATAGGGAGCCATCCCTTGACCGCACCCGGGCATCGATCAGCCTCCCATTATATCTGTACCATATGGTGATTCCCCCGGTACAGCTATTGAAGGCTTCACGAACTACGTGGTCAAAATAGATGTTAAATAATGTGGGAGCCAGAGGACATCCCTGTCGCACCCCAAGGTGTACAGGGAATGGCTCTGACTCCCGGCCACGTAGTTTTACCCGGGCCCGCTCACCATCATGAAGGTCCTTAATGATCGTGAGCAGAGGGTCAGGTACTCCAAAAGCACGAAGAACGACCCAGAGCCCAGGCCTACTGATGGTATCATAGGCCTTGACCAGGTCAATAAAGCAGAGATGTAGGTCATGTTGGAATTCCCTACACCTCTGCTGTAGCAGACGGACAGAAAATATGGCATCTGTGCAGGACTGCCCTTTCCTGAAACACACACACACACAGACACACACACACAGACACAGACACACACAGACACACACACAGACAAATACAGACAGACACACACACACAGACACACACACAGACACACACAGACACACACACAGACAAATACAGACAGACACACACACAGACACCACGCATGCTTGTCCACTAACCAACCTCAATCACTCATCGTAAACTCTCCCTTTCTCTCTCTTTGCAACATCAACGCGGTTTACCGCCGTGTCTGTTTGTGTATAAATGTATCTGTTTGTGTATAAAAGTCTCTGTTTGTGTATAAAAAACATCTCTGTGTATAAAAGTCTCTGTTTGTGTATAAATGTATCTGTTTGTGTATAAAAGTCTCTGTTTGTGTATAAAAGTCTCTGTTTGTGTATAAAAGTCTCTGTTTGTGTATAAAAGTCTCTGTTTGTCTATAAAAGTCTCTGTTTGTGTATAAAAGTCTCTGTTTGCGTATAAAAGTCTCTGTTTGTGTATAAAAGTTTCTGTTTGTGTATAAAAGTCTCTGTGCATAAAAGTCTCTGTTTGTGTATAAAAGTCTCTCTATGTGTATAAAAGTCTCTGTTTGTCTATTAATGTCTCTGTTTGTGTATAAAAGTCTCTGTTTGTGTATAAATGTCTCTGTTTGTGTATAAAAGTCTCTGTGTATAAAAGTCTCTGTGTATAAAAGTCTCTGTTTGTGTATAAAAGTCTCTGTTTGTGTATAAAAGTCTCTGTTTGTGTATAAAAGTCTCTGTTTGTGTATACATGTCTCTGTTTGTGTATAAAAGTCTCTGTTTGTGTATAAAAGTCTCTGTTTGTGTATAAAAGTCTCTGTTTGTGTATACATGTCTCTGTTTGTGTATCAAAGTCTCTGTTTGTATATAAAAGTCTCTGTTTGTGTATAAAAGACTCTGTTTGTGTATAAAAGTCTCTGTGTATAAATGTCTATGTTTGTGTATAAAAGTCTATGTTTGTGTATAAAAGTCTCTGTGCATAAAAGTCTCTGTTTGTGTATAAAAGTCTCTGTTTGTGTATAAAAGTCTCTGTTTGTGTATAAAAGTCTCTGTTTGTGTATAAAAGTCTCTGTTTGTGTATAAAAGTCTCTGTTTGTGTAAAAATGTCTCCGTTTGTGTATAAAAGTCTCTGTTTGTGTATAAATGTATCTGTTTGTGTATAAAAGTCTCTGTTTGTGTATAAAAGTCTCAGTTTGTGTATAAAAAATCTCTGTTTGTGTATAAAAGTCTCTGTTTGTGTATAAATGTATCTGTTTGTGTATAAAAGTCTCTGTTTGTGTATAAAAGTCTCTGTTTGTGTATAAAAGTGTCTGTTTGTGTATAAAAGTCTCTGTTTGTGTATAAAAGTCTCTGTTTGTGTATAAAAGTCTCTGTTTGTGTATACATGTCTGTGTTTGTGTATAAAAGTCTCTGTTTGTGTATAAACGTCTCTGTTTGTGTATAAAAGTCTCTGTTTGTGTATAAAAGTCTCTGTGTATAAATGTCTATGTTTGTGTATAAAAGTCTATGTTTGTGTATAAAAGTCTCTGTTTGTGTATAAAAGTCTCTGTTTGTGTATAAAAGTCTCAGTTTGTGTATAAAAGTATCTGTTTGTGTATAAAAGTCTCTGTTTGTGTATAAAAGTCTCTGTTTGGTATAAAAGTCTCTGTTTGTGTATAAAAGTCTCTGTTTGTGTATAAAAGTCTCTGTTTGTGTAAAAATGTCTCTGTTTGTGTATAAAAGTCTCTGTTTGTGTATAAAAGTCTCTGTTTGTGTATAAATGTCTCTGTTTGTGTATAAAAGTCTCTGTTTGTGTATAAAAGTCTCTGTTTGTGTATAAAAGTCTCTGTTTGCGTATAAAAGTATCTGTTTGTGAATAAAAGTCTCTGTTTGTGTATAAAAGAATCTGCTAGTGTATAAAAGTCTCTATTTGTGTATAAAACTCTCTGTTTGTGTATAAAAGTCTCTGTTTGTCTATAAAAGTCTCTGTTTGTGTATAAAAGTCTCTGTTTGTGTATAAAAGTCTCTGTTTGTCTATAAAAGTCTATGTTTGTGTAATAAAGTCTCTGTTTGTGTATAAAAGTCTCTGTTGTGTATAAAAGTCTCTGTTTGTGTATAAAAGTCTCTGTTTGTGTATAAAAGTCTCTGTTTGTCTATAAAAGTCTCTGTTTGTGTATAAAAGTCTCTGTTTGTGTATAAAAGTCTCTGTTTGTGTATAAATGTCTCTGTTTGTGTGTAAAAGTCTCTGTTTGTGTATAAAAGTCTCTGTTGTCTATAAAAGTCTCTGTTTGTGTATAAAAGTCTCTGTTTGTGTATAAAAGTCTCTGTTTGTGTATAAAAGTTTCTGTTGTGTATAAAAGTCTCTGTTTGTGTATAAATGTCTCTGTTTGTCTATAACAGTCTCTGTTTGTGTATAAACGTCTCTGTTTGTGTATAAAAGTCTCTGTTTGTGTATAAAAGTCTCTGTTTGTGTATAAAAGTCTCTGTTTGTGTATACATGTCTCTGTTTGTGTATAAAAGTCTCTGTTTGTGTATAAAAGTCTCTGTTTGTGTTTAAAAGTCTCTGTTTGTGTATAAAAGTCTCTATTTGTGTATAAAAGTCTCTGTTTGTGTATAAAAGTCTCTGTTTGTGTATAAAAGTCTCTGTTTGTGTATAAAAGTCTCTGTTTGTGTATACATGTCTCTGTTTGTGTATAAAAGTCTCTGTTTGTGTATAAAAGTCTCTGTTTGTGTATAAAAGTCTCTGTTTGTGTATAAAAGTCTCTATTTGTGTATAAAAGTCTCCGTTTGTGTATCAAAGTCTCTGTTTGTGTATAAAAGTCTCTGTTTGTGTATAAAAGTCTCTGTTTGTGTATACATGTCTCTGTTTGTGTATAAAAGTCTCTGTTTGTGTATAAAAGTCTCTGTTTGTGTATAAAAGTCTCTGTTTGTGTATAAAAGTATCTGTGTATAAATGTCTATGTTTGTGTATAAAAGTCTCTGTTTGTGTATAAAAGTCTCTGTTTGCGTATAAAAGTCTCTGTTTGTGTATAAAAGTCTCTGTTTGTGTATAAAAGTCTCTGTTTGTGTATAAAAGTCTCTGTTTGTCTATAAAAGTCTCTGTTTGTCTATGTGTATGAAAAAAATATCTGTTTGTGTATAAAAGTCTCTGTTTGTGTGTATAACAGTCTCTGTTTGTGTATAAAAGTCTCTGTTTGTGTATAAATGTCTCTGTTTGTGTATAAAAGTCTCTGTTTGTGTAGAAAAGACTCTGTTTGTGTATAAATGTCTCTGTTTGTGTATAAAAGTATCTGTTTGTGTATAAAAGTCTCTGTGTATAAAAGTCTCTGTTTGTGTATAAAAGTCTCTGTGTATAAAAGTCTCTGTTTGTGTATAAAAGTCTCTGTTTGTGTATAAATGTCTCTGTTTGTGTATAAAAGTCTCTGTTTGTGTATAAATGTCTCTGTTTGTGTATACAAGTCTCTGTTTGTGTAGAAAAGTCTCTGTGTATAAAATTCTCTATTTGTGTATAAAAGTCTCTGTTTGTGTATAAATGTCTCTGTTTGTGTATAAAAGTCTCTGTTTGTGTATAAATGTCTCTGTATATAAAAGTATCTGTTTATGTATAAAAGTCTCTGTTTGTGTATAAAAGTCTCTGCTAGTGTATAAAAGTCTCTGTTTGTGTATAAAAGTCTCTGCTAGTGTATAAAAGTCTCTGTTTGTGTATAAAAGTCTCTGTTTGTGTATAAAAGTCTCTGTTTGTGTATAAAAGTCTCTGTTTGTCTATAAAAGGCTCTGTTTGTGTTTAAAAGTCTCTGTTTGTGTATAAAAGTCTCTGTTTGTGTATAAAAGTCTATGTTTGTGTATAAAAGCCTCTGTTTGTGTATAAAAGTCTCTTTGTCTATAAAAGTCTCTGTTTGTGTATAAAAGTCTCTGTTTGTGTATAAAAGTCTCTGCTAGTGTATAAAAGTCTCTGTTTGTGTATAAAAGTTTCTGTTTGTGTATAAAAGCCTCTGTTTGTGTATAAGAGTCTCTGTTTGTGTATAAAAGTCTCTGTTTGTGTATAAAAGTCTCTGTTTGTGTATACATGTCTCTGTTTGTGTATAAAAGTCTCTGTTTGTGTATACATGTCTCTGTTTGTGTATAAAAGTCTCTGTTTTTGTATAAAAGTATCTGTTTGTGTATAAAAGTCTCTGTTTGTGTATAAAAGTCTCTGTTTGTGTATAAAAGTCTCTGTCAGTCTATAAAAGTCTCTGTTTGTCTATAAATGTCTCTGTTTGTGTATAAAAGTCTCTGTGTATAAAAGTTTCTGTTTGTGTATAAAAGTCTCTGTTTGTGTATAAATGTCTATGTTTGTGTATAAAAGTCTCTGTTTGTGTATAAATGTCTCTGTTTGTGTATAAAAGTCTCTGTTTGTGTATAAAAGTCTCTGTTTGTCTATAAAAGTTTCTGTTTGTGTATAAATGTCTCTGTGTATAAAAGCCTCTGTTTGTGTATAAATGTCTCTGTTTGTCTATAAAAGTCTCTGTTTGTGTATAAAAGTCTCTGTTTGTGTATAAAAGTCTCTGTTTGTCTATAAAAGTCTCTGTTTGTGTATAAATGTCTCTGTTTGTTTATAAAAGTCTCTGTTTGTCTATACAAGTCTCTGTTTGTGTATAAAAGTCTCTGTTTTGTATAAAAGTCTCTGTTTGTGTATAAAAGTCTCTATTTGTGTATAAAAGTCTCTGTTTGTGTATAAATGTCTCTGTTTGTGTATAAAAGTCTCTGTTTGTGTATAAATGTCTCTGTATATAAAAGTCTCTGTTTATGTATAAAAGTCTCTGTTTGTGTATAAAAGTCTCTGCTAGTGTATAAAAGTCTCTGTTTGTGTATAAAAGTCTCTGTTTGTGTATAAAAGTCTCTGTTTGTGTATAAAAGCCTCTGTTTGTGTATAAAAGTCTCTGTTTGTGTATAAAAGTCTCTGTTTGTGTATAAAAGGCTCTGTTTGTGTTTAAAAGTCTCTGTTTGTGTATAAAAGTCTCTGTTTGTGTATAAAAGTCTATGTTTGTGTATAAAAGCCTCTGTTTGTGTATAAAAGTCTCTTTGTCTATAAAAGTCTCTGTTTGTGTATAAAAGTCTCTGTTTGTGTATAAAAGTCTCTGCTAGTGTATAAAAGTCTCTGTTTGTGTATAAAAGTTTCTGTTTGTGTATAAAAGCCTCTGTTTGTGTATAAGAGTCTCTGTTTGTGTATAAAAGTCTCTGTTTGTGTATAAAAGTCTCTGTTTGTGTATACATGTCTCTGTTTGTGTATAAAAGTCTCTGTTTGTGTATAAAATTCTCTGTTTGTGTATAAAAGTCTCTGTTTGTGTATAAAAGTCTCTGTTTTTGTATAAAAGTATCTGTTTGTGTATAAAAGTCTCTGTTTGTGTATAAAAGTCTCTGTTTGTGTATAAAAGTCTCTGTCAGTCTATAAAAGTCTCTGTTTGTCTATAAATGTCTCTGTTTGTGTATAAAAGTCTCTGTGTATAAAAGTTTCTGTTTGTGTATAAAAGTCTCTGTTTGTGTATAAATGTCTATGGTTGTGTATAAAAGTCTCTGTTTGTGTATAAATGTCTCTGTTTGTGTATAAAAGTCTCTGTTTGTGTATAAAAGTCTCTGTTTGTCTATAAAAGTTTCTGTTTGTGTATAAATGTCTCTGTGTATAAAAGCCTCTGTTTGTGTATAAATGTCTCTGTTTGTCTATAAAAGTCTCTGTTTGTGTATAAAAGTCTCTGTTTGTGTATAAAAGTCTCTGTTTGTCTATAAAAGTCTCTGTTTGTGTATAAATGTCTCTGTTTGTTTATAAAAGTCTCTGTTTGTCTATACAAGTCTCTGTTTGTGTATAAAAGTCTCTGTTTTGTATAAAAGTCTCTGTTTGTGTATAAAAGTCTATATTTGTGTATAAAAGTCTCTATTTGTGTATAAAAGTCTCTGTTTGTGTATAAAAGTCTCTGTGTGTGTATAAATGTCTCTGTTTGTGTATAAAAGTCTCTGTTTTGTCTATAAAAGTCTCTGCTTGTTTATCAGAATGCCAGAGGCTGCTTTGTGAAAGCTTGGGTCAGCTTTAGACCCCGCCCCTTCCCCTCCACATGCCCCGCCCCTTCCCCCCCCCCGGTCCCGCCCTTTTACCAAGCTCCCCCCCATCTTTATGGCCACGCCCCCGTAATCTGGCCACGCCCTATTGCCATCCTCCCCCCCTCCTTTTGATATAGGTCACACACAGACACACACACTCAGTCACTCAGCACTTCAATCTGTTATCGTCAATCTCTCTCATATATCTCTCTCCTTATAGACCACAAAGACAACGATTCACGCACAGACACACACACACATACACACACAGACACACGTACAGACACACACAGATACACAGACACAGTGACACACACACAGACACACACACAGACAGTGACACACACACAGACACACACACAGACAGACACACACAGACACACACAGACACACACATAGACTCAGACACACAGACACAGTGACACACACACAGACACACACACAGACACACACACAGACACACACAGACACACACACAGACACACACACACAGAGACACACACACACAGACACACACAGACACACACACCCAGTCACTCAGCACTTCAATCTGTTATCGTCAATCTCTCTCATATATCTCTCTCCTTATAGACCACAAAGACAACGATTCACGCACAGACACACACACACAGACACACACAGACACACACAGACACACAGACACAGTGACACACACACAGACACACACACAGACAGTGACACACACACAGACACACACACAGACACACACACAGACACACACAGACACACACACACAGACACACACACACAGACACACACAGACACACACACCCAGTCACTCAGCACTTCAATCTGTTAACGTCAATCTCTCTCACAAATCTCTCTCCTTATAGACCACAAAGACAACGATTCACGCACAGACACACACAGACACACACAGACACAGTGACACACACACAGACACACACACAGACAGTGACACACACACAGACACACACACAGACACACACACACAGACACACACAGACAGACACACACACAGACACACAGACACAGTGACACACACACACACACAGACACACACACAGACACACACACAGACACACACATACAGACACACACAGACACACACACAGACACACACACAGACACACAGACACACACACAGACACACACACACACAGACACACGCACACAGACACACGCACACAGACACACACACAACGGCGAGCGATCAGAGTCCCGAGGTCAGTTTAGATCGGTTTAGACCGGTTTAGATTCGTTTAGACCGGTTTACATAGTAAGTTTAGACCGGTTTAGATCGGTTTGGATTCGTGGCTTAGACCAGTTTAGACCAGTTTAGACGAGTTTAGACCTGTTCAGACCGGTTCAGATCGGTTTAGATCGGCGGTTTACACCGGTTTAGATTGGATTAGACCGGTTTAGATACGTTTAGACCAGTTTAGATAGGAAGTTTAGACCGGTTTAGATCGGTTTGGATTGGTGGCTTAGACCAGTTTAGACGAGTTTAGACCAGTTTAGACCTGTTTAGACCGGTTCCGATCGGTTTAGATTGGTTTAGATCGGCGGTTTACACCAGTTTAGATTGGTTTAGATCGACCGGTTTAGACCGGTTCAGATCGGTTTAGATTGGTTCAGATCGACGGTTTACACCGGCTTAGATCGGTTTTGACCGGTTTAGATTCGTTTAGACCGGTTTAGATAGGAAGTTTCGACCGGTTTAGATCGGTTTGGATTGGTGGCTTAGACCAGTTTAGACGAGTTTAGACGAGTTTAGACCGGTTCAGATCGGTTTAGATCCGTTCAGATCGGCGGTTTACACCGGCTTAGACCGGTTTAGATCGACCGGTTAAAACTAAACAATCCCTCAAGTCGCTTGAACTTGTCTGGTGAACTCTCAATTTTGTCGTTCAAATAAAGCATTCGACCTTCGACTGCTGGCTACGTACGGTCCACACGCACAACAACAACAACCACCACAACCACAGCAACCGCCACAACAACAACCACAACAACAACAACCACCACAACAACAACCGCCACAACAATAACCACCACAACAACAACAACAACCTCCACAACAATAACAACAACCACCACAACCACAACAACAACAACCGCCACAACAACAACAACCACCACAACAACAACAACAACAACCACCACAACAACAACCACAACAACAACAACCACCACAACCACAACAACCACAACAACCACAACCACCACCACAACAACCACCACAACAACAACCGCCACAACAACAACAACCACCACAACAACAACAACCACCACAACAACAACCACAACAACAACAACAACCACCACAACCACAACAACCACAACAACCACAACAACCACAACCACCACCACAACAACCACCACAACAACAACCACCACAACCACAACAACAACAACCACCACAACCACAACAACCACAACAACAACAACCACCACAACAACAACAACAACCACCACAACAACCACACCACCACCACAACAACCACACCACCACCACCACAACCACAACAACAACAACAACCGCCACACCACCACAACCACCACAACAACAACCACCACAACAACCACAACCACAACAACCACAACCACAACAACCACAACCACCACAACAACCACCACAACAACCACCACCACCACAACAACCACCACCACCACCAATGTCTCCATCGTGCTGCCGCCACCACCACCACCACCACCACCGCTGCCTCCTATTCCTCTGCCGCTTCCTGGCGGCGCTCTGCGTCATGGAGAGCCTCTTTGTGCTCAGCACCGTCCTGGACGTCGGAGCTCCGCCGTGGGCCCCCTCCACGACGCGCCCCCAGGGCCAGCGTCGGGGGCAGGGCCAGGCTCAGGGCCAGGCCCAGGGCCAGGCTCAGGCTCAGGGCCAGGCCCAGGGCCAGGCTCAGGGTCAGGCTCAGGCCCAGGGCCAGGCTCAGGGCCAGGCCCAGGCTCAGGGCCAGGCCCAGGGCCAGGCTCAGGGTCAGGCTCAGGCCCAGGGCCAGGCTCAGGGTCAGGCCCAGGACCAGGCTCAGGGCCAGGCCCAGGGCCAGGCTCAGGCCCAGGGTCAGGCCCAGGCCCTGCGGGAGGGCAGCGCCGACGTCACCGGCGGGACGCTGCCCCTGGGGGGGCCGGAGGAGGGCCGCGGTGACGTTGAGCGGCCGGCGACCGCCGACGGACGTCCAGCGGCGGTCACCGCGACGATGGCGGAGCTGTGCGCGGAGGAGCCGCTGACGCTGGGTGAGTGGGGACCTCGCTCGCCTGGTGAGGGTGGTGATGGTGGTGGTGAGGGTGGTGGTGGTGGTGGTGGCGGTAGTGGCGGTGGTGGTGGTGGTGGTGGTGAGGGTGGTGGTGGTGGTGGTGGCGGTAGTGGCGGTGGTGGCGGTAGTGGTGGTGGTGGCGGTAATGAGGGTGGTGATGGTGATCCTAGATGTCACTGGTTCTTCACGTTCTGTAGATGTAGATGCCACTGGTTCTTCACGTTCTGTAGATGTAGATGTCACTGGTTCTTCACGTTCTGTAGATGTAGATGCCACTGGTTCTTCACGTTCTGTAGATGTAGATGCCACTGGTTCTTCACGTTCTGTAGATGTAGATGCCACTGGTTCATCACGTTCTGTAGATGTAGATGCCACTGGTTCTTCACGTTCTGTAGATGTAGATGCCACTGGTTCTTCACGTTCTGTAGATGTAGATGCCACTGGTTCATCACGTTCTGTAGATGTAGATGCCACTGGTTCTTCACGTTCTGTAGATGTAGATGCCACTGGTTCTTCACGTTCTGTAGATGTAGATGCCACTGGTTCATCACGTTCTGTAGATGTAGATGCCACTGGTTCTTCACGTTCTGTAGATGTAGATGCCACTGGTTCTTCACGTTCTGTAGATGTAGATGCCACTGGTTCTTCACGTTCTGTAGATGTAGATGCCACTGGTGCTTCACGTTCTGTAGATGTAGATGCCACTGGTTCTTCACGTTCTACAGATGTAGATGCCACTGGTTCTTCACGTTCTGTAGATGTAGATGCCACTGGTTCTTCACGTTCTGTAGATGTAGATACCACTGGTTCTTCACGTTCTGTAGATGTAGATGTCACTGGTTCTTCACGTTCTGTAGATGTAGATGTCACTGGTTCTTGACCTTCTACAGATGTAGATGCCACTGGTTCTTCACGTTCTGTAGATGTAGATGCCACTGGTTCTTCACCTTCTACAGACGTAGATGCCACTGGTTCTTCACGTTCTGTAGATGTAGATGTCACTGGTTCTTGACCTTCTACAGATGTAGATGCCACTGGTTCTTCACGTTCTGCAGATGTAGATGTCACTGGTTCTTCACGTTCTACAGATGTAGATGTCACTGGTTCTTCACGTTCTGTAGATGTAGATGCCACTGGTTCTTCATGTTCTGTAGATGCCACTGGTTCTTCACGTTCTGTAGATGTAGATGCCACTGGTTCTTCACCTTCTACAGACGTAGATGCCACTGGTTCTTCACGTTCTGCAGATGTAGATGTCACTGGTTCTTCACGTTCTACAGATGTAGATGCCACTGGTTCTTCGCGTTCTACAGATGTAGATGCCACTGGTTCTTCACGTTCTGTAGATGTAGATGCCACTGGTGCTTCACGTTCTGTAGATGTAGATGCCACTGGTTCTTCATGTTCTGTAGATGCCACTGGTTCTTCATGTTCTGTAGATGTAGATGCCACTGGTTCTTCACGTTCTGTAGATGCCACTGGTTCTTCAAGTTCTGTAGATGCCACTGGTTCTTCACGTTCTGTAGATGCCACTGGTTCTTCACGTTCTATAGATGCCACTGGTTCTTTACGTTCTGTAGATGTAGATGCCACTGGTTCTTCACATTCTGTAGATGCCACTGGTTCTTCACGTTCTATAGATGCCACTGGTTCTTCACGTTCTGTAGATGTAGATGCCACTGGTTCTTCACCTTCTGTAGATGTAGATGTCACTGGTTCTTCACGTTCTACAGATGTAGATGCCACTGGTTCTTCACGTTCTGTAGATTTAGATGCCACTGGTTCTTCACATTCTGCAGATGTAGATGTCACTGGTTATTCACGTTCTGCCGATGTAGATGTTACTGGTTCTTCACGTTCTGTAGATGTAGATGCCACTGGTTCTTCACGTTATGTAAATGTAGATGCCACTGGTTCTCACGTTCTGCAGATGTAGATGCCACTGGTTCTTCACGTTCAGCAGATGTAGATGCCACTGGTTCTTCACGTTATGTAGATGTAGATGCCACTGGTTCTTCAAGTTATGTAGATGTAGATGCCACTGGTTCTTCAAGTTCTGTAGATGCCACTGGTTCTTCACGTTCTGTAGATGTAGTTGCCACTGGTTCTTCACGTTCTGTAGATGTAGATGCCACTGGTTCTTCAAGTTCTGTAGATGCCACTGGTTCTTCACGTTCTGTAGATGCCACTGGTTCTTCACGTTCTACAGATGTAGATGCCACTGGTTCTTTACGTTCTGTAGATGTAGATGCCACTGGTTCTTCACATTCTGTAGATGCCACTGGTTCTTCACGTTCTATAGATGCCACTGGTTCTTCACGTTCTGTAGATGTAGATGCCACTGGTTCTTCACCTTCTGTAGATGTAGATGTCACTGGTTCTTCACGTTCTACAGATGTAGATGCCACTGGTTCTTCGCGTTCTACAGATGTAGATGCCACTGGTTCTTCACGTTCTGTAGATTTAGATGCCACTGGTTCTTCACGTTCTGCAGATGTAGATGTCACTGGTTATTCACGTTCTGCCGATGTAGATGTTACTGGTTCTTCACGTTCTGTAGATGTAGATGCCACTGGTTCTTCACGTTATGTAGATGTAGATGCCACTGGTTCTTCACGTTCAGCAGATGTAGATGCCACTAGTTCTTCAAGTTCTGTAGATGCCACTGGTTCTTCACGTTCTGTAGATGCCACTGGTTCTTCACGTTCGACAGATGTAGATGCCACTTATTCTTTACGTTCTGTAGATGTAGATGCCACTGGTTCTTCACATTCTGTAGATGCCACTGGTTCTTCACGTTCTATAGATGCCACTGGTTCTTCACGTTCTGTAGATGTAGATGCCACTGGTTCTTCACCTTCTGTAGATGTAGATGTCACTGGTTCTTCACGTTCTACAGATGTAGATGCCACTGGTTCTTCGCGTTCTACAGATGTAGATGCCACTGGTTCTTCACGTTCTGTAGATTTAGATGCCACTGGTTATTCACGTTCTGCCGATGTAGATGTTACTGGTTCTTCACGTTCTGTAGATGTAGATGCCACTGGTTCTTCACGTTCTGTAGAGGTAGATGCCACTGGTTATTCACGTTCTTCAGATGTAGATGCCACTGGTTCTTCACGTTCTGTAGATGTAGATGCCACTGATTCTTCATGTTCTGTAGATGCCACTGGTTCTTCACGTTCTACAGATGTAGATGCCACTGGTTCTTCACCTTCTACAGATATAGATGCCACTGGTTCTTCACGTTCTGTAGATGTAGATGCCACTGGTTCTTCACGTTCTACAGATGTAGATGCCACTGGTTCTTCACGTTCTATAGATGTAGATGCTACTGGTTCTTCACGTTCTGTAGATGCCTCTTGTTCTACACGGTCTGCAGATGTAGATGCCACTGGTTTTTTATGTTCTGTAGATGTAGATGCCACTGGTTCTTCACGTTCTGTAGATGCCACTGGTTCTTCACGTTCTGCAGATGTAGATGCCACTGGTTCTTCAGGTTCTGTAGATGCCACTGGTTCTTCACGTTCTGTAGATGCCACTGGTTCTTCACGTTCTGTAGATGCCACTGGTTCTTCACGTTCTATAGATGCCACTGGTTCTTCACGTTCTGTAGATGTAGATGCCACTGGTTCTGCAGGTTCTACAGATGTAGATGCCACTGGTTCTTCACGTTCTGTAGATGTAGATGCCACTGGTTCTTCACCTTCTGTAGATGTAGATGTCACTGGTTCTTCACCTTCTGCAGATGTAGATGCCACTGGTTCTTCAAGTTCTGTAGATGTAGATGCCACTGGTTCTTCAAGTTCTGTAGATGCCACTGGTTCTTCACGTTCTGTAGATGTAGTTGCCACTGGTTCTTCACGTTCTGAAGATGTAGATGCCACTGGTTCTTCAAGTTCTGTAGATGCCACTGGTTCTTCACGTTCTGTAGATGCCACTGGTTCTTCACGTTCTACAGATGTAGATGCCACTGGTTCTTTACGTTCTGTAGATGTAGATGCCACTGGTTCTTCACATTCTGTAGATGCCACTGGTTCTTCACGTTCTATAGATGCCACTGGTTCTTCACGTTCTGTAGATGTAGATGCCACTGGTTCTTCACCTTCTGTAGATGTAGATGTCACTGGTTCTTCACGTTCTACAGATGTAGATGCCACTGGTTCTTCGCGTTCTACAGATGTAGATGCCACTGGTTCTTCACGTTCTGTAGATTTAGATGCCACTGGTTCTTCACGTTCTGCAGATGTAGATGCCACTGGTTATTCACGTTCTGCCGATGTAGATGTTACTGGTTCTTCACGTTCTGTAGATGTAGATGCCACTGGTTCTTCACGTTATGTAGATGTAGATGCCACTGGTTCTCACGTCCTGCAGATGTAGATGCCACTGGTTCTTCACGTTCTGCAGATGTAGATGCCACTAGTTCTTCAAGTTCTGTAGATGCCACTGGTTCTTCACGTTCTGTAGATGCCACTGGTTCTTCACGTTCTACAGATGTAGATGCCACTGGTTCTTTACGTTCTGTAGATGTAGATGCCACTGGTTCTTCACATTCTGTAGATGCCACTGGTTCTTCACGTTCTATAGATACCACTGGTTCTTCACGTTCTGTAGATGTAGATGCCACTGGTTCTTCACCTTCTGTAGATGTAGATTTCACTGGTTCTTCACGTTCTACAGATGTAGATGCCACTGGTTCTTCGCGTTCTACAGATGTAGATGCCACTGGTTCTTCACGTTCTGTAGATTTAGATGCCACTGGTTCTTCACGCTCTGCAGATGTAGATGTCACTGGTTATTCACGTTCTGCCGATGTAGATGTTACTGGTTCTTCACGTTCTGTAGATGTAGATGCCACTGGTTCTTCACGTTCTGTAGAGGGAGATGCCACTGGTTATTCACGTTCTACAGATGTAGATGCCACTGGTTCTTCACGTTCTGTAGATGTAGATGCCACTGATTCTTCATGTTCTGTAGATGCCACTGGTTCTTCACGTTCTGTAGATGCCACTGGTTCTTCACGTTCTACAGATGTAGATGCCACTGGTTCTTTACGTTCTGTAGATGTAGATGCCACTGGTTCTTCACATTCTGTAGATGCCACTGGTTCTTCACGTTCTATAGATGCCACTGGTTCTTCACGTTCTGTAGATGTAGATGCCACTGGTTCTTCACCTTCTGTAGATGTAGATGTCACTGGTTCTTCACGTTCTACAGATGTAGATGCCACTGGTTCTTCGCGTTCTACAGATGTAGATGCCACTGGTTCTTCACGTTCTGTAGATTTAGATGTCACTGGTTCTTCACGTTCTGCAGATGAAGATGTCACTGGTTATTCACGTTCTGCCGATGTAGATGTTACTGGTTCTTCACGTTCTGTAGATGTAGATGCCACTGGTTCTTCACGTTCTGTAGAGGTAGATGCCACTGGTTATTCACGTTCTACAGATGTAGATGTCACTGGTTCTTCACGTTCTGTAGATGTAGATGCCACTGATTCTTCATGTTATGTAGATGCCACTGGTTCTTCACGTTCTACAGATGTAGATGCCACTGGTTCTTCACCTTCTACAGATATAGATGCCACTGGTTCTTCACGTTCTGTAGATGTAGATGCCACTGGTTCTTCACGTTCTACAGATGTAGATGCCACTGGTTCTTCACGTTCTGTAGATGTAGATGCCACTGGTTCTTCACGTTCTGTAGATGCCTCTTGTTCTACACGGTCTGCAGATGTAGATGCCACTGGTTTTTTATGTTCTGTAGATGTAGATGCCACTGGTTCTTCACGTTCTGTAGATGCCACTGGTTCTTCACGTTCTGTAGATGTAGATGCCACTGGTTCTTCACGTTCTGCAGATGTAGATGCCACTGGTTCTTCAGGTTCTGTAGATGCCACTGGTTCTTCACGTTCTGTAGATGCCACTGGTTCTTCACGTTCTGTAGATGCCACTGGTTCTTCACGTTCTATAGATGCCACTGGTTCTTCACGTTCTGTAGATGTAGATGCCACTGGTTCTGCATGTTCTACAGATGTAGATGCCACTGGTTCTTCACGTTCTGTAGATGTAGATGCCACTGGTTCTTCACCTTCTGTAGATGTAGATGTCACTGGTTCTTCACGTTCTACAGATGTAGATGCCTCTGGTTCTTCACGTTCTGTAGATGTAGATGCCTCTGGTTCTTCAAGTTCTGTAGATGCCTCTGGTTCTTCACGTTCTGTAGATGCCTCTGGTTCTTCAAGTTCTGTAAATGCCACTGGTTCTTCACGTTCTGTAGATGCCACTGGTTCTTTACGTTCTGTAGATGCCACTGGTTCTTCGCGTTCTGTAGATGCCACTGGTTCTTCAAGTTCTGTAGATGTAGATGCCACTGGTTCTTCACCTTCTGTAGATGTAGATGCCACTGGTTCTTCACGTTCTGTAGATGTAGATGCCACTGGTTTTTCACGTTCTGTAGATGTAGATGCCACTGGTTCTTCACGTTCTGTAGATGCCACTGATTCTCCACACTGAACTGCTCTTTATCGGAAGGGTCACGTGGCCATCTCAAATGAGAGTAGCTCATGCAGTGGCTGATTTCATCATGATCATCATCACCATCATCATCACCATCATCATCACCATCATCATCATCACCATCATCATCACCATCATCATCACGTGAACATTTGCAACAGTAGCGAATTACTCTAAACTCGTGAGAGACTCATTGAGTTCCATACTCAGAGAGACCCATACTCATAGAGAACCACAGAGACCCATAGAGACCCACAGAGACCCACAGAGACCCATACTCATAGAGACCCATACAGACACACAGAGACCCACAGAGACCCACACTCATAGAGACCCATACAGACACACAGAGACCCATATTCATAGAGACCCATACAGACACACAGAGACCCATATTCATAGAGACCCATACAGACCCACAGAGACCCATACTCATAGAGACCCATACAGACCCACAGAGACCCACAGAGACCCATACTCATAGAGACCCATACAGACCCACAGAAACCCACAGAGACCCACACTCATAGAGACCCATACAGACCCACAGAGACCCACAGAGACCCATACAGACCCACAGAGACCCATACTCATAGAGACCCATACAGACCCATACAGACCCATACTTATAGAGACCCATACAGAGACACAGAGACCCATACTCATAGAGACCCATACAGACCCACAGGGACCCACAGGGACCCACAGAGACCCATACTGATCGAAACCCATATTAAAACCCAACTCTGTTCACGTTTTGACCTGAAGCCTTCGTGAGTGCGGGAATTGATATTCCTGTGTAAAGTCACTTAGATCGGTTCAAATTGATGAACAAAAGCATCCAAATGAGCCGACAACCACGACGTTTCGATCACAGCACGAGCGACCACTTGCGTGGTTAATTTGTGTCCGTCAATTTGAACGCATCTGCGCGACTTTACATGAAAGCCCCGATACAATGCGTTTGTGTAACCAGGTGGAAGGCCCAGCGCTGAGTCTATGCCGTGGCTCTTCGTCAGAAGTAGGCCCACACAACGCAAATTATAGCAGCTGGACAACGTGGCTCATCTCATCGTCGTCGTCATCGTCGTCGTCATCGTCATGGGGACATTTGTAGCGGCAGATGCTTGTAGTTCTGGCTACCCCGAGACTCAACACTGCCACCCATAGACTCAACACTGGCACCCATAGACTCAACACTGTCACCCATAGACTCAACACTGCCACCCATAGATTCAACACTGCCACCCATAGACTCAGCACTGCCACCCATAGACTCAACACTGCCACCCATAGACTCAACACTGCCACCCATAGACTCAACACTGCCCATAGACTCAGCACTGCCACCCATAGACTCAACACTGCCACCCACAGACTCAACACTGCCCATAGACTCAGCACTGCCACCCATAGACTCAACACTGGCACCCATAGACTCAACACTGCCACCCATAGACTCAACACTGCCACCCATAGACTCAACACTGCCACCCGTAGACTCAACACTGCCCATAGACTCAGCACTGCCACCCATAGACTCAACACTGCCACCCATAGACTCAACACTGCCCATAGACTCAACACTGCCACCCATAGACTCAACACTGCCCATAGACTCAACACTGCCACCCATAGACTCAACACTGCCACCCATAGACTCAACACTGCCACCCATAGACTCAGCACTGCCACCCATAGACTCAACACTGCCACCCACAGACTCAACACTGCCCATAGACTCAGCACTGCCACCCATAGACTCAACACTGCCACCCACAGACTCAACACTGCCACCCATAGACTCAACACTGCCACCCATACACTCAACACTGCCACCCATAGACTCAACACTGCCACCCGTAGACTCAACACTGCCCATAGACTCAGCACTGCCACCCATAGACTCAACACTGCCACCCATAGACTCAACACTGCCCATAGACTCAACACTGCCACCCATAGACTCAACACTGCCCATAGACTCAACACTGCCACCCATAGACTCAACACTGCCACCCGTAGACTCAACACTGCCCATAGACTCAGCACTGCCACCCATAGACTCAACGCTGCCACCCATAGACTCTACACTGGCACCCATAGACTCAACACTGCCACCCATAGACTCAACACTGCCCATAGACTCAGCACTGCCACCCATAGACTCAACACTGGCACCCACAGACTCAACACTGCCACCCGTAGACTCAACACTGCCACCCACAGACTCAACACTGCCACCCATAGACTCAACGCTGCCACCCGTAGACTCAACACTGCCATAGACTCAACACTGCCCCATAGATGATGATGGGTGGAGGAGTGATAGAGGTCAGACACCACCACCATCACCAGCAGGATGTGAGTTGTGTCTGTTTAGTTAACTTGATGTCATCGGACGAGTATGCGTCAGGATGTCAAACAAACGTTGGCCTTTAAGTTGTCACAATTGACAAAGATCCCCCGTGTAGCCTCTCAGAGAATGTTGGGGCAAGTGCTGTTAGCGTGTCGCAGACACACACACACAGACACACAACAAAGACAATGATCCCCCATATAGCCTTAACAGGCTGGAGGGGCAAGTGCTGTTAGCGAGCACCTATGAAGGCCGGAACGGTACACGAGGGGGTGGGTGGCTTGTGTTGTGGTTATTGCAAACACGATGCCTTGAATAAAGGTGTCAGTGTTTTTGTGCCAGTTAAAAGGGGTTAAAAACCTATTAACTATATCTTGTTACTGGCAAAGGAAGTCTCATAATTATCAGAGTTGTCTCTTTTTGTTTGAATTCTGGCTGCTTGTGTTGTGGTTATTGTTGTGGTTATTGTTGTGGTTATTTTTGTGGTTATTGTCGTGGTTATTGTTGTGGTTATTGTTGTGGTTATTGTTGTGGTTATTGTCGTGGTTATTGTTGTGGTTATTGTTGTGGTTATTGTTGTGGTTGTTGTTGTGGTTATTGTTGTGGTTATTGTTGTGGTTATTGTTGTGGTTATTGTTTTGGTTATTGTTGTGGTTATTGCTGTGGTTATTGTTGTGCATATTGTTGTGGTTATTGTTGTTGTTATTGTTGTGGTTATTGTTGTGGTTATTGTTGTGGTTATTGTTGTGGTTACTGCAAACATGATGCCTTGAATAAAGGTGTCAGTTTTTTGCGTGCCAGTTAAAAGGGGGGGGGGTTAAAACCCATTCCCATAAATATATTTTCTCAGTCGCGATTTCTCGCCAGTCAATTTGTTAGCAGAGGAGGGGGGTCCACCAGCCCCCCACTCCCCCCCCACCCCACCCTCCTCCGGAGCCCCCAGTGTCGCCGCTGTGGCGACCACACATCCCACGAAGGTGAATGGCCGATCCGCGTGTCCTCATCCTCCTCCTCATCCTCCTCCTCATCCGCAGTGGGCTCTTTCAAGGTGACCTTCTTGACCAACGTCAGCGTGGACGAGGTCCGCCGCTCGAACCCGGACGTGGCCCTCGGCGGTCACTGGCGCCCAGCGCGATGCCGTCCCCGGCAACGCGTGGCAGTGATCATTCCCTTCCGCAGCCGGGAGTTTCACCTCTCGTTTTGGCTCCGCTACGTCCACCCCATGCTGCAGAGGCAACAGATCGAGTACAGAGTCTACATCGTCAACCAGGTGAGCCGTGGGTGGGTGGGTTGGTTGGTGGTGAGTGGGGTGTGGGGTGGTGAGTGGGTGAGTGGGGTGAGTGAGTGGGTGGGTAGGTGGGTGAGTGAATGAGTGGGTGGGTGAGTGAATGAGTGAGTGAGTGGGTGGGTGGGTGGGGGAGTGGGTGGGGTGGGTGGATGAATGAGTGAGTGAGTGGGGTGGTGAGTGGGTGGGGTGAGTGGGGTGGGTGAGTGGGTGTGGGGTGGTGGGTGGGGTGAGTGGGTGGGTGGGTGAGTGGGTGGGTGGGTGGGTGAGTGAGTGGGCGGGTGGGGGAGTGGGTGGGATGGGTGGATGAATGAGTGGGTGAGTGAGTGAGTGGGTGAGTGGGTGGGTGAGTGGGTGGGTGGGTGTGGGGTGGGTGAGTGGGTGGGTGGGTGGGTGAGTGGGTGGGTGAGTGGGTGGGTGGGTGAGTGAGTGGGTGAGTGGGTGGGTGAGTGGGTGGGTGGGTGGGTGAGTGAGTGGGTGAGTGGGTGGGTGGGTGGGGGAGTGGGTGGGGTGGGTGGGTGAGTGAGTGAGTGGGTGGGTGGGTGGGTGAGTGAGTGAGTGAGTGGGTGGGTGGGTGAGTAAGTGAGTGAGTGGGTGGGGTGGGTGAGTGGGTGGGTGGGTGGGTGAGTGGGTGGGTGGGTGAGTGGGTGGGTGAGTAGGTGGATAGGTGGGAAGGTGGGTGGGTGGGTGAGTGGGTGGGTGGGTGAGTAGGTGGGTTGGTGGGTGGGTGAGTGGGTGGGTGGGTTTATGGGTGGGTGAGTGGGTGACTAGATGGGTGGGTAAGTGGGTGGGTGGGTGAGTATGTGGATTGGTGGGTGGGTGAGTTGGTGGGTGGGTGAGTAGGCGGGTTGGTGGGTGGGTGAGTGGGTGGGTTAATCTGCGAACGACTTCCAAAACGGGGGGCGTAAATCCACCCACCTCCCTCACCACAACCACCACCACCACCCACACCACCACCCCCACCCACCATCACCACCACCCCCACCCACCACCACCATCACCACCACCACCACCCCCACTCCCACCACCACCACCACCACCACCACCCACACCACCACCACCCCCACCCACCACCACCACCACCTCCACCCACCACCACCCCCACCCACCACCCCCACCCCCAGCACGGCGAGGAGACCTTCAACAAGGCCAAGCTGATGAACGTGGGCTACGTGGAGGCGAGTCGAGACGCCGTCTACGACTGCTTCATCTTCCACGACGTCGACCTCATCCCCATGAACGACCACAACCTCTACCGCTGCCACGACCAACCACGGCACCTGTCTGTCGCAGTCGACAAGTTCAAGTTCCGGTAACTCAGTCGCTCACTCAGCCACCCAGTCAGTCACTCAGTCAGTCACTCAGTCGCTCACTCAGTCAGTCACTCAGTCAGTCACTCAGTCGCTCACTCAGTCAGTCACTCAGTCAGTCAGTCACTCAGTCACCCACTCAGTCAGTCACTCACTCAGTCAGTCACCCACTGAGTCAGTCACTCAGTCGCTCACTCAGCCGCTCACTCAGTCACTCAGCCACTCAGTCAGTCACTCAGCCACCCACTCAGTCGCTCACTCAGCCACTCACTCACTCAGCCACCCACTCAGTCGCTCACTCAGCCACCCACTCAGTCGCTCACTCAGCCACTCACTCAGTCACTCAGTCAGTCACTCAGCGACTCACTCAGTCACTCACTCAGTCAGTCACTCACTCACTCAGTCGCTCACTCAGCCACTCACTCAGTCACTCACTCAGCCACCCACTCAGCCACTCAGTCGCTCACTCAGTCGCTCACTCAGTCACTCACTCAGCCACCCACTCAGCCACTCAGTCAGTCACTCAGTCGCTCACTCAGCCACTCAGTCGCTCACTCAGTCACTCACTCAGCCACCCACTCAGCCACTCAGTCGCTCACTCAGTCGCTCACTCACTCAGCCACTCACTCAACCACTCACTCAGCCACTCAGTCACTCACTCAGTCACCCACTCAGCCACTCAGTCGCTCACTCAGTCGCTCACTCAGTCACTCACTCAGCCACCCACTCAGCCACTCAGTCAGTCACTCAATCGCTCACTCAGTCACTCACTCAGCCACCCACTCAGCCACTCAGTCGCTCACTCAGTCGCTCACTCAGTCACTCACTCAGCCACCCACTCAGCCACTCAGTCAGTCACTCAGTCGCTCACTCAGCCACTCAGTCGCTCACTCAGTCACTCACTCAGCCACCCACTCAGCCACTCAGTCGCTCACTCAGTCGCTCACTCAGTCACTCACTCAGCCACCCACTCAGCCACTCAGTCAGTCACTCAGTCGCTCACTCAGCCACTCAGTCGCTCACTCAGTCACTCACTCAGCCACCCACTCAGCCACTCAGTCGCTCACTCAGTCGCTCACTCAGTCACTCACTCAGCCACCCACTCAGCCACTCAGTCAGTCACTCAGTCGCTCACTCAGCCACTCAGTCGCTCACTCAGTCACTCACTCAGCCACCCACTCAGCCACTCAGTCAGTCACTCAGTCGCTCACTCAGCCACTCAGTCGCTCACTCAGCTATTCACTCAGCCACTCAGTCAGCCACCCAGTCAGTCACTTAGCCACTCAGTCACCCACTCAGCCACTCACTCAGTCACTCACTCAGTCAGTCACCCACTCAGTCACCCACTCAGTCACTCAGCCACTCTCTCAGCCACTCAGTCAACCACTCAGTCACTCAGTCACTCAGTCACTCACTCAGCCACTCACTCAGTCAGTCACTCACTCAGTCGCTCACTCAGCCACTCAGTAAACCACTCAGTCGCTCACTCACTCAGCCACTCACTCAGCCACTCAGTCAACCACTCACTCAGCCACTCACTCAGTCACTCACTCAGTCGCTCACTCAGCCACTCACTCACTCAGTCAGTCAGCCACTCAGTCACTCACTCAGTCGCTCACTCAGTCGCTCACTCAGTCAGTCACTCACTCAGTCACTCACTCAGTCAGTCACTCAGTCACTCACTCATCCACTCAGTCACCCACTCAGTCACTCAGTCACTCAGTCACTCAGTCGCTCACTCAGCCACTCACTCAGCCACTCAGTCAACCACTCACTCAGCCACTCACTCAGCCACCCACTCAGTCACTCAGTCAGCCACCCAGTCAGTCACTCAGCCACTCACTCAGCCACTCAGCCACCCACTCACTCAGTCACTCAGTCACCCACTCAGTCACTCACTCAGTCAACCACTCACTCAGTCGCTCACTCACTCACTCAGTCACTCACTCAGTTACTCAGTCAGTCACTCACTCAGTCACTCACTCAGTCACTCTCTCAGTCAGACACTCAGCCACTCACTCAGTCGCTCACTCAGTCACTCACTCAGTCAGTCACCCACTCAGTCACCCACTCAGTCACTCACTCAGTCACTCAGTCACTCACTCACTCAGTCACTCACTCACTCAGTCACCCACTCACTCAGCCACTCACTCAGTCACTCACTCAGTCACTCAGTCAACCACTCACTCAGCCACTCAGTCACTCACTCAGTCACCCACTCACTCACTCAGCCACTCACTCAGCCACTCAGTCAGCCACTCAGTCACTCAGTCACCCACTCAGCCACTCACTCAGCCACTCACTCAGCCACCCACTCAGTCACTCAGTCACTCAATCGCTCACTCAGCCGCTCACTCAGCCACTCAGTAAACCACTCAGTCAGCCACTCACTCAGCCACTCACTCAGTCAGCCACTCAGTCAGCCACCCAGTCAGTCACTCACTCAGTCACTCACTCAGTCACTCTCTCAGTCAGTCACTCAGCCACTCACTCAGTCGCTCACTCAGCCACTCACTCAGTCACTCAGTCACTCACTCAGCCACTCAGTCACCCACTCAGTCACTCACTCAGTCACTCAGTCACTCACTCAGCCACTCAGTCGCTCACTCAGCCACTCACTCAGCCACTCACTCAGTCAACCAGCCACTCAGTCACTCACTCAGTCACGCAGTCAACCACTCACTCAGGCACTCAGTCACTCACTCAGTCACTCACTCAGTCACTCACTCAGCCACTCACTCACTCAGTCAGTCAGCCACTCAGTCACTCACTCAGTCGCTCACTCAGTCACTCAGTCAACCACTCACTCAGTCACTCACTCAGCCACTCACTCAGCCACCCACTCAGTCACTCAGTCACTCAGTCAGTCACTCAGTCGCTCACTCACTCAGTCACTCAGTCAACCACTCACTCAGTCACCCACTCAGTCACTCAGTCACTCAGTCGCTCACTCAGCCGCTCACTCAGCCACTCAGTCGCTCACTCAGCCACTCACTCACCCACTCAGTCACTCAGCCACTCAGTCAACCACTCACTCAGTCAGTCCCTCAGTCACTCACTCAGTCACTCACTCACTCAGTCAGTCAGCCACTCAGTCAACCACTCACTCAGTCAGTCACTCAGTCGCTCACTCAGCTGCTCACTCAGCCACTCAGTCGCTCACTCACTCAACCACACACTCAGCTACTCAGTCACCCACTCAGTCACTCGCTCACTCAGTCACTCACTCAGCCACTCAGTCAACCACTCAGTCAGCCACTCACTCACTCAGTCACCCACTCAGTCACTCACTCAGTCAACCACTCAGTCGCTCACTCACTCAGTCGCTCACTCACTCAACCACACACTCAGCCACTCAGTCAGCCACTCACTCAGGCACTCACTCAGTCACTCAGTCACTCAGCCACTCAGTCAGCCACTCACTCAGGCACTCACTCAGTCACTCAGTCACTCAGTCACCCAGCCACTCAGTCATTCAGTCACCCACTCAGTCGCTCACTCAGTCGCTCACTCAGCCACTCACTCAGCCACTAAGTCAGCCACTCAGTCAGTCACCCACTCAGTCACTCAGTCACTCAGCCACTCAGTCACTCAGCCACTCACTCAGTCACTCACTCAGCCACTCAGTCACCCACTCAGTCACCCACTCAGTCACCCACTCACTCAGCCACTCACTCAGTCAGTCAGTCACTCAGTCACTCAGTCACTCACTCAGTCACTCAGTCACTCAGTCACTTACTCAGCCACTCAGTCACCCACTCAGTCACCCACTCACTCAGCCACTCACTCAGTCAGTCAGTCACTCAGTCACTCACTCAGTCACTCAGTCACTGAGTCACTTACACAGCCACTCAGTCACTCACTCAGTCACTCACTCACTCAGTCACTCACTCAGCCACCCACTCAGTCACTCAGTCACACACTCAGCCACTCAGTCAGTCACCCACTCAGTCAGTCACTCAGTCACTCACTCAGTCACTCACTCAGCCACTCACTCAGCCACTCAGTCGCTCACTCAGCCACTCACTCAGCCACTCAGTCACTCACTCAGCAACCCACTCAGTCACTCAGTCACTCAGTCACTCACTCAGCCACTCAGTCAGTCACTCAGCCACTCAGTCACCCACTGAGTCGCTCACTCAGTCAGTCACCCACTCAGTCACTCAGTCACTCAGTCAACCACTCACTCAGCCACTCAGTCACTCTCTCAGTCACTCACTCAGCCACTCAGTCACCCACTCAGTCACCCACTCAGTCACTCACTCAGCCACTCAGTCACTCAGCCATTAACTCACTCAACCACACACTCAGCCACTCAGTCACCCACTCAGTCACTCACTGACTCAGTCACTCACTCAGCCACTCACTCACTCAGCCACTCAGTCACTCACTCAGTCACTCACTCACTCAGTTACTCAGCCACTCAGTCACTCACTCAGCCACTCAGTCACTCAGCCATTAACTAACTCAACGACTCACTGAGCCACTCAGTCACTCACTCACTCAACCACTCACTCAGCCACTCACTCACTCAGCCACTCAGTCACTCAGCCATTAACTCACTCAGCCACTCAGTCACCCACTCAGTCACTCACTCAATCAGCCATTAACTCACTCAACCACTCACTCAGCCACTCACTCAGCCACTCAGTCACCCACTCAGCCACTCACTCACTCAGCCATTCACTCACTCAACCACTCACTCAGCCACTCAGGCACCCACTCAGCCACTCACTCAGCCACTCACTCAGCCACTCACTCACTCATCCACTCACTCACTCAGCCACTCAGTCACTCAGCCATTAACTCACTCAACCACTCACTCAGCCACTCAGTCACTCACTCAGCCACTCACTCACTCACTCAGCCACTCACTCACCCACTCACTCAGCCACTCACTCACTCAGCCACTCAGTCACTCAGCCATTAACTCACTCAACCACTCACTCAGCCACTCAGTCACTCACTCAGCCACTCACTCACTCAGCCACTCACTCAGCCACTCACTCAGCCACTCACTCACCCACTCACTCAGCCACTCACTCACTCAGCCACTCAGTCACTCAGCCATTAACTCACTCAACCACTCACTCAGCCACTCAGTCACTCACTCAGCCACTCACTCACTCACTCAGCCATTAACTCAGCCACTCACTCACTCAGCCACTCACTCAGCCACTCACTCAGCGATTCACTCAGCCACTCAGTCACCCACTCAGCCACTCACTCACTCAGCCATTAATTCAGCCACTCACTCACTCACCCACTCACTCAGCCACTCAGTCACCCACTCACTCACTCATCCACTCACTCACTCAGCCATTAACTAAGCCACTCACTCACCCACTCACTCAGCCACTCAGTCACCCACTCACCCACTCAGCCACTCACTCACTCAGCCACTCACTCAGCCACTCACTCAGCCATTCACTCAGCCACTCAGTCACTCAGCCACTCACTCAGCCACTCACTCAGCCACTCACCCACCCACAAAACGTTGAACTCACGTCGGCGTTGAACTAATGTTTGTTGTCATTGTTCGTTATTGTTGTTGTTATTATTGTTATTGTTGTTTTTATTGTTGTTGTTATTGTTGTTGTTGTTATTGTTATTAATGTTGTTATTGTTGTTGTTGCTAGACTTCCCTACACGGGCATCTTCGGAGGTGTGAGTGGCCTCTCCCGTGAACAGTTCCTGAAGATCAACGGCTTCCCCAACTCCTACTGGGGATGGGGCGGTGAGGACGATGACATCTACAACAGGTAGGGTTCGAGCATGGATCAAGATGTGGAATGTTGAACACCTGAGCCTATGTGATCGAGCTGAGATCACTCACCCACTCATTCACTGACTAAGTCACTCACTGACTCACTCACTCACTCAGCCACTCACCCACTCACTGACTCACTCACCCACTCACTCATTAACTCACTCACTCACTGACTAACCCACTCACACACTCCCTCACTGACTAACTCACTCACTGACTCACTCACTCACTCAGCCACTCACCCACTCACTGACTCACTCACTCAGCCACTCACCCACTCACTGACTCACTCACCCACTCACTCATTAACTCACTCACTCACTGACTAACCCACTCACACACTCCCTCACTGACTAACCCACTCACTCACCCACTCACCCACTCACTGACTAACCCACTCACTCACCCACTCACCCACTCACTCACACACTCACTCACTGACTCACTCACTCACTCAGCCACTCACCCACTCACTCACTGACTCACTCACCCACTCACCCACTCACTCACACACTCACTCACTGACTCACTCACTCAGTCACTCACCCACTCACTCACTGACTCACTCACTCACTCACCCACTCACCAACTCACTCACTAACTCACTCACTCACCCACTCACTCACCCACCCACCCACTCACTCACCAACCCACCCACCCACCCACTCACTCACCCACTCACTCACCCACCCACCCACCCACTCAACAACCCACCCACTCACTAACTCACACACTCACCCACCCACTCACTCACCAACCCACCCACCCACCCACTCACTCACCCACCCACTCACTCACTCACCCACTCACTAACTAAGCCCACTCACTCACCCACCCACTCACTCACTCACACACTCACCCACTACTCACCCACTCACTAACTAAGCCCACGTGTGATTCGTAACCTCCTTGAAACCCCTCAGGGTGGTAATGAGCGGCATGGAGATTCACCGACCCAGGCTACGCATTGGCAAGTACCGGATGATCAAACACACCAAGGATCCCAACAACGCTCGCAATCCCAGACGGTGAGACATATAGTGTAGTGTATAGTGTAGTGTATAGTGTAGTAGTGTATAGTGTAGTAGTGTATAGTGTAGTAGTGTATAGTGTAGTGTATAGTGTGTAGTGTAGTATGTAGTAGTGTAGTATGTAGTAGTGTATAGTGTAGTGTATAGTTTAGTAGTGTATAGTGTAGTGTATAGTGTGTAGTGTAGTATGTAGTAGTGTAGTATGTAGTAGTGTATAGTGTAGTAGTGTATAGTGTAGTAGTGTATAGTGTAGTGTATAGTGTAGTGTATAGTGTAGTGTATAGTAGTGTATAGTGTAGTGTATAGTAGTGTAGTGTATAGTGTAGTGTGTAGTGTAGTGTATAGTGTAGTATATAGTGTAGTGTGTAGTGTAGCATATAGTGTAGTGTATAGTGTAGTAGTGTATAGTGTAGTAGTGTATAGTGTAGTAGTGTATAGTGTAGTAGTGTATAGTGTAGTATATAGTGTAGTAGTGTATAGTGTAGTGTATAGTGTAGTAGTGTATAGTGTAGTAGTGTATAGTGTAGTAGTGTATAGTGTAGTGTATAGTGTAGTGTATAGTGTAGTGTATAGTGTACTGTATAGTAGTGTAGTGTATAGTGTAGTGTGTAGTGTATAGTGTAGTGTATAGTGTTTAGTGTATAGTGTGTAGTGTATAGTGTAGTATATAGTGTAGTGTATAATATAGTGTATAGTGTAGTAGTGTATAGTGTAGTGTATAGTGTAGTGTAGTAGTGTAGTGTAGTAGTGTATAGTGTAGTAGTGTATAGTGTAGTGTAGTAGTGTATAGTGTAGTTTAGTGTATAGTGTAGTGTATAGTGTAGTGTATAGTGTAGTGTATAGTGTAGTAGTGTATAGTGTAGTGTATAGTGTAGTGTAGTGTATAGTGTAGTGTATAGTGTAGTGTAATGTGAAGTGTAGTAGTGTAGTGTGTAGTAGTGTGTAGTGTAGTATATAGTGTGTAGTAGTGTATAGTGTAGTGTGTAGTGTATAGTGTAGTGTATAGTGTAGTGTATAGTGTAGTAGTGTATAGTGTAGTAGTGTATAGTGTAGTAGTGTATAGTGTGGTAGTGTATAGTGTAGTGTATAGTGTAGTAGTGTATAGTGTAGTAGTGCATAGTGTAATGTATAGTGTAGTAGTCTATAGTGTACTGTAGTAGTTTAGGAGTGTGTAGTGTAGTATATAGTGTAGTAGTGTATAGTGCAGTGTATAGCGTAGTGTGTGTCTGTGTGTGTGTCTGTGTGTGTGTGTGTCTGTGTGTGTGGTGTGTGTCTGTGTGTGTGTGTCTGTGTGTGTGTGTGTCTGTGTGTGTGTGTGTCTGTGTGTGTGTGTGTCTGTGTGAAACAACGAAAAGCCACTACGGGTGGCCACGTGGAATGTTCGAACGCTCACTGCAGAGGAGAGGCTGCCACTCCTCTGTCGGGAGCTGGACCGGTACCGCCTGGATCTATGCGGCATTCAGGAGGTCCGGTGGACCGGCTCTGGCTCCTGCCACCATGAGGGGTGGACAGTCCTCTACTCGGGGCAGCAGACTGCCAAACAACAGGGTGTGGGTCTTCTTTTGAACAAAAGAATGAAGGGGGCGTGGGAGCGTGGCGGTGAGGTGTGGGAAGCTGTAAGCCCCAGGCTACTTTGGGCTCGCCTTCCCATCAACCGGAGGCGAGGAATGGTGGTCGTGGTTACTTATGCCCCCACCGAAGATGAACATCCGTGGAGGGATGCAGGCAAAGCCGATGAGTCAGATGCCTTCTATGACCTCCTGTCACAGGTGCTGGCTAAAGTGGCCCCTCGGGATAGAGTCATCATGTTGGGTGACTTCAATGCCCGAGTTGGTCATGATACTGGCACCTGGTCTGGAGTGATTGGAGGGCATGGGCCAGATCAGCTCAATAACAACGGTAGGAGGCTGCTAGATTTTTGTGCAGCCCATGGGCTTGTAATTACCAACACGCTGTTCCGGCATCGGCGCATCCACACAACATCATGGATGCATGCCGGGTCCAAGCAAGAACATCTGCTGGACTACATAGTGACGGACCAGCGAATGCGAGCCCATGTCCTTGACACCAGGACCTACCGTGGAGCTGATCTGCCCTCTGACCATCGACTAGTCATCTGTAAGATGCGCCTGCCATTCTTCCACTCCGGTGGTGGGTGTACACCCAGGACCCCATTCCAACCTAAAGTGGCCTGGTCTCAGTTATCTGATGAAAGTTGCAAGCGAGAATTTCATCATCGCTTGCGGCTGGGATTGGCATCGTCCCCGACTCCTCCTGATGTCGAGGGTAAATGGGCGAGGTTTAGGACTGTGACTCATGCAGCTGCAATGGCTGCTTTGGGTACGCGGTCCAGACCTCCCCAGACACCCTGGATGACAGAGGAGTTGTTCACGATGGTTGAGAAAAAGCGACAGGCCCACTGTCATCGGCTACAGAATCCCACGTCAGAGAATGAGGAGGCTTACCGCAGCCTTCGCTCGGAGGTTCGGAGAGCCGTGAGGCGCTGCAAGGATGGGTGGTGGTCGCGGGTTGCTGAGGAGATGGAGTCTGCCTCAGTGGCCCGTGATCACAAATCTCTATTTAACTCCATCAAAAAAGTAACCTGCAGCGCCACACCTATTACCATCATTAGGGGAAAAAACGGTGATCCAATTTCCGACCCCCAGGAACAGGTTCGCAGATTTGCTGAGCATTTCTGTGAGGTCCTGGGGGAGGGAAAATCCCTCAGCCAGGAAAACATCGTGGCACAAAGTGAGGATGACCCTGCTGAGGCTGCGGTGCCTCAAATATTGGATGAAGTCACCCCCTGTGAGTGGCTGGCTGAGGTGCCATCTGCTGAGGAAGTATTGAAGGCGATCCGGAGTCTGAGACCAGGAAAGGCAGCGGGCAGAGATGATCTCCCAAGCGAAATGCTGAGGGAGGGTGGCGTTTGTGCACAGACTGCCCTATATGACATCATAACAACAGTCTGGACCACTGGACGGGTTCCGCAGGATTGGAAGGATGCCCTGGTGGTCCCCCTTTTTAAGAAGGGGGACCGCACAGACTGTAACAACTACAGGGGCATCTCACTTCTCAGTGTGCCGGGAAAGGTCCTGGCAAGGATTATTCAGCATCGCCTTGCCAGGCACGCTGAGGAGAGGCTTGCGGAGCCCCAATGCGGTTTCAGGAAAGGGCGGTCCTGCACAGATGCCATATTTTCTGTCCGTCTGCTACAGCAGAGGTGTAGGGAATTCCAACAAGACCTACATCTCTGCTTTATTGACCTGGTCAAGGCCTATGATACCATCAGTAGGCCTGGGCTCTGGGTCGTTCTTCGTGCTTTTGGAGTACCTGACCCTCTGCTCACGATCATTAAGGACCTTCATGATGGTGAGCGGGCCCGGGTAAAACTACGTGGCCGGGAGTCAGAGCCATTCCCTGTACACCTTGGGGTGCGACAGGGATGTCCTCTGGCTCCCACATTATTTAACATCTATTTTGACCACGTAGTTCGTGAAGCCTTCAATAGCTGTACCGGGGGAATCTCCATATGGTACAGATATAATGGGAGGCTAATCGATGCCCGGGTGCGGTCAAGGGATGGCTCCCTATTGCTCAACCACGTTATGTATGCTGATGACTTGGTAATAGCTGCTCAGTCAGAGGAGGAGTTGGAGACGCTGCTGCTGAGACTGGAGCGTGCCACTAAGAGGTGGGGCCTTACCATCAGCCCCACCAAAACTAAGCACCTGCCTGGGTATTTTGTACCATCGGACACTCCACCCCCACAACTCCCAATCGGTGATGGGGCAGTTGTGGAGAGAGTGGAGAGTTTCCCATACCTGGGCAGTGTGCTTATGACTGGCTCCAGTTTAACAGCAGAGGTCTCACTCCGAATCAGTCGAGCGGCAATATCTTTTCATCGGTTGCGTAACGCTGTGTGGAAGCTACCTGGTCTGTCGCTCCGCACTAAGATTCAGGTCTTCTCGGCCACGGTCATTCCCTCCCTTCTCTACGCTTGCGAAACGTGGACCCCCCTAATGGAACATCTTCGCCGGTTAGAAACATTTAGGCTGGCCTGCCTACGATCCATCCTGGGTTTAACCAGACTGGATTGTGTGAGGAGCTCACAAATCCTTGAAAGATCTGGGCAGGGTCCCATCGGTGAGCTCCTCCGGCAGGCAAGGCTGCGATGGCTGGGTCATGTAGCCCGCATGCCCAGCCACCGCATGCCGAAACAGCTTTTGTTTGGCCGGATTGAGGGGGCTAAGCGGGCGCGGCACGGGCTAGAGAAGAGATGGAGTGACGTGGTACAGGAGGACGTGGAGCTGAGTGGACTTGCCGATGACTGGTACCAGCGGTGTCAAGATCGGCCTCTGTGGAGGAGGCTCGTGAAGGATGCTACTAGGCAGTTGGAGGCAGTCGCCCTCCAACAACAACGGAGGGCGGAGGAGCGACGCTCACAACAGCGAGCGGAGCGCCGGGTGGCTAAAGCACAGCAGGTTGGCACAGTAGGGGGCACAGGTGGTGCATCAGCCAGTCATCTCAGTCAGTCGACCCGTGGCACCTGGGTCTGCCCCGTGACCTCCTGCCAGCGGGCGTTCGACACTTCACGTGGCCTCAGGGTGCACATAGCCTGGCACAAGCGTCGTGGTGACGTCACCGCCACTTAGTGGCGAATGGCGGTTGTTGTTGTTGTTGTCTGTGTGTGTGTCTGTGTGTGTCTGTGTGTGTGTCTGTGTGTGTTTCTGTGTGTGTGTCTGTGTGTGAGTGTCTGTGTGTCTGTGTGTGTGTGTGTCTGTGTGTGTGTGTCTGTGTGAGTGTCTGTGTGAGTGTGTCTGTGTGAGTGTCTGTGTGTGTGTCTGTGTGAGTGTCTGTGTGTGTGTCTGTGTGTGTGTGTCTGTGTGTGTGTGTCTGTGTGTGTGTGTCTGTGTGAGTGTCTGTGTGTGTGTCTGTGTGAGTGTCTGTGTGTGTGTCTGTGTGTGTGTGTCTGTGTGAGTGTCTGTGTGTGTCTGTGTGAGTGTCTGTGTGAGTGTCTGTGTGTGTGTGTCTGTGTGTCTGTCTGTGTGTGTGTCTGTGTGTGTGTGTCTGTGTGTCTGTGTGTCTGTGTGTGTGTCTGTGTGTGTGTCTGTGTGTGTGTGTCTGTGTGTGTCTGTGTGTGTCTGTGTGTGTGTCTGTGTGTGTGTGTCTGTGTGTCTGTGTGTGTGTCTGTGTGTGTGTCTGTCTGTGTGTGTGTGTCTGTGTGTGTCTGTGTGTGTGTCTGTGTGTGTGTCTGTGTGTGTGTGTCTGTGTGTGTGTGTGTCTGTGTGTGTGTGTCTGTGTGTGTCTGTGTGAGTCTCTGTGTGTGTATCTGCGCGTTTACCTATTACGGTGAACTTCTCCCGCAACGCACGTAGCCAAACCCTCGCTAACCGTAGCGCGTGTTGGCGCATCGCAAATCAACAATCACCCCCACCCCCACAAGGTTCACCATGATCCTGTTCACCAACGAGACGATGCTGCAGGATGGCATCAACTCGCTCCAGTACGACTTGGTGCACCGCTCACTCCACGCCCTCTACACCAACGTCACGGTTGACGTTGGGCGCCCGCCGCTGAACTTCACGCAGATGTTGGAGGACTACGTGGACCCCACCGTGGTCAAGGACTACGCCTCGGGGTGGTAGCAGCGTGCTGCTACACTACACTATACACTACACTACTACACTATACACTATACACTACTACACTATACACTACTACACTATACACTACTACACTATACACTACACTATACACTACTACACTATACACTACTACACTATACACTACTACACTATACACTACTACACTATACACTACACTATACACTACTACACTACACTATACACTACTACACTATACACTACTACACTATACACTACACTACACTATACACTACTACACTATACACTACTACACTATACACTACTAAACTATACACTACTACACTATACACTACTACACTATACACTACACTATACACTACTACACTATACACTACACTACTACACTACACTATACACTACACTATACACTACTACACTATACACTACTACACTATACACTACACTATACACTACTACACTACACTATACACTACTACACTATACACTACTACACTATACACTACTACACTACTACACTATACACTACTACACTATACACTACTACACTATACACTACACTATACACTACACTATAAACTACTACACTATACACTACTACACTATACACTACTACACTATACACTACACTATACACTACTACACTATACACTACTACACTATACACTACTACACTATACACTACTACACTATACACTACTACACTATACACTACTACACTATACACTACTACACTACTACACTATACACTACTACACTATACACTACTACACTATACACTACTACACTATACACTACTACACTATACACTACTACACTATACACTACACTATACACTACACTATACACTACACTATACACTACTACACTATACACTACTACACTATACACTACTACACTATACACTACTACACTATACACTACTACACTATACACTACTACACTATACACTACTACACTACACTATACACTACTACACTATACACTACTACACTATACACTACTACACTATACACTACTACACTATACACTACTACACTACACTATACACTACACTATACACTACTACACTATACACTACTACACTATACTATACACTACTACACTATACACTACTACACTATACACTACACTATACACTAATACACTATACACTACTACACTATACACTACTACACTATACACTACTACACTATACACTACACTACACTATACACTACACTATACACTACACTATGCACTACACTATACACTACACTACTACACTATACACTACTACACTATACACTACTACACTATACACTACACTATACACTACTACAATATACACTATACACTACACTATACACTACACTATACACTACTACACTATACACTACTACACTATACACTACTACACTCTACACTACTACACTATACACTACTACACTATACACTACTACACTACACTATACACTACTACACTACACTATACACTACACTATACACTACACTATACACTACACTATACACTACACTACACTATACACTACACTACACTATACACTAATACACTATACACTACTACACTATACACTACTACACTACACTATACACTACTACACTATACACTACACTACACTATACACTACTACACTATACACTACTACACTATACACTACTACACTATACTATATACTACTACACTATACACTACACTACACTATACACTACACTATACACTACTACACTACACACTACTACACTATACTATACACTACTACACTATACACTACTACACTATACACTATTACACTATACACTACTACACTATACACTACTACACTATACACTACTACACTATACACTACTACACTATACACTATACTATACACTACTACACTATACACTACACTATACTATACACTACTACACTATACACTACTACACTATACACTACTACACTATACACTACTACACTATACACTACTACACTATACACTATACACTACACACTACTACACTATACACTACTACACTATACACTACTACACTATACACTACACTATACACTACTACACTATACACTACACTGTACACTACTACACTATACACTACACTATACACTACTACACTATACACTACTACACTATACACTACACTATACACTACTACACTATACACTACTACACTATACACTACACTATACACTACTACACTAATTCACTATACACTACTACACTATACACTAATACACTATACACTACTACACTATACACTAATACACTATACACTACTACACTATACACTACGACACTATACACTACACTATACACTACACTATACACTACTACACTATACACTACACTATACACTACACTATACACTACTACACTATACACTACACTATACACTACTACACCATACACTACTACACTATACACTACACTATACACTACTACACTATAAACTACACTATACACTACTACACTATACACTACACTATACACTACTACACTACACTATAAACTACACAATACACTACACTATACACTACTACACTATACACTACTACACTATACACTACACTATACACTACTACACTATACACTACACTACACTATACACTACTACACTATACACTACTACACTATACACTACACTATACACTACTACACTACACTATAAACTACACTATACACTACTACACTATACACTACACTATACACTACTACACTATACACTACTACACTACTACACTATACACTACTACACTATACACTACTACACTATACACTACTACACTACACACTACTACACTATACACTACTACACTATACACTACTACACTATACACTACTACACTACACTATACACTACACACTATTACACTATACACTACTACACTATACACTACTACACTATACACTACTACACTACACTATACACTACTACACTATATACTACTACACTATACACTACTACACTATACACTACACTACTACACTGTACACTACTACACTATACACCACTACACTATACACTACTACACTACACTATACACTACTACACTATATACTACTACACTATACACTACTACACTATACACTACACTATACACTACTACACTATACACTACTACACTATACACTACACTATACACTACACTATACACCACTACACTATACACTACTACACTACACTTTACACTACTACACTATACACTACTACACTACACTATACACTACACTATACACTACTACACTACACTATACACTACACTACACAATACACTACTACACTATACACTACACTATACACTACACTATACACTACTACACTATACACTACACTATACACTACTACACTATACACTACTACACTACACTAATACACTACTACACTATACACTACTACACTATACACTACTACACTATACACTACTACACTATACACTACTACACTATACACTACTACACTATACACTACTACACTTTACACTACTACACTATACACTACTACACTACTACACTATACACTACTACACTATACACTACTACACTATAGTCTACTACACTATACACTACTACACTATACACTGCACTACTACACTATACACTACACTATACACTACACTATACACTACTACACTATACACTACTACACTATAAACTACTACACTATACACTACTACACTATACACTACTACACTACACTATACACTACTACACTATACACTACTAAACTATACACTACTACACTACACTACTACACTATACACTACTACACTATACACTATACTATACACTACTACAGTACACTATACACTACTACACTACATCATACACTACACACTACACTATACACTACTACATTACACTATTCACTAAACTATACACTATACACTACACTATACACTATACTATACACTACACTATACACTACTACACTACACCATACACTACTGCACTATACACTACTA
The DNA here is from genome assembly GCF_048934315.1 of Petromyzon marinus. NCBI lineage: Eukaryota > Metazoa > Chordata > Hyperoartia > Petromyzontiformes > Petromyzontidae > Petromyzon > Petromyzon marinus. The sequence continues at coordinate 7,049,083 of NC_133747.1, read as the reverse complement.
CACTACACTATACCCTACTTCACTATACACTACTACACTACACTATGCACTACTATACTATACACTACTACACTATAGACTACACTATACACTACTACGCTATACACTACACTATACACTACTACACTACACTATACACTACTACACTATACACTACACTATACACTACTACACTACATTATACACTACACACTACACTATACACTAATACATTACACTATACACTACACTATACACTACTACACTGCACTATACACTACTACACGTTACACTACACATTATACACTATACACTACACTATACATTACACTATACACCACACTAATACACTACACTATACATTACTACACTATACACTACACTATACACTACACTATACACTACACTATACACTACACTATGCACTACACTATACACTACACTATACACTACACTATACATTACACCATACACTACAATATACACTATACACTACATTATACACTACACTACATACTACACTATACACTACACACTACACTACACACAACACTACACTATACACTACACTATACACTCCAGTTGTATATGTGGTGTGTGAAAATTTGATGAAAATAATGAAAATTTAATGAAATTTGAAATTTGCATAATTGATCCGAAATTATGTTTGTTTGTGTAATTATGCGTATAGTTATGCTAACTCGGGAGGAAATCGTATCAAATTATACGTGTGGGTGTGGTTATGTTAATGACAGCCTTTATGCTAATCAGGCCACGCCTCGTTAACGAAGTGGGGTTATCAATCGCGATAATGCAATCAATCGTATGCAGTTATGCTAGTGTCAACTCAGCTTCGTTGTCTAACTTTGTATTATCGATCAGTAGAATACAAATATTCTCGCTTTAACATTTACTGAGTAAGGGTTAGTGTGTTTATGTTTTAGATCCCCCAGGTTAATATCATTCTCGCTTTAACATTTACTGAGTATGGGTTAGTGTGTTTATGTTTTAGTTAGCCAGGTTAATATCATTCTCACTTTAACATTTACTGAGTATGGGTTAGTGTGTTTATGTTTTAGTTAGCCAGGTTAACATCATTCTCACTTTAACATTTACTGAGTGTGGGTTAGTGAGTTTATGTTTTAGTTAGCCAGGTTAATATCATTCTCACTTTAACATTTACTGAGTGTGGGTTAGTGTGTTTATGTTTTAGTTAGCCAGGTTAATATCATTCTCGCTTTAACATTTACTGAGTGTGGGTTAGTGTGTTTATGTTTTAGATCCCCCAGGTTCACATCATTCTCGCTTTAACATTTACTGAGTGTGGGTTAGTGTGTTTATGTTTTAGTTAGCCAGGTTAATATCATTCTCGCTTTAACATTTACTGAGTGTGGTTAGTGTGTTTATGTTTTAGTTAGCCAGGTTAACATCATTCTCGCTTTAACATTTACTGAGTGTGGGTTAGTGTGTTTATGTTTTAGTTAGCCAGGTTAACATCATTCTCACTTTAACATTTACTGAGTGTGGGTTAGTGTGTTTATGTTTTAGTTAGCCAGGTTAACATCATTCTCGCTTTAACATTTACTGAGTGTGGGTTAGTGTGTTTATGTTTTAGTTAGCCAGGTTCACATCATTCTCGCTTTAACATTTACTGAGTATGGGTTAGTGTGTTTATGTTTTAGTTAGCCAGGTTCACATCATTCTCGCTTTAACATTTACTGAGTGTGGGTTAGTGAGTTTATGTTTTAGTTAGCCAGGTTAATATCATTCTCGCTTTAACATTAACTGAGTGTGGGTTAGTGTGTTTATGTTTTAGTTAGCCAGGTTCACATCATTCTCACTTTAACATTTACTGAGTAAGAGTTAGTGTGTTTATGTTTTAGTTAGCCAGGTTCACATCATTCTCGCTTTAACATTTACTGAGTGTGTGTTAGTGTGTTTATGTTTTAGTTAGCCAGGTTAATATCATTCTCGCTTTAACATTTACTGAGCGTGGGTTAGTGTGTTTATGTTTTAGTTAGCCAGGTTAATATCATTCTCGCTTTAACATTTACTGAGCGTGGGTTAGTGTGTTTATGTTTTAGTTAGCCAGGTTCACATCATTCTCGCTTTAACATTTACTGAGTGTGGGTTAGTGTGTTTATGTTTTAGATCCCCCAGGTTAATATAATTCTCGCTTTAACATTTACTGAGTGTGGGTTAGTGTGTTTATGTTTTAGTTAGCCAGGTTAATATAATTCTCACTTTAACATTTACTGAGTATGGGTTAGTGTGTTTATGTTTTAGTTAGCCAGGTTACTATCATTTTCGCTTTAACATTTACTGAGTGTGGGTTAGTGTGTTTATGTTTTAGTTAGCCAGGTTAATATCATTCTCGCTTTAACATTTACTGAGTGTGGGTTAGTGTGTTTATGTTTTAGTTAGCCAGGTTAATATTCGCTTTAACATTTACTGAGCGTGGGTTAGTGTGTTTATGTTTTAGTTAGCCAGGTTCACATCATTCTCGCTTTAACATTTACTGGGTGTGGGTTAGTGTGTTTATGTTTTAGATTCCCAGGTTAATATCATTCTTGCTTTAACATTTACTGAGTATGGGTTAGTGTGTTTATGTTTTAGTTAGCCAGGTTAATATCATTTTCGCTTTAACATTTACTGAGTGTGGTTAGTGTGTTTATGTTTTAGATGCCCAGGTTCATATCATTCTCGCTTTAACATTTACTGAGTATGGGTTAGTGTGTTTATGTTTTAGATGCCCAGGTTCATTTCATTCTCGCTTTAACATTTACTGAGTAAGGGTTGGTGTGTTTATGTTTTAGATCCCCCAGGTTCATATCATTCTCGCTTTAACATTTACTGAGTGTGGGTTAGTGTGTTTATGTTTTAGTTAGCCAGGTTCACATCATTCTCGCTTTAACACTTACTGAGTATGGGTTAGTGTGTTTATGTTTTAGTTAGCCAGGTTAATATCATTCTCGCTTTAACATTTACTGATTGTGTGTTAGTGTGTTTATGTTTTAGATCCCCAGGTGAATATCATTCTCGCTTTAACAATTACTGAGTATGGGTTAGTGTCTTTATGTTTTAGTTAGCCAGGTTAATATCATTCTCGCTTTAACATTTACGGACGGGCAACTCTGTCGTGGACAGTGCTGTGGGGGGAGTTCCAATTTTGATTGGCTCCTCCCCTCATGGCATATGTGTCCACCACAGGGGCTAAACGGGGGCTCTGGACGGGTGCGAGGGGCTGGTAACCCCTCCACCTTCAATTAATTACCACAAAACCACGAATTAAAGTGAAATATGTAACAACTAAGCTTGTGCCGGAGGCCCCGGGGGGCCAGGCGTCTATGACGTCTCCTGGCCAAACCCCAATTGGCGGAGCCAGGAGATTGAATACCTACCCTCGGGGCTACTCCAGAAACAACGAAAAGCCACTACGGGTGGCCACGTGGAATGTTCGAACGCTCACTGCAGAGGAGAGGCTGCCACTCCTCTGTCGGGAGCTGGACCGGTACCGCCTGGATCTATGCGGCATTCAGGAGGTCCGGTGGACCGGCTCTGGCTCCTGCCACCATGAGGGGTGGACAGTCCTCTACTCGGGGCAGCAGACTGCCAAACAACAGGGTGTGGGTCTTCTTTTGAACAAAAGAATGAAGGGGGCGTGGGAGCGTGGCGGTGAGGTGTGGGAAGCTGTAAGCCCCAGGCTACTTTGGGCTCGCCTTCCCATCAACCGGAGGCGAGGAATGGTGGTCGTGGTTACTTATGCCCCCACCGAAGATGAACATCCGTGGAGGGATGCAGGCAAAGCCGATGAGTCAGATGCCTTCTATGACCTCCTGTCACAGGTGCTGGCTAAAGTGGCCCCTCGGGATAGAGTCATCATGTTGGGTGACTTCAATGCCCGAGTTGGTCATGATACTGGCACCTGGTCTGGAGTGATTGGAGGGCATGGGCCAGATCAGCTCAATAACAACGGTAGGAGGCTGCTAGATTTTTGTGCAGCCCATGGGCTTGTAATTACCAACACGCTGTTCCGGCATCGGCGCATCCACACAACATCATGGATGCATGCCGGGTCCAAGCAAGAACATCTGCTGGACTACATAGTGACGGACCAGCGAATGCGAGCCCATGTCCTTGACACCAGGACCTACCGTGGAGCTGATCTGCCCTCTGACCATCGACTAGTCATCTGTAAGATGCGCCTGCCATTCTTCCACTCCGGTGGTGGGTGTACACCCAGGACCCCATTCCAACCTAAAGTGGCCTGGTCTCAGTTATCTGATGAAAGTTGCAAGCGAGAATTTCATCATCGCTTGCGGCTGGGATTGGCATCGTCCCCAACTCCTCCTGATGTCGAGGGTAAATGGGCGAGGTTTAGGACTGTGACTCATGCAGCTGCAATGGCTGCTTTGGGTACGCGGTCCAGACCTCCCCAGACACCCTGGATGACAGAGGAGTTGTTCAGGATGGTTGAGAAAAAGCGACAGGCCCACTGTCATCGGCTACAGAATCCCACGTCAGAGAATGAGGAGGCTTACCGCAGCCTTCGCTCGGAGGTTCGGAGAGCCGTGAGGCGCTGCAAGGATGGGTGGTGGTCGCGGGTTGCTGAGGAGATGGAGTCTGCCTCAGTGGCCCGTGATCACAAATCGCTATTTAACTCCATCAAAAAAGTAACCTGCAGCGCCACACCTATTACCATCATTAGGGGAAAAAACGGTGATCCAATTTCCGACCCCCAGGAACAGGTTCGCAGATTTGCTGAGCATTTCTGTGAGGTCCTGGGGGAGGGAAAATCCCTCAGCCAGGAAAACATCGTGGCACAAAGTGAGGATGACCCTGCTGATGCTGCGGTGCCTCAAATATTGGATGAAGTCACCCCCTGTGAGTGGCTGGCTGAGGTGCCATCTGCTGAGGAAGTATTGAAGGCGATCAGGAGTCTGAGACCAGGAAAGGCAGCGGGCAGAGATGATCTCCCAAGCGAAATGCTGAGGGAGGGTGGCGTTTGTGCACAGACTGCCCTATATGACATCATAACAACAGTCTGGACCACTGGACGGGTTCCGCAGGATTGGAAGGATGCCCTGGTGGTCCCCCTTTTTAAGAAGGGGGACCGCACAGACTGTAACAACTACAGGGGCATCTCACTCCTCAGTGTGCCGGGAAAGGTCCTGGCAAGGATTATTCAGCATCGCCTTGCCAGGCACGCTGAGGAAAGGCTTGCGGAGCCCCAATGCGGTTTCAGGAAAGGGCGGTCCTGCACAGATGCCATATTTTCTGTCCGTCTGCTACAGCAGAGGTGTAGGGAATTCCAACAAGACCTACATCTCTGCTTTATTGACCTGGTCAAGGCCTATGATACCATCAGTAGGCCTGGGCTCTGGGTCGTTCTTCGTGCTTTTGGAGTACCTGACCCTCTGCTCACGATCATTAAGGACCTTCATGATGGTGAGCGGGCCCGGGTAAAACTACGTGGCCGGGAGTCAGAGCCATTCCCTGTACACCTTGGGGTGCGACAGGGATGTCCTCTGGCTCCCACATTATTTAACATCTATTTTGACCACGTAGTTCGTGAAGCCTTCAATAGCTGTACCGGGGGAATCTCCATATGGTACAGATATAATGGGAGGCTAATCGATGCCCGGGTGCGGTCAAGGGATGGCTCCCTATTGCTCAACCACGTTATGTATGCTGATGACTTGGTAATAGCTGCTCAGTCAGAGGAGGAGTTGGAGACGCTGCTGCTGAGACTGGAGCGTGCCACTAAGAGGTGGGGCCTTACCATCAGCCCCACCAAAACTAAGCACCTGCCTGGGTATTTTGTACCATCGGACACTCCGCCCCCACAACTCCCAATCGGTGATGGGGCAGTTGTGGAGAGAGTGGAGAGTTTCCCATACCTGGGCAGTGTGCTTATGACTGGCTCCAGTTTAACAGCAGAGGTCTCACTCCGAATCAGTCGAGCAGCAATATCTTTTCATCGGTTGCGTAACGCTGTGTGGAAGCTACCTGGTCTGTCGCTCCGCACTAAGCTTCAGGTCTTCTCGGCCACGGTCATTCCCTCCCTTCTCTACGCTTGCGAAACGTGGACCCCCCTAATGGAACATCTTCGCCGGTTAGAAACATTTAGGCTGACCTGCCTACGATCCATCCTGGGTTTAACCAGACTGGATTGTGTGAGGAGCTCACAAATCCTTGAAAGATCTGGGCAAGGTCCCATCGGTGAGCTCCTCCGGCAGGCAAGGCTGCGATGGCTGGGTCATGTAGCCCGCATGCCCAGCCACCGCATGCCGAAACAGCTTTTGTTTGGCCGGATTGAGGGGGCTAAGCGGGCGCGGCACGGGCTAGAGAAGAGATGGAGTGATGTGGTACAGGAGGACGTGGAGCTGAGTGGACTTGCCGATGACTGGTACCAGTGGTGTCAAGATCGGCCTCTGTGGAGGAGGCTCGTGAAGGATGCTACTGGGCAGTTGGAGGCAGTCGCCCTCCAACAACAACGGAGGGCGGAGGAGCGACGCTCACAACAGCGAGCGGAGCGCCGGGTGGCTAAAGCACAGCAGGTTGGCACAGTAGGGGGCACAGGTGGTGCATCAGCCAGTCATCTCAGTCAGTCGACCCGTGGCACCTGGGTCTGCCCCGTGACCTCCTGTCAGCGGGCGTTCGACACTTCACGTGGCCTCAGGGTGCACATAGCCTGGCACAAGCGTCGTGGTGACGTCACCGCCACTTAGTGGCGAATGGCGGTTGTTGTTGTTGTTATGTTTTAGATCCCCAGGTGAATATCATTCTCGCTTTAACAATTACTGAGTATGGGTTAGTGTCTTTATGTTTTAGTTAGCCAGGTTAATATAATTCTCACTTTAACATTTACTGAGTATGGGTTAGTGTGTTTATGTTTTAGATCCCCCAGGTTAATATCATTCTCACTTTAACATTTACTGAGTATGGGTTAGTGTGTTTATGTTTTAGATCCCCCAGGTTAATATCATTATCGCTTTAACATTTACTGAGTGTGGGTTAGTGTGTTTATGTTTTAGTTAGCCAGGTTAATATCATTCTCGCTTTAACATTTACTGAGTGTGGTTAGTGTGTTTATGTTTTAGTTTGCCAGGTTCACATCATTCTCGCTTTAACATTTACTGAGTGTGGGTTAGTGTGTTTATGTTTTAGTTAGCCAGGTTAATATCATTCTCACTTTAACATTTACTGAGTGTGGGTTAGTGTGTTTATGTTTTAGTTAGCCAGGTTAATATCATTCTCGCTTTAACATTTACTGAGTGTGGTTAGTGTGTTTATGTTTTAGTTAGCCAGGTTAATATCATTCTCGCTTTAACATTTACTGAGTGTGGGTTAGTGTGTTTATGTTTTAGTTAGCCAGGTTAATATAATTCTCACTTTAACATTTACTGAGTATGGGTTAGTGTGTTTATGTTTTAGATCCCAGGTTAATATCATTCTCGCTTTAACATTTGCTGAGTGTGGGTTAGTGTGTTTATGTTTTAGTTAGCCAGGTTAATATCATTCTTGCTTTAACATTTACTGAGTGTGGGTTAGTGTGTTTATGTTTTAGTTAACCAGGTTAATAAAATTCTCGCTTTAACATTTACTGAGTATGGGTTAGTGTGTTTATGTTTTAGTTAGCCAGGTTCACATCATTCTCGCTTTAACATTTACTGAGTATGGGTTAGTGTGTTTATGTTTTAGTTAGCCAGGTTCACATCATTCTCGCTTTAACATTTACTGAGTGTGGGTTAGTGTGTTTATGTTTTAGATTCCCAGGTTAATATCATTCTCGCTTTAACATTTACTGAGTATGGGTTAGTGTGTTTATGTTTTAGTTGCCCAGGTTCACATCATTCTCACTTTAACATTTACTGAGTGTGGATTAGTGTGTTTATGTTTTAGTTAGCCAGCTTCACATCATTCTCGCTTTAACATTTACTGAGTGTGGGTTAGTGTGTTTATGTTTTAGATCCCCCAGGTTAATATCATTCTCGCTTTAACATTTACTGAGTATGGGTTAGTGTGTTTATGTTTTAGTTAGCCAGGTTAATATCATTCTCGCTTTAACATTTGCTGAGTGTGGGTTAGTGTGTTTATGTTTTAGTTAGCCAGGTTAATATCATTCTCGCTTTAACATTTACTGAGTGTGGGTTAGTGTGTTTATGTTTTAGTTAGCCAGGTTAATAAAATTCTCGCTTTAACATTTACTGAGTATGGGTTAGTGTGTTTATGTTTTAGTTAGCCAGGTTCACATCATTCTCGCTTTAACATTTACTGAGTATGGGTTAGTGTGTTTATGTTTTAGTTAGCCAGGTTCACATCATTCTCGCTTTAACATTTACTGGGTGTGGGTTAGTGTGTTTATGTTTTAGATTCCCAGGTTAATATCATTCTCGCTTTAACATTTACTGAGTATGGGTTAGTGTGTTTATGTTTTAGTTAGCCAGGTTAATATCATTCTTGATTTAACATTTACTGAGTGTGGGTTAGTGTGTTTATGTTTTAGTTAGCCAGGTTAATATCATTTTCGCTTTAACATTTACTGAGTGTGGTTAGTGTGTTTATGTTTTAGATGCCCAGGTTCATATCATTCTCGCTTTAACATTTACTGAGTATGGGTTAGTGTGTTTATGTTTTAGATGCCCAGGTTCATATCATTCTCGCTTTAACATTTACTGAGTATGGGTTAGTGTGTTTATGTTTTAGATGCCCAGGTTCATATCATTCTCGCTTTAACATTTACTGAGTAAGGGTTGGTGTGTTTATGTTTTAGATCCCCCAGGTTCATATCATTCTCGCTTTAACATTTACTGAGTGTGGGTTAGTGTGTTTATGTTTTAGTTAGGCAGGTTCACATCATTCTCGCTTTAACATTTACTGAGTATGGGTTAGTGTGTTTATGTTTTAGTTAGCCAGGTTAATATCATTCTCGCTTTAACATTTACTGAGTGTGTGTTAGTGTGTTTATGTTTTAGATCCCCAGGTGAATATCATTCTCGCTTTAACAATTACTGAGTATGGGTTAGTGTCTTTATGTTTTAGTTAGCCAGGTTAATATCATTCTCGCTTTAACATTTACTGAGTGTGGGTTAGTGTGTTTATGTTTTAGTTAGCCAGGTTAATATCATTCTCGCTTTAACATTTACTGAGTGTGGGTTAGTGTGTTTATGTTTTAGTTAGCCAGGTTAATATAATTCTCACTTTAACATTTACTGAGTATGGGTTAGTGTGTTTATGTTTTAGATCCCCCAGGTTAATATCATTCTCACTTTAACATTTACTGAGTATGGGTTAGTGTGTTTATGTTTTAGATCCCCCAGGTTAATATCATTATCGCTTTAACATTTACTGAGTGTGGGTTAGTGTGTTTATGTTTTAGTTAGCCAGGTTAATATCATTCTCGCTTTAACATTTACTGAGTGTGGGTTAGTGTGTTTATGTTTTAGTTAGCCAGGTTAATATCATTCTCGCTTTAACATTTACTGAGTGTGGGTTAGTGTGTTTATGTTTTAGTTAGCCAGGTTAATATCATTCTCGCTTTAACATTTACTGAGTGTGGGTTAGTGTGTTTATGTGTTGGGTCCCCAGGTTCATATGTCGTCGCAGAATCAGATCTTATGCAAACATTTCAGGAAATAATCACTCGACCACTTCTGCATTAATCGATTGATTTTCTATTTAAATCTTAACTGTAATATGGTATGTGACTCTCAATATCGGAACTTCAACACGGTATCTATACAGTATCACCACGACGGTGTGGTTTTACTTTGATATTTCCCCCCGCATAACGCAATTGTTGTCGGTGAGGAGAGAGAGAGAGAGAGAGTCGTTAAAACATGCTTGCAAGCTATTCTAACAAAAACCTTAACTTTGTAATAAATGATTTTACTTGAAGTGTTCACGTTCAGTGCCTCACTCCTTATTGATCATATGCAACCCTTATCACGTTGTTAGCACATTGGGTCACGGAACAGTTGAGTATTCTGTGGAGTACGCGTGTACGTGCGGCGATTATGAACGAAAGGCATGTTAAAGATTGCGCGGCGATATTTAAAAAAAACAGTCATTACTCTCAAAGGCACATATCTCAACAGATCCATCGGCAGATTAATCTGACTGCAGAAATGCCTTGGAGTGAGCGCATGCGATGGTGTGTTTTTTGTCCCCGAAGATCTTCATCTCGTAGCAAGTTTAAAATTCATTGTGGACCCGATCACCTGATAAGGATCTGGTGGGAGACACCGTTCCCCCTCGCGAGCTTGGCTCCGCGGAAGAAGGTGTCCAGAGTCAATGCGTTGAGGGGTCTGTTGGTAATTCATGCGATTATAAGTGGCGTCACGAATCAAAAGGACTAAGCAATAAGGAATATCATGAAAATGCTTGAATTTTGATTTGAAGCTATCGTGACTGCAGTGATTCAGATTGTTCGCTCTTTCGGTAAAGTCACGTTGAAGGGAAACAATAAAGTAATAAAATATATATAAAACAATACAATTATTATTCTTGGTTATAATAAAAGGTTTTTTTTTTGGGTTAGATCGCGTTTATTTATAAATGTGTCGTAACCCTCCACCACCCGACACGGCCAATCAGCAAAAAAAAAGTGTCACGTTGACAAAAGACAAATAATTCACTACTTCAGCCCACCGGTGTGTTGAAGAGTTAATCCACATTTACAGTTTGAGTACGACGTTTCGCTGGTAAATACTTCCAGCATCATCGGGCAATTCGCCAGAATGGTAAAGCCCTCGCTTGCTCCCGGTTTTATATAGAGCAGCAGGGTGATGTCATCACTTAACTCATCAGGTGCAGTGATTAGAGGCGGAGGGGGGGGTAATGTAATTATATAATCGATTAGTAATCAGTCATTGGTTATGATTAGTAATGAGTTGTAGATTAGTAATTCTTTAAATCAAAATGTAATGTGTGTTATTTAATAATACGCTTCCAGGCCGCACTAAGCCGGTAGCTGTCAGAGCGATTAAAGTTATTCTTGTTCCTCTCAATTTCAATGGATTCTCTAATTAGTCTTTGCCAGTAATAATTAGTTTTACACACCACTGCAACATTGTCAAAATCAATTGAGTGTCCTTGTTGACAAGCATGTTCTGCCACTGCCGACAGTTGTGTTTGAGATAATTTAATATTTCTCTGATGTTCTTTTAGTCTTACACTGATGTTACGTCCCGTCTGCCAAATGTAGCAGCTGCCACATGAACAATTAATCCGATATACACCTGTTGATAATTTAGGTAATGCATCTTTAGTGCAAGATACTAGTTTTTGAATTTTGTGTACTGTACCAAATCTTACTGTAATGTTTTGCTTTTGCAAAACGCGGGCTAATTTGTCAGTTACTCCTGAGATATATGGAATTTTTATTGTTTTAACAATCTGGTCGCTTTCAGTAGTATTGCTTTGCGATCGTGATTTGGCATTCAGTGCTCTGTTAATTTGAGCATTATTGTAGCCATTCTGTCGTAGTGCGTCTTTAACGTGTTTAATCTCTCTCACTAGACTCTCACCATCTGACACTGTTTTCGCCCGATGTACGAGCGTCTTGATAAGAGATGATTTCTGAGCTGGATGATGATGTGATTCTGCATTCAGATAGGCATCAGTGTGCGTTTGCTTTCTGTAAACGCTGTGTGTTATTTTACCGTTTAGGCCATGTCCAAGCAAAATATCTAGGAATGGGAGTGTGTTATTCACCTCCATTTCCATGGTGAACTGGATGGTCGGGTTTTGTGCATTGAGATGATTTAGAAAATCATTAAGTGTATCTTTACCATGTGGCCAGACAACCAAAGTGTCATCCACATACCTAAACCAAAAGGATGGTTTTAATGTGCTCGAGGCAAGTGCTCTTATGTCATAGTTTTCCATGTACAAATTTGCTATAGCAGGGGATAAAGGAGAGCCCATTGCTGCTCCTTCCTTTTGTTTAAAGAAATCCCCTCTCCATAAGAAGTAAGTGTTATTTAAACAATGGCCAGCAAGTTTCGGAATATCTTTTTGTAAACCGGTATTCTTTACTAGTGTATCAAGTAATTTAAGTGATTCGTCCACTGGAACCTTAGTGAATAGAGAAATCACATCAAAACTTACCAGAATATCATCAGGAGTAAGTTTAATATCTTTAATCACATTCACAAGATGTTCTGAATTTTTTATGAATGAAGATGTCTTACCGATGTAGGGCTGTATTTGTTTGGTTATATATTTTGCTAATTGATATGTGGCAGAGCCAATTGTACTGACTATGGGTCGTAATGGGATGCCGATTTTATGAATCTTTGGTAGCCCATAGAGTCTAGGTGGTTTTGAGGCCCTTGGCTTAATTAGGTATTGCTCATTTTTAGGGATTAATGAATTTGCAATTATTGCAGAGCAATACTACTGAAAGCGACCAGATTGTTAAAACAATAAAAATTCCATATATCTCAGGAGTAACTGACAAATTAGCCCGCGTTTTGCAAAAGCAAAACATTACAGTAAGATTTGGTACAGTACACAAAATTCAAAAACTAGTATCTTGCACTAAAGAGGCATTACCTAAACTATCAACAGAAGGTGTATATCGGATTAATTGTTCATGTGGCAGCTGCTACATTGGGCAGACGGGACGTAACATCAGTGTAAGACTAAAAGAACATCAGAGAAATATTAAATTATCTCAAACACAACTGTCGGCAGTGGCAGAACATGCTTGTCAACAAGGACACTCAATTGATTTTGACAATGTTGCAGTGGTGTGTAAAACTAATTATTACTGGCAAAGACTAATTAGAGAATCCATTGAAATTGAGAGGAACAAGAATAACTTTAATCGCTCTGACAGCTACCGGCTTAGTGCGGCCTGGAAGCGTATTATTAAATAACACACATTACATTTTGATTTAAAGAATTACTAATCTACAACTCATTACTAATCATAACCAATGACTGATTACTAATCGATTATATAATTACATTACCCCCCCCTCCGCCTCTAATCACTGCACCTGATGAGTTAAGTGATGACGTCACCGTGCTGCTCTATATAAAACCGGGAGCAAGCGAGGGCTTTACCATTCTGGCGAATTGCCCGATGATGCTGGAAGTATTTACCAGCGAAACGTCGTACTCAAACTGTAAATGTGGATTAACTCTTCAACACACCGGTGGGCTGAAGTAGTGAATTATTTGTCTTTTGTCAACGTGACACTTTTTTTTTGCTGATTGGCCGTGTCGGGTGGTGGAGGGTTACGACACATTTATAAATAAACGCGATCTAACCCAAAAAAAACCTTTATTATGAATAATATTGGTCGCGAAAGCCTACGTGTTAAACTGATTATTCTTGGTTCTTTGGGTAAAGTCACCGCCACGTTGAAGGGAAACAATAAAATAATAAAAATATAAAACAATACAATTATTATTCTTGGTTCTTTGGGTAAAGTCACCGCCACGTAGAAGGGAAACAATAAAATAATAAAAATATAAAACAATAAAATTATTATTCTTGGTTCTTTGTGTAAAGTCACCACCACGTAGAAGGGAAACAATAAAATAATAAAAATATAAAACAATAAAATTATTATTCTTGGTTCTTTCGGGTAAAGTCACCACCACGTAGAAGGGAAACAATAAAATAATAAATATATAAAACAATAAAATTATTATTCTTGGTTCTTTGGGTAAAGTCACTGCCACGTAGAAGGGAAACAATAAAATAATAAAAATATAAAACAATACAATTATTATTCTTGGTTCTTTGGGTAAAGTCACCGCCACGTAGAAGGGAAACAATAAAATAATAAAAATATAAAACAATAAAATTATTATTCTTGGTTCTTTGTGTAAAGTCACCACCACGTAGAAGGGAAACAATAAAATAATAAAAATATAAAACAATAACATTATTATTCTTGGTTATTTGGGGTAAAGTCACCGCCACGTAGAAGGGAAAAAATAAAATAATAAAAATATAAAACAATAAAATTATTATTCTTGGTTCTTTGGGGTAAAGTCACCGCCACATAGAAGGGAAACAATAAAATAATAAAAATATAAAACAATAAAATTATTATTCTTGGTTCTTTGGGGTAAAGTCACCGCCACGTAGAACGGAAACAATAAAATAATAAAAATATAAAACAATACAATTATTATTCTTGGTTCTTTGGGTAAAGTCACACTCACAGACGAACTGAGCTGAGCTCACGGACGAACTGAGCTGAGCTCACAGATGAACTGAGCTGAGCTCACGGACGAACTGAGCTGAGCTCACGGACGAACTGAGCTGAGCTCACGGACGAACTGAGCTGAGCTCACAGACGAACTGAGCTGAGCTCACAGACGAACACAGCTGAGCTCACAGACGAACTGAGCTGAGCTCACAGACGAACTCAGCTGAGCTCACAGACGAACTCAGCTGAGCTCCAGACGAACTGAGCTGAGCTCACGGACGAACTGAGCTGAGCTCCAGACGAACTGAGCTGAGCTCACGGATGAACTCAGCTGAGCTCACGGATGAACTGAGCTGAGCTCACAGACGAACTGAGCTGAGCTCACGGACGAACTCAGCTGAGCTCACGGACGAACTCAGCTGAGCTCAAAGACGAACTGAGCAGAGCTCACAGACGAACTCAGCTGATCTCACAGACGAACTGAGCTGAGCTCCAGACGAACTCAGCTGAGCTCACGGACGAACTCAGCTGAGCTCACAGACGAACTCAGCTGAGCTCACAGACGAACTGAGCTGAGCTCACAGACGAACTGAACTGAGCTCACGGACGAACTGAGCTGAGCTCACGGACGAACTCAGCTGAGCTCACAGACGAACTGAGCTGAGCTCACAGACGAACTCAGCTGAGTTCCAGACGAACTGAGCTGAGCTCACGGACGAACTGAGCTGAGCTCACAGACGAACTCAGCTGATCTCACGGACGAACTGAGCTGAGCTCACAGACGAACTCAGCTGAGTTCACGGACGAACTCAGCTGAGTTCCAGACGAACTGAGCTGAGCTCACAGACGAACTGAGCTGAGCTCACAGACGAACTCAGCTGAGCTCACAGACGAACTGAGCTGAGCTCACAGACGAACTCAGCTGAGCTCACGGACGAACTGAGCTGAGCTCACAGACGAACTGAACTGAGTTCCAGACGAACTGAGCTGAGCTCACAGACGAACTGAGCTGAGCTCACGGACGAACTCAGCTGAGCTCACGGACGAACTGAGCTGAGTTCCAGACGAACTCAGCTGAGCTCACAGACGAACTGAGCTGAGCTCACAGACGAACTGAGCTGAGCTCACAGACGAACTCAGCTGAGCTCATGGACGAACTGAGCAGAGCTCACGGACGAACTGAGCTGAGCTCACGGACGAACTGAGCTGAGCTCACAGACGAACTGAGCTGAGCTCACAGACGAACTGAGCTGAGCTCACAGACGAACTCAGCTGAGCTCACAGACGAACTGAGCAGAGCTCACGGACGAACTGAGCTGAGCTCACGGACGAACTGAGCTGAGCTCACGGACGAACTGAGCTGAGCTCACAGACGAACTCAGCTGAGCTCACGGACGAACTGAGCAGAGCTCACGGACGAACTGAGCTGAGCTCACGGACGAACTCAGCTGAGCTCACGGACGAACTGAACTGAGTTCCAGACGAACTGAGCTGAGCTCACGGACGAACTGAGCTGAGCTCACAGACGAACTGAGCTGAGCTCACAGACGAACTCAGCTGAGCTCACAGACGAACTGAGCTGAGCTCACAGACGAACTGAGCTGAGCTCACAGACGAACTGAGCTGAGCTCACAGACGAACTCAGCTGAGCTCACAGACGAACTGAGCTGAGCTCACGGACGAACTCAGCTGAGCTCACAGACGAACTGAGCTGAGTTCACGGACGAACTGAGCTGAGCTCACAGACGAACTCAACTGAGCTCACAGACGAACTGAACTGAGTTCCAGACGAACTGAGCTGAGCTCACGGACAAACTCAGCTGAGCTCACAGACGAACTCAGCTGAGCTCACGGATGAACTGAGCTGAGTTTCTGACGAACTCAGCTGAGCTCACAGACGAACTAAGTTGAGTTCCAGACGAACTGAGCTGAGCTCCTGACGAGCTGAGCCCCGATGGGCCGGCCCCGGTGAGCCGACCCAACTGAGTTTTCAATACTGCAGCGTTCTCGTTCATGCTAAAAAATAAATAAAATAAAAATCCCTTCACTTGGATCTTCACGTAAGGCGGCGATTCTTTCCAGTTTGCTGTGTCATGATCTGTCCGTACGTGTGTCGGTGTGTGTGTGCCCGTACGTGTGTCGGTGTGTGTGTCCTTGTGTGTGTCGGTGTGTGTGTGTGTCGGTGTGTGTGTGTGCCCGTACGTGTGTCAGTGTGTGTGTGTCTGTGTGTGTCTGTGTGTGTGTGTCAGTGTGTGTGTGTGTATCTGTGTGTGTGTCTGTGTGTGTGTGTGTCTGTGTGTGTGTGTGTCTGTGTGTGTCTGTGTGTGTGTGTCTGTGTGTGGGTGTCGGTGTGTTTGTGTGTGTCCGTACGTGTGTCGGTGTGTGTGTGTGTGTCGGTGTGTTTGTGTGTGTCCGTACGTGTGTGTGTGTCAGTGTGTGTGTGTGTGTCAGTGTGTGTGTGTCGGTGTGTGTGCCCGTACGTGTGTGTGTGTGTGTGTCCGTACGTGTGTGTGTGTGTGCCCGTACGTGTGTGTGTGTGTCGGTGTGTGTGTGTGTGTCTGTGCGTGTCTGTGTGTGTGTCGGTGTGTGTGTGTGTCTGTGTGTGTGTGTGTGTCTCTGTGTCTATGTGTGTGTGTGTGTGTCTGTGTGTGTGTGTCTCTGTGTGTGTGTCTTTTTGTGTGTGTCTGTGTGTGTGTGTGTCTGTGTGTGTCTGTGTGTGTCTGTCTGTGTGTGTGTGTCTGTGTGTGTGTCTGTGTGTGTGTCTGTGTGTGTGTGTCTGTGTGTGTGTGTGTCTGTGTGTGTGTCTGTGTGTGTGTCTGTGTGTGTGTCTGTGTGTGTGTCTGTGTGTGTGTCTGTGTGTCTGTGTGTATCACTGTCGGTGTGTGTGTCTGTGTGTGTCCTTGTGTGCGTCACCCACGCCAGTTTCCGCTGTCCTCCTCCTTTCACTGAACCACCAAAGAGTAAAAACAAAGTGGACGTTTCAAATTGTCTCGAAGGAGGCGTCTCCTGCCTTTGAGTCTTCCGTGACCGCAAGAATCCACCCTCTGTGGTTCTGTTCGCTAGAGTCGCCACCACCTAGGCCAAAGGTAAAACGGCTAAAAATCACGACGTTTCGGCCACTACACAAGCGGCCTTCATCAGGCGAAGGGACCGTGCCGTCATGTGTGATGTAATATTTTAGGAGGGGGAGGGGGGGCAGAGCTTTGTGACGTCTTATTTTAGGGGGCGGGCAGAGATTTGTGATGTCATGTTTTAGGGGGGCAGAGCTTTGTGACGTCATATTTTAGGGGGGGACAGAGCTTTGTGACGTCATGTTTTAGGGGGGCAGAGCTTTGTGACGTCATATTTTAGGGGGCAGAGCTTTGTGACGTCATATTTTAGGGGGGCAGAGATTTGTGACGTCATATTTTAGGGGGCAGAGTTTTGTGACGTCATATTTTAGGAGGGGGCAGAGATTTGTGACGTCATATTTTAGGAGGGGGCAGAGATTTGTGGCGTCATATTTTAGGGGGGGGCAGAGATTTGTGACGTTATATTTTAGGGGGGGCAGAGCTTTGTGACGTCATATTTTAGGGGGCAGAGCTTTATTACAACAAAACTACACTCACCTCTCCGCTCACTCACTCAGCCACTCACACACCCTCTCAGCCACTCACTCACTCACTCAGCCACTCACCCAGTCACTCACCTAACCACTCGCTTACTCACTCAGCCACTAACTCACCAAATCACTCACTCACCTCTCCGCTCACTCACTCAGCCACTCACTCACTCAGCCACTCACCCACTCACTCAGCCACTCACTCACTCAGCCACTCACTCACCCACTCACTCAGCCACTCACCCAGTCACTCACCTAACCACTCACTCACTCACTCAGCCACTCACCCAGTCAAAACTAAAACATGTCCAAACCAACAAAAAACATTTTCGAAATCGCCAAAAAAATGAAGCCGCAATTTGAACGCAACAACAGCGACCACAGGGACTGTGACAGAATTTTGTTTTTTTTTAACGATAAAATACCACGTAAATAACAAGTAACACCAAATCCTAGAGTTACTCCACGAGCTACTCCACAAACAACAGAGGCATCAGTCGGTGGACGTGAGACACCTGGTGGATGTTCGCCGGGCAGCAGAAGGAAGAATCCCACAAGCTACGGGGACACGAACGTCAAACCCAACAACAGCAGAACACTCACGCGCACACGCCATGGGATGAGTGGACGACGTGGGATCGGTAGTCAGATCACTCACACACCCACTCAGATCACTCACTAAGATCACTCAGATCACTCACTCAGATCAGTCAGATCACTCACCCACTCAGATCACTCACACACTCACTCAGATCACTCACTAAGATCACTCAGGTCACTCACTCAGATCACTCACTCACTCACTCAGATCACTCAGATCACTCACTAAGATCACTCAGATCACTCACACACTCACTCAGCCACTCACTCACTCAAATCACTCACTCAGCCACTCACTCACTCACTCAGATCACTCACTCAGATCACTCACTCAGCCACTCAGCCACTCACTCACTCACTCAGCCACTCACTCAGCCACTCACTCAGCCACTCAGCCACTCACTCACTCACTCAGCCACTCACTCAGCCACTCACTCACTCAGCCACTCACACACTCACTTAGCCACTCACTCAGCCACTCAGCCACTCACACACTCACTCAGCCACTCACTCAGCCACTCAGCCACTCACCCACTCAGCCACTCACACACTCAGCCACTCACACACTCACTCAGCCACTCACCCAGCCACTCACTCACTCAGCCACTCACTCACTCAGCCACTCACTCAGCCACTCACTCACTCAGCCACTCACTCACTCAGCCACTCACTCAGCCACTCACACACTCACTCAGCCACTCACCCAGTCACTCACTCAGCCACTCACACACTCACTCAGCCACTCACCCAGTCACTCACTCAGCCACTCACACACTCATTCAGCCACTCAGCCACTCACACACTCACTCAGCCACTCACCCAGTCACTCACTCAGCCACTCACACACTCACTCAGCCACTCACACACTCACACACTCACTCACTCAGCCACTCACACACTCACTCACCTAACCACTCACTCACTCAGCCATTCACTCACTCACTCAGCCACTCACTCACTCACTCAGCCACTCACTCAGTCACTCACCCATCCACTCACTGACTCAGCCACTCACCCAGTCACCCACTCACTCACTCAGCCACTCACACACTCAGCCACTCACCCAGTCACTCAGCCACTCACACACTCACTCATTCACTCACACACTCACTCAGCCACTCACCCAGTCACTCAGCGACTCACTCAGTCACTCAGCCAGCCACTCACACACTCACTCAGCCACTCACACACTCACTCACCTAACCACTCACTCACTCAGCCACTCACACACTCACTCAGCCACTCACCCAGTCACTCACCTAACCACTCACACACTCACTCAGCCACTTTCCCAGTCACCCACTCACTCACACACTCAGCCACTCACCCAGTCACTCACCTAACCACTCACCCACTCAGCCACTCACTCACTCAGCCACTCACCCAGTCACTCAGCCACTCACACACTCACTCATTCACTCACACACTCACTCAGCCACTCACCCAGTCACTCAGCCACTCACCCAGTCACTCAGCCAGCCACTCACACACTCACTCAGCCACTCACCCAGTCACTCACCTAACCACTCACTCACTCAGCCACTCACACACTCACTCAGCCACTCACCCAGTCACTCACCTAACCACTCACACACTCACTCAGCCACTCACCCAGTCACTCACCTAACCACTCACACACTCACTCAGCCACTCACCCAGTTACTCACCTAACCAATCACTCACTCAGCCACTAACTCACCAAATGACTCATTCACCTCTCCGCTCAATCACTCAGCCACTCACTCACTCACTCAGCCACTCACTCACTCACTCAGCCACTCACTCACCAGCCACACACCCACCCACCCACTCACTCGCTTTCCCAATCACCAAATCTCTCACTCAGCCACTCATCCAGTCACTCACCCATTCACTCACTCACTCACTCAGCCACTCACTCACCAAATCACTCACTCACCTCTCCGCTCACTCACTCAGCCACTCACTCACCTCTCCCTTCATTCACTCAGCCACTCACTCAGCCACTCACTCACTCACTCAACTAGCCACTCACCCACCCACCCACTCATTCGCTTTCCCACTCACCAAATCTCTCACTCAGCCACTCACCCAGTCACTCACCCATCCACTCACTCACTCAGCCACTCACCCAGTCACTCACCCATCCCCTCACTCACTCAGTATCTCACCTACTCACCCACTCACTCACCTAACCACTCACCCACCCACCCACTCACTCCCTTTCCCACTCACCAAATCTCTCACTCACCCACTCACCCACTCACACAGTCACTCACCCATCCACTTACTCACTCAGCATCTCACCCACTCACTCAGCCACTCACTCCCTCAGCCACTAACTCATCAAATCACTCATTCGCCTCTCCGCTCACTCACTCAGCCACTCACTCACTCACTCAGCCACTCAGCCACTCACTCAGCCACTCACTCACTCACTCAGCCACTCACCCAGTCACCCAGCCACTCACCCACCCACTCATCCACTCACTCACCCACTCACCCACCCACTCACACAGTCACTCACCCATCCACTCACTCGCTCAGCATCTCACCCACTCACTCAGCCACTCACTCACTCAGCCACTAACTCATCAAATCACTCATTCACCTCTCCGCTCACTCGCTCAGCCACTCACTCACTCACTCAGCCACTCACTCACTCAGCCACTCACCCTGTCACCCAGCCACTCACCCAGTCACTCACCTAACCACTCACTCACTCACTTAGCCACTAACTCACCAAACCACTCACTCACCTCTCCGCTCACTCACTCACACACTCACTCAGCAACTCACCCACCCACTCACTCAGCCACTTACTCACCCACCCACTCACTCACCCACTCACCCACTCACACGATAGGAGGAGTTCACCTCATCAATCAGTCAATGACGTCTTTATTTCTACAACACGATTTGGTGCAAAAGTTGCCATTCGAAGCCCTGCACAGGTTAAACAGAAGGCATTGTGAGCACACTAAATAGCAAAAACGATCACAGCAATATCCATACGAACAAACGTTGCATTATAATAAATTCCTCATAAAGGAATGTTTAAAATATATATAAAACGCTATAAAAAATATATATTTCTTAAGTAAATGCAAGTTTTTAAAAGTGTGCGTGTCTGTGTGTGTGTGTACGTGAGTGTGCGTGTCTGTGTGTGTGTCGGTGGACCCCCTAATGGAACATCTTCGCCGGTTAGAAACATTTAGACTGGCCTGCCAACGATCCATCCTGGGTTTAACCAGACTGGATTGTGTGAGGAGCTCACAAATCCTTGAAAGATCTGGGCACGGTCCCATCGGTGAGCTCCTCCGGCAGGCAAGGCTGCGATGGCTGGGTCATGTAGCCCGCATGCCCAGCCACCGCATGCCGAAACAGCTTTTGTTCGGCCAGATTGAGGGGGCTAAGCGGGCGCGGCACGGGCTAGAGAAGAGATGGAGTGATGTGGTACGGGAGGACGTGGAGCTGAGTGGACTTGCCGATGACTGGTACCAACGGTGTCAAGATCGGCCTCTGTGGAGGAGGCTCGTGAAGGACGCTACTGAGCAGTTGGAGGCAGTCGCCCTCCAACAACAACGGAGGGCGGAGGAGCGACGCTCACAACAACGAGCGGAGCGCCGGGTGGCTAAAGCACAGCAGGTTGGCACAGTAGGGGGCACAGGTGGTGCATCAGCCACTCATCTCAGTCAGTCGACCCGTAGCACCTGCTGGGTCTGCCCCGTGACCTCCTGCCAGCGGGCGTTCGACACTTCACGTGGCCTCAAGGTGCACATAGCCTGGCACAAGCGTCGTGGTGACGTCACCGCCACTTAGCAGCGAATGGCGGTTGTTGTGTGTGTCTATGTGTGTGTGTGTCTGTGTGTGTGTGTCTGTGTGTGTGTGTCTGCGTTTGTGTGTATGTGTGTGTGTGTCTGTGTTTGTGTCGTCCGGCAAAACAACCCCCTACCTCCTCGCGGTGCCGGACGGGCAACTCTGTCGTGGACAGTGCTGTGGGGGGAGTTCCAATTTTGATTGGCTCCTCCCCTCATGGCATATGTGTCCACCACAGGGGCTAAACGGGGGCTCTGGACGGGTGCGAGGGGCTGGTAACCCCTCCACCTTCAATTAATTACCACAAAACCACGAATTAAAGTGAAATATGTAACAACTAAGCTTGTGCCGGAGGCCCCGGGGGGCCAGGCGTCTATGACGTCTCCTGGCCAAACCCCAATTGGCGGAGCCAGGAGATTGAATACCTACCCTCGGGGCTACTCCAGAAACAACGAAAAGCCACTACGGGTGGCCACGTGGAATGTTCGAACGCTCACTGCAGAGGAGAGGCTGCCACTCCTCTGTCGGGAGCTGGACCGGTACCGCATGGATCTATGCGGCATTCAGGAGGTCCGGTGGACCGGCTCTGGCTCCTGCCACCATGAGGGGTGGACAGTCCTCTACTCGGGGCAGCAGACTGCCAAACAACAGGGTGTGGGTCTTCTTTTGAACAAAAGAATGAAGGGGGCGTGGGAGCGTGGCGGTGAGGTGTGGGAAGCTGTAAGCCCCAGGCTACTTTGGGCTCGCCTTCCCATCAACCGGAGGCGAGGAATGGTGGTCGTGGTTACTTATGCCCCCACCGAAGATGAACATCCGTGGAGGGATGCAGGCAAAGCCGATGAGTCAGATGCCTTCTATGACCTCCTGTCACAGGTGCTGGCTAAAGTGGCCCCTCGGGATAGAGTCATCATGTTGGGTGACTTCAATGCCCGAGTTGGTCATGATACTGGCACCTGGTCTGGAGTGATTGGAGGGCATGGGCCAGATCAGCTCAATAACAACGGTAGGAGGCTGCTAGATTTTTGTGCAGCCCATGGGCTTGTAATTACCAACACGCTGTTCCGGCATCGGCGCATCCACACAACATCATGGATGCATGCCGGGTCCAAGCAAGAACATCTGCTGGACTACATAGTGACGGACCAGCGAATGCGAGCCCATGTCCTTGACACCAGGACCTACCGTGGAGCTGATCTGCCCTCTGACCATCGACTAGTCATCTGTAAGATGCGCCTGCCATTCTTCCACTCCAGTGGTGGGTGTACACCCAGGACCCCATTCCAACCTAAAGTGGCCTGGTCTCAGTTATCTGATGAAAGTTGCAAGCGAGAATTTCATCATCGCTTGCGGCTGGGATTGGCATCGTCCCCGACTCCTCCTGATGTCGAGGGTAAATGGGCGAGGTTTAGGACTGTGACTCATGCAGCTGCAATGGCTGCTTTGGGTACGCGGTCCAGACCTCCCCAGACACCCTGGATGACAGAGGAGTTGTTCAGGATGGTTGAGAAAAAGCGACAGGCCCACTGTCATCGGCTACAGAATCCCACGTCAGAGAATGAGGAGGCTTACCGCAGCCTTCGCTCGGAGGTTCGGAGAGCCGTGAGGCGCTGCAAGGATGGGTGGTGGTCGCGGGTTGCTGAGGAGATGGAGTCTGCCTCAGTGGCCCGTGATCACAAATCGCTATTTAACTCCATCAAAAAAGTAACCTGCAGCGCCACACCTATTACCATCATTAGGGAAAAAACGGTGATCCAATTTCCGACCCCCAGGAACAGGTTCGCAGATTTGCTGAGCATTTCTGTGAGGTCCTGGGGGAGGGAAAATCCCACAGCCAGGAAAACATCGTGGCACAAAGTGAGGATGACCCTGCTGAGGCTGCGGTGCCTCAAATATTGGATGAAGTCACCCCCTGTGAGTGGCTGGCTGAGGTGCCATCTGCTGAGGAAGTATTGAAGGCGATCCGGAGTCTGAGACCAGGAAAGGCAGCGGGCAGAGATGATCTCCCAAGCGAAATGCTGAGGGAGGGTGGCGTTTGTGCACAGACTGCCCTATATGACATCATAACAACAGTCTGGACCACTGGACGGGTTCCGCAGGATTGGAAGGATGCCCTGGTGGTCCCCCTTTTTAAGAAGGGGGACCGCACAGACTGTAACAACTACAGGGGCATCTCACTCCTCAGTGTGCCGGGAAAGGTCCTGGCAAGGATTATTCAGCATCGCCTTGCCAGGCACGCTGAGGAGAGGCTTGCGGAGCCCCAATGCGGTTTCAGGAAAGGGCGGTCCTGCACAGATGCCATATTTTCTGTCCGTCTGCTACAGCAGAGGTGTAGGGAATTCCAACAAGACCTACATCTCTGCTTTATTGACCTGGTCAAGGCCTATGATACCATCAGTAGGCCTGGGCTCTGGGTCGTTCTTCGTGCTTTTGGAGTACCTGACCCTCTGCTCACGATCATTAAGGACCTTCATGATGGTGAGCGGGCCCGGGTAAAACTACGTGGCCGGGAGTCAGAGCCATTCCCTGTACACCTTGGGGTGCGACAGGGATGTCCTCTGGCTCCCACATTATTTAACATCTATTTTGACCACGTAGTTCGTGAAGCCTTCAATAGCTGTACCGGGGGAATCTCCATATGGTACAGATATAATGGGAGGCTAATCGATGCCCGGGTGCGGTCAAGGGATGGCTCCCTATTGCTCAACCACGTTATGTATGCTGATGACTTAGTAATAGCTGCTCAGTCAGAGGAGGAGTTGGAGACGCTGCTGCTGAGACTGGAGCATGCCACTAAGAGGTGGGGCCTTACCATCAGCCCCACCAAAACTAAGCACCTGCCTGGGTATTTTGTACCATCGGACACTCCACCCCCACAACTCCCAATCGGTGATGGGGCAGTTGTGGAGAGAGTGGAGAGTTTCCCATACCTGGGCAGTGTGCTTATGACTGGCTCCAGTTTAACAGCAGAGGTCTCACTCCGAATCAGTCGAGCGGCAATATCTTTTCATCGGTTGCATAACGCTGTGTGGAAGCTACCTGGTCTGTCGCTCCGCACTAAGCTTCAGGTCTTCTCGGCCACGGTCATTCCCTCCCTTCTCTACGCTTGCGAAACGTGGACCCCCCTAATGGAACATCTTCGCCGGTTAGAAACATTTAGGCTGACCTGCCTACGATCCATCCTGGGTTTAACCAGACTGGATTGTGTGAGGAGCTCACAAATCCTTGAAAGATCTGGGCAGGGTCCCATCGGTGAGCTCCTCCGGCAGGCAAGGCTGCGATGGCTGGGTCATGTAGCCCGCATGCCCAGCCACCGCATGCCGAAACAGCTTTTGTTTGGCCGGATTGAGGGGGCTAAGCGGGCGCGGCACGGGCTAGAGAAGAGATGGAGTGATGTGGTACAGGAGGACGTGGAGCTGAGTGGACTTGCCGATGACTGGTACCAGCGGTGTCAAGATCGGCCTCTGTGGAGGAGGCTCGTGAAGGATGCTACTGGGCAGTTGGAGGCAGTCGCCCTCCAACAACAACGGAGGGCGGAGGAGCGACGCTCACAACAGCGAGCGGAGCGCCGGGTGGCTAAAGCACAGCAGGTTGGCACAGTAGGGGGCACAGGTGGTGCATCAGCCAGTCATCTCAGTCAGTCGACCCGTGGCACCTGGGTCTGCCCCGTGACCTCCTGCCAGCGGGCGTTCGACACTTCACGTGGCCTCAGGGTGCACATAGCCTGGCACAAGCGTCGTGGTGACGTCACCGCCACTTAGTGGCGAATGGCGGTTGTTGTTGTTGTTGTTGTGTTTGTGTCTGTGTGTGTATATGTGTGTATGAGTGAGTCATGTATAAGTGAGACCCCCATAAAAAACCCCTTGAGACCCCTTTGAGACCTCCCTTAAGACCCCCCTTGAGACCCTCATTAAATCCCCCTAGAGACCCCCTTATGAGCCCCTTGAGACCCCAAGAGACCCCCTTGAGACCCCCTTGAGACCACCCTAAAGACCCCATTGAGACCCCTTGAGACCCCCTTAAAACCCCGCTTGAGACCCTCTGGAGACCCCTTTTAGACCCCCTTGAAAACACCTTGAGACCCCCCTAGAGACGCTTTGAGACCCTCTTGAGAACCCCTTAGAGACCCCTTTGAACCCCCCTAGAAAACCCCTACAGACCCCTTGAGACCCCTCTAGAGACCGTTTGAGACCCCATTGAGACCCCCTTGAGACCCCCTTGAAACTCCCCTGAGACCCCTTGAGATCCTGAATAGATCCCCTTAAAAAACCCCTTGAGACCCCCTTAGAGACACTTTGAGACCCTCCTAAAGACCCCCTAGAGACCCCCTTGAGACCCTCCCAGAGACCATCACAAAGACCCCGCTGAGAACTTCTTGAGACCCCCCTGAGACACCTTTGAGACCCCATTGATACCCCCTTCAGACCCCCTAGTTACCACCCTGAAGATCCCCATTGAGACCCTCTAGAGACCCTCTAGAGACCCCCTTGAGATCCCCCTAGAGACGCTTTGAGACCCCCCTTAGACCTCCTTGAGACCCGTTGAGACCCTCCTAGAGACCACTTGAGATCCTCATTAGATCCCCATTAAAAAACCCCATGAGACCCCCTTAGAGACCCTTTGAACCCCTCCTTGAGACCCCCTTGAGACCCCCCAAGAGTCTCCCTTGAGACCCCCTTGAGACCCCCTTGAGACCCTCTTGAGACCCCCGTAGAGACACCCTTGAGACCCCCTTGAGACCCCGTTGAGACCCGTCTAGAGACCCCCTTGAGACCCCCTTAAAACCCCCCTAGAGACCCCCTTGAGACCTACATTAAATCCCCCTAGAGACCCCCTTGAAACCCCCTTGGGACCCCTATGAGACCCCCGTTGAGACTCCCTTGACACTCCCTTGAGATCCCTATGAGACCCCCGTTGAGACCCCCTTGAGACCCCCTTGAGACCCCCATAAGACCCTCTTGAGACCCCGTTAAGACCCCTTTGAAGACCCCTATAGACCCCCTTGAGACCCCCCCTAGAGACTGTTTGAGACCCCCTTGAGACCCCCTTGAAAATCCCATAGAGACCCCCTTGAGACCCCTTGAGATCCTCATTAGATCTCCATAAAAAAACTCCCTTTAGATCCCCTTTGAGACCCGTTGAGACCCCCTTGAGACCCCCTTGAGACCCCTTTTAGACCCCCTTGAAAACCCCTTTTAGACCCCTTGAGACCCCCTTGAGATCCCCCCTAGAAACGCTTTGAGACCCCCTTGAAACCCCCTTGAGACCCCCTTGAAACTCCCATGAGACCCCTTGAGATCCTCATTAGATCCCCATTAAAACACCCCTTGAGACCCCCTTAGAGACCCTTTGAGACCCTGTGAGAGACCCCCTTGAGACTCCCTTGAGACCCCCTTGAGACCCTCTTGAGACCCACTTGAGACCCCCTTAAGACCCCCTTGAGACCCTCCTAGAGACTTCCTTGAGACCCCCTTGAGACCCCCTTGAGACCCGAAGAGAGACCCCCTTGAGACACTCTTGAGACCCCCTTGAGACCTTTCTAGATACCCCCTTGAGACCCCTTGGAGACCGTCTTGAGACCCCTTTGAAACCCCCCCTAGAGAACCCCTATAGACCCCCTTGAGACCCCCCTAGAGACCCACTTGAAACTCCCCTGAGACCCCTTGAGATCCTCTTTGGATCCCCCTAAAACCCCCCTTGAGACCCCCTTAGAGACCCTTTGAGACCCTATTGAGACCCTCCAAGAGACCCCCTTGAGACCTTCCCAGAGATCCCCCTGAGACCCCTATGAGACCCCCGTTGAGACCCCCTTGAGACTCCCGTTGAGACCCCCTTGAGACCCCCTTGACACCACCCCAAAAGACCCCCTTGAGACCCCCTTGAAACCCCCCTAGAGTCTCCCTTGAAACACCCTTGTGACTCCCATAGAGACCCCCTTGAGACTCCCTTGAGACCCCCTTTTGGACACCCCAGGAGACCCCCTTGAGACCTTCTTGAGAACCCTTAGAGACCCCCTTGAGACCCCCTTGAGACTCCCCTTGAGACCTTCATTAAATCCCCTAGAGACCCCCTTGAGACCCCCTTAAAACCCCCTTAGAGACCCATTGAGACCCCCTTGAGACCCTCCTAGAGACCTCCTTGAGACCCCTTTAAGACCTCCATAGAAACCCCCTTGAGACCCCCTTGAGACCCCTTTGAAACCACCCCTTGAGAACCCCTATAGACCCCCTTGAGAATCTCCTAGAGACTGTTTGAGACCCCCTTCAGACCCCATTGAGACCTTCTAGAAACCCCTTGAGACCCCCTTGAGACCCCCCTAGAGACCCTCTTGAGACCCCCTTGAGACCCCCTTGAGACCCCATAGAGACCCCTTGAGACCCCCTAGAGACCCCCTTGAGACCCCCTTGAGACACTCGTGAGAACCCCTAGAGACCCCCCTAGAGACCCCCTTGAGACCCTCTAGAAACCCCTTGAGACCCCCTTGAGACCCTCTAGAAACCCCTTGAGACCCCCTTGAGACCCCCCTAGAGACCCCCTAGAGACCCCCTAGAGACCCTCTTGAGACCCACTTGAGACTCCCTTGAGACCCCCTTGAGACCCCCTAGAGACCCTCTTGAGACCCCATTGAGACACCCTTGAGACCGCCTTAAAACCCCCCCAAAGACCCCCTTGAGATCCCCTTGAAACCCATGAGACCCTCTTGAGACCACTTTGAGACCCCCCTTGAGACCCCCTTGAGACCCCTTTTAGACCCCCTTGAGACCCCCTTGAGACCCCCCCTAGAAACGCTTTGAGACCCCCTTGAAACCCCCTTGAGACCCCCTTGAAACTTCCCTGAGACCCCTTGAGATCCTCATTAGATCCCCATTAAAAAAACCCTTGAGACCCCCTTAGAGACCCTTTGAGACCCTGTGAGAGACCCCCTTGAGACTCCCTTGAGACCCTCTTGAGACACTCTTGAGAGCACCTTGAGACCCTCCTAGAGACCCCCTTGAGGCTCCTTAAAAACCCCTTGAGACCCCCCTAGAGACCCCCCCAGAGACCCCTTTGAGACCCACTTGAGACCCCCTTGAGACCCCCTAGAGACCCCTTGAGACCCCCTAGAGACCCTGTTGAGACCCCCTTAAGACCCCCTTGAGACCCTCCTAGAGACCTCCTTGAGACCCCCTTGAGACCCCCTTGAGACCCGAAGAAAGACCCCCTTGAGACACTCTTGAGACCCCATTGAGACCTTTCTAGATACCCCCTTGAGACCCCTTGGAGACCCTCTTGAGACCCCTTTGAAACCCCCCCTAGAGAACCCCTATAGACCCCCTTGAGACCCCCCTAGAGACCCGCTTGAAACTCCCCTGAGACCCCTTGAGATCCTCTTTGGATCCCCCTAAAACCCCTCTTGAGACCCCCTTAGAGACCCTTTGAGACCCTATTGAGACCCTCCAAGAGACCCCCTTGAGACCCCCTTGAGACTCCCGTTGAGACCCCCTTGAGACCTCCTTGATACCACCCCAAAAGACCCCCTTGAAACCCCCTTGAGACCCCCTTGAAACTCCCCTGAGACCCCTTGAGATCCTCATTAGATCCCCATTAAAAAACCCCTTGAGACCCCCTTAGAGACCCTTTGAGACCCTGTGAGAGACCCCTTTGAGACTCCCTTGATACCCTCCCAGAGACCCCCTTGAGGCCCCCCTAGAGATCCCCTTGAGACCCCCTTGAGACCCTCCCAGATTCCCACTTGAGACCCCCTTGAGACCCCCTTGAGACCCCCTTGAGACACCCTTGAGAGCCCCTTGAGACCCTCCTAGAGAACCCCTTGAGTCCCCTTAGAAACCCCTTGAGACCCCCCTAGAGACCCCCCCAGAGACCCCCTTGAGACACTCTTGAGACCCACTTGAGACCCCCTTAAGACCCCCTTGAGACCCTCCTAGAGACTTCCTTGAGACCCCCTTGAGACCCCCTTGAGACTCGAAGAGAGACCCCCTTGAGACACTCTTGAGACCCCCTTGAGACCTTTCTAGATACCCCCTTGAGACCCCTTGGAGACCCTCTTGAGACCCCTTTGAAACCCCCCCTAGAGAACCCCTATAGACCCCCTTGAGACCCCCCTAGAGACCCGCTTGAAACTCCCCTGAGACCCCTTGAGATCCTCTTTGGATCCCCCTAAAACCCCCCTTGAGACCCCCTTAGAGACCCTTTGAGACCCTATTGAGACCCCCTTGAGACCCCCTTGAGACCTTCCCAGAGACGCCCCTGAGACCCCTATGAGACCCACGTTGAGACCCCCTTGAGACCCCCGTTGAGACCCCCTTGACACCGCCCCAAAAGACCCCCTTGAGACCCCCTTGAGACCCCCCTAGAGTCTCCCTTGAAACCCCCTTGTGACCCCCCATAGAGACCCCCTTGAGACTCCTTGAGACCCCCTTTTGGACACGGCAGGAGACCCCCTTGAGACCTTCTTGAGAACCCCTAGGGACCCCCTTGAGACCCCCTTGAGACCCCCCTTGAGACCATCATTAAATCCCCTAGAGACCCCCTTGAGACCCCCTTAAAAAACCCTTAGAAACCCCCTTGAGACCCCCTTGAGACCCTCCTAGAGACCTCCTTGAGACCCCTTTAAGACCTCCATAGAAACCCACTTGAGACCCCCTTGAGACCCCTTTGAAACCACTCCTAGAGAACCCCTATAGACCCCCTTGAGAATACCCTAGAGACTGTTTGAGATCCCCTTCAGACCCCCTTGAGACCCTCTAGAAACCCGTTGAGACCACCTAGAGACCCCCTAGAGAACCTCTTGAGACCCCCTTGAGACCCCCTTGAGATCCCATTGAGACCCCTTTGAAACCCTCCCTAGAGAACCCCTATAGACCCCCTTGAGACCCCCTTAGAGACCGTTTGAGACTCCCTTGATACTACCCTAAGGACCCCCTTGAAACTCCCCTCAGACCCCTTGAGATCCTCATTAGATCCCCATAAAAACCCCCTTGAGACCCCCAGAGACCCTTTCAGACCCTATTGAGACCCACTTGAGACCCTCTTGAGACCCCCTAGAGACCCCTTAGAGACCCCTTGAGACCCTCCCAGAAACCATCCCAGAGACCCCCTGAGAACCCCTTGAGACCCCGTTGATACCCCCTTGAGACCCCCTAAAGACCCCATAGAGACCCTCTTGAGACCCCTCTAGAGACACCCTTGAAACCCCCTTGAGACCGCCCCAAATGGACCCCATTGAGAACCTCTTGAGGCCCCCTTGAGACCCCATTGAGACCCCTTGAGACCCGTCTAGAGACCCCCTTGAGACCCCCTTAAATCCCCCCTAGAGACCCCCTTGAGACCTACATTGAATCCCCCTAGAGACCCCCTTGAAACCCCCTTGGGACCCCTATGAGACCCCCGTTGAGACCCCCTTGAGACCCCTTGAGAACCCCATGAGACCCTCTTGATACCCCTTTAAGACCCCCTTGAAGACCCCTATAGACCCCCTTGAGACCCCCATAGAGACTGTTTGAGACCCCCTAGAGACCCCCTTGAGACCCCCCTAGAGACCCCCTGAGTCTCCCGTTGTGACCCTCATTACATCCGCCTAGAGACCCCCTTGACACCCCATTGAGACCCGAAGAGATACCCCCTTGAGACCCCTTGGAGAGCCTCTTGAGACCCCTTTGAAACCCCCCCTAGAGAACCCCTATAGACCCCCTTGAGACCCCCCTAGAGACCGATTAAGACTCCCTTGATACCCCCCTTAGAAACCCCTTTGAAACCCTTCCTCGAGAACCCCTATAGACGCCCTTGAGACCGCCCTAGAGACCCGCTTTAAACTCCCCTGAGACCCCTTGAGATCCTCTTTGGATCGCCCTAAAAGCCCCCTTGAGACCCCCTTAGAGACCCTTTGAGACCCTATTGAGACCCTCTAAGAGACCCCCTTGAGACCCCCTTGAGACCTTCCCAGAGACCCCCATGAGACTCCTATGAGACCCCCGTTGAGACCCCCTTGAGACCCCCTTGAGACCCCCTTGAGACCCCGGTTGAGACCCCCTTGAGACCCCCTTGACACCTCCCCAAAAAACCCCCTTGAGACCCCCTTGAGACCCCCCTAGAGTCTCCCTTGAAACCCCCTTGTGACCCCCCATAGAGACCCCCTTGAGACTCCCTTGAGACTCCCTTTTGGACACCCCAGGAGACCCCCTTGAGACCTTCTTGAGAGCCCCTAGAGACCCCCTTGAGACGCCCTTGAGACCCCCTTTGAGACCTTCATTAAATACGCTAGAGACCCCCTTGAGACCCCATTAAAAAACCCTTAGAAACCCCCTTGAGACCCCCTTGAGACCCTCCTAGAGACCTCCTTGAGACCCATTTAAGACCTCCATAGAAACCCCCTTGAGACCCCCTTGAGACGCCTTTGAAACCACCCCTAGAGAACCCCTATAGACCCCCTTGAGAATACCCTAGAGACTGTTTGAGACCCCCTTCAGACCCCCTTGAGACCCTCTAGAAACCCGTTGAGAACCCCCTAGAGACCCCCCTAGAGAACCTCTTGAGACCCCCTTGAGACCCCCCTAGAGACCCCTTTGAGACATTCATGAGAACCCCTTGAGACCCTCTTGAGACCCCTTTGAAACCCCCCCTAGAGAACCCCTATAGACCCCCTTGAGACCCCCCTAGAGACCTGCTTGAAACTCCCCTGAGACCCCTTGAGATCCTCTTTGGATCCCCCTAAAACCCCCCTTGAGACCCCCTTAGAGACACTTTGAGACCCTATTGAGACCCCCTTGAGACCCCCTTGAGACCTTCCCAGAGACGCCCCTGAGACCCCTATGAGACCCACGTTGAGACCCCCTTGAGACCCCCGTTGAGACCCCCTTGAGACCCCCTTGACACCGCCCCAAAAGACCCCCTTGAGACCCCCTTGAGACCCCCCTAGAGTCTCCCTTGAAACCCCCTTGTGACCCCCCATAGAGACCCCCTTGAGACTCCTTGAGACCCCCTTTTGGACACGGCAGGAGACCCCCTTGAGACCTTCTTGAGAACCCCTAGGGACCCCCTTGAGACCCCCTTGAGACCCCCCTTGAGACCATCATTAAATCCCCTAGAGACCCCCTTGAGACCCCCTTAAAAAACCCTTAGAAACCCCCTTGAGACCCCCTTGAGACCCTCCTAGAGACCTCCTTGAGACCCCTTTAAGACCTCCATAGAAACCCACTTGAGACCCCCTTGAGACCCCTTTGAAACCACTCCTAGAGAACCCCTATAGACCCCCTTGAGAATACCCTAGAGACTGTTTGAGATCCCCTTCAGACCCCCTTGAGACCCTCTAGAAACCCGTTGAGACCACCTAGAGACCCCCTAGAGAACCTCTTGAGACCCCCTTGAGACCCCCTTGAGATCCCATTGAGACCCCTTTGAAACCCTCCCTAGAGAACCCCTATAGACCCCCTTGAGACCCCCTTAGAGACCGTTTGAGACTCCCTTGATACTACCCTAAGGACCCCCTTGAAACTCCCCTCAGACCCCTTGAGATCCTCATTAGATCCCCATAAAAACCCCCTTGAGACCCCCAGAGACCCTTTCAGACCCTATTGAGACCCACTTGAGACCCTCTTGAGACCCCCTAGAGACCCCTTAGAGACCCCTTGAGACCCTCCCAGAAACCATCCCAGAGACCCCCTGAGAACCCCTTGAGACCCCGTTGATACCCCCTTGAGACCCCCTAAAGACCCCATAGAGACCCTCTTGAGACCCCTCTAGAGACACCCTTGAAACCCCCTTGAGACCGCCCCAAACGGACCCCATTGAGAACCTCTTGAGGCCCCCTTGAGACCCCATTGAGACCCCTTGAGACCCGTCTAGAGACCCCCTTGAGACCCCCTTAAATCCCCCCTAGAGACCCCCTTGAGACCTACATTGAATCCCCCTAGAGACCCCCTTGAAACCCCCTTGGGACCCCTATGAGACCCCCGTTGAGACCCCCTTGAGACCCCTTGAGAACCCCATGAGACCCTCTTGATACCCCTTTAAGACCCCCTTGA
Organism: Petromyzon marinus; assembly: GCF_048934315.1. Classification (NCBI taxonomy): domain Eukaryota; kingdom Metazoa; phylum Chordata; class Hyperoartia; order Petromyzontiformes; family Petromyzontidae; genus Petromyzon; species Petromyzon marinus. The sequence goes on along the minus strand of NC_133747.1, from coordinate 7,014,911 downwards.
AGACCCCTATAGACCCCCTTGAGACCCCCATAGAGACTGTTTGAGACCCCCTAGAGACCCCCTTGAGACCCCCCTAGAGACCCCCTGAGTCTCCCGTTGTGACCCTCATTACATCCGCCTAGAGACCCCCTTGACACCCCATTGAGACCCGAAGAGATACCCCCTTGAGACCCCTTGGAGAGCCTCTTGAGACCCGTTTGAAACCCCCCCTAGAGAACCCCTATAGACCCCCTTGAGACCCCCCTAGAGACCGATTAAGACTCCCTTGATACCCCCCTTAGAAACCCCTTTGAAACCCTTCCTCGAGAACCCCTATAGACGCCCTTGAGACCGCCCTAGAGACCCGATTTAAACTCCCTTGAGACCCCTTGAGATCCTCTTTGGATCGCCCTAAAAGCCCCCTTGAGACCCCCTTAGAGACCCTTTGAGACCCTATTGAGACCCTCCAAGAGACCCCCTTGAGACCCCCTTGAGACCTTCCCAGAGACCCCCATGAGACTCCTATGAGACCCCCGTTGAGACCCCCTTGAGACCCCCTTGAGACCCCCTTGAGACCCCGGTTGAGACCCCCTTGAGACCCCCTTGACACCTCCCCAAAAGACCCCCTTGAGACCCCCTTGAGACCCCCCCTAGAGTCTCCCTTGAAACCCCCTTGTGACCCCCCATAGAGACCCCCTTGAGACTCCCTTGAGACTCCCTTTTGGACACCCCAGGAGACCCCCTTGAGACCTTCTAGAGAGCCCCTAGAGACCCCCTTGAGACCCCCTTGAGACCCCCTTTGAGACCTTCATTAAATCCGCTAGAGACCCCCTTGAGACCCCATTAAAAAACCCTTAGAAACCCCCTTGAGACCCCCTTGAGACCCTCCTAGAGACCTCCTTGAGACCCATTTAAGACCTCCATAGAAACCCCCTTGAGACCCCCTTGAGACCCCTTTGAAACCACCCCTAGAGAACCCCTATAGACCCCCTTGAGAATACCCTAGAGACTGTTTGAGACCCCCTTCAGACCCCCTTGAGACCCTCTAGAAACCCGTTGAGAACCCCCTAGAGACCCCCCTAGAGAACCTCTTGAGACCCCCTTGAGACCCCCTTGAGACCCCCTTGAGACCCCCCTAGAGACCCCTTTGAGACATTCATGAGAACCCCTTGAGACCCTCTTGAGACCCCTTTGAAACCCCCCCTAGAGAACCCCTATAGACCCCCTTGAGACCCCCCTAGAGACCGTTTGAGACTCCCTTTATACCCCCTAGAGACCCCCTTGAAACTCCCCTCAGACCCCTTGAGATCCTCATTAGATCCCCATAAAAACCCCCTTGAGACCCCCAGAGACCCTTTCAGACCTTATTGAGACCCTCTTGAGACCCCCTAGAGACCCCCTAGAGACCCCTTGAGACCCTCCCAGAAACCATCCCAGAGACCCCCCTGAGAACCCCTTGAGACCCCGTTGATACCCCCTTGAGACCCCCTAGTTACCATCCTGAAGATCTCCCTTGAGAACCCCCAAGAGTCTCCCTTGAGACCCCCTTGAGACCCCATAGAGACCCTCTTGAGACCCCTCTAGAGACACCCTTGAGACCCCCTTGAGACCGCCCCAAACGGACCCCATTGAGAACCTCTTGAGGCCCCCTTGAGACCCCATTGAGACCCCCTTGAGACCCGTCTAGAGACCCCCTTGAGACACCCTTAAACCCCCCCTAGAGACCCCCTTGAGACCTACATTAAATCCCCCTAGAGACCCCCTTGAAACCCCCTTGGGACACCTATGAGACCCCCGTTGAGACTCCCTTGACACTCCCTTGAGATCCCTATGAGACCACCAGTTGAGACCCCTTGAGACCCCCTTGAGAACCCCATGAGACCCTCTTGATACCCCTTTAAGACCCCCTTGAAGACCCCTATAGACCCCCTTGAGACCCCCCTAGTGACTGTTTGAGACCCCCTTGAGACCCCCTTGAAAATCCCCTAGAGACCCCCTTGAGACCCCTTGAGATCCTCATTAGATCTCCATAAAAACCCCCTTGAGACCCCCTTTGAGACCCCGTTGATACCCCCTTGAGACTCCCATAGAGACCCCCTTGAAACCCCCCTAGAGACACCCTTGAGTCCCCCCAAGAGTCGCCCTTGAGACCCCCTTGAGACCCCCTTGAGACCCCCTGAGTCTCTCGTTGAGACCCTCATTATATCCCCCTAGAGACGCCCTTGAAACCCCTTTGAGACCCCGATGAGACCCCCGTTGAAACTCCCTTGAGAATATCTTGAGACCCCCTAGAGACCCCCTTGAGACTCTCTTGAGACCCCCTTTAGACCCCCGTGAGATCCCCTTGAGACCCCCTTGAGATCCCCTTGAGCCCCCCTTAAAACGCTCCTAGAGACCTCCGTGAGACCCCTTTGAGACCCACATTAAATCCCCATAGAGACCCCCTTGAAAACCCCTTGAGACCCCTATGAGACCCAGTTGAGACCCCCATTGAGACTCCCTTGAGATCCCCTTGAGACCCCTTAGAGAGCCCCTTGAGAACCTTTTGAGACCCAGTAGAGATCCCCTTAAGACCCCCTTGAGATCCTTATTAGATCCCCATAAAAACCCCCTTGAGACCCCCTTAGAGACCCTTTGAGACCCTCCTATAAACCCACTTGAGACCCCCTTGAGACCCTTCTAGAGACCCCCTTGAGACCCCTATGAGACCCCCGGTGAGACTCCCTTGAGATACTATTGAGACCCCCTAGAGTTCCCCCTAGAGACTCTCTTAAGATTCCATTTAGTCCCCCCTAGAGACCCCCTTGAGACCCCATTGAGACCCCCTAGAGAACCCCTTGAGACCCCCTTGAGACCCCCTTGAGATCCCCTTGAGACCCCTAGAGACCCCCTATAGACCCCCTTGAGACCCCCTTGAGACCCCCTTGAGACCCCCTAGAGAACCCCTTGAGACCCCCTAGAGACCCTCTTGAAATCCAATTTAGTCCCCGCTAGAGACCCCCTTGAGACGTACCTGGAGACCCCCCTAGAGACCCCCTTGAGATCCCTTAGAGAACGCCTTGAGACCCCCTTGAGATCCCCTTGAGACCCCCTTGAGACCCCTTGAGACCCCCTTGAGACCCCTCTAGAGACCCCCTTGAGACCCCCATGAAACACTCCTAGAGTCCCCCTTGAGACCCCATTGAGACCCCTATGAGACCCCCGTTGAGACTCCCTTGAGACCCACTAGAGTCCCCCTAGAGACTCTCTTAAGATTCCATTTAGTCCCCCCTAGAGACCCCCTTGAGACCCCATTGAGACCCCATTGAGACGCCCTAGAGAACCCCTTGAGACCCCCTTGAGACCCCATTTAGATCCCCTTGAGACCCCTAGAGACCCCCTATAGACCCCCTTGAGACCCCCTTGAGACCCCGTTGAGACCCCCTAGAGAACCCCTTGAGACCCCCTTGAGACCCCCTTGAGATCCCCTTGAGGCCCCCTTGAGACCCCTTGTAGACCCCCTTGAAAACCCTTTTAGACCACCTTGAGACCCCCTTGAGACCCACCTTGAGACAACCCTTGAGAACCTCATTATATGCCCCTAGAGACCCCCTTGGGACCCCCTTGAGACCCCCCTAGAGACACCATTGAGACCCTCTTGAGACCCCCCTATAGACCCCCTTGAGACCCCCTTGAGACCCCCTAGAGAACCCCTTGAGACTTCCTTGAGACCCCCCTAGAGTCTCTCTTGAGACCCCCTTGAGACCCCATTAGAGACCCCCTTAGAGACCCCCTTGAGACCCCTTTGAGAAGCCCTTGAGACCCCCTTAAAACCCCCCTAGAGACGCCCTTAAAACCCCCTTGAGACCCCTTTGAGACCCAGTTGAGACCCCCATTGAAACTCTCTTGAGATCCCCTTGAGAACCCCTTGAGACCCTCTAGAGACCCCCTTGAGGCCCCCTTGAGACTCCTTAGAGATCTCTTTCAAACTCCCTTGAGACCCTCTTGAAACCCCCATAGAATGGCACTTGAGACCCCGTTTGGGACCCCCTAGAGACCCCGTTTAGACCCTTTTGAGACCCCTTTTGGACCCCCTTGAGACCCCCTTGAGAACCCCCTAGAGACCCTTTGAGACCCTCCTAGAGACCCCCTTGAGACCCCCTTAAGACCCTCCTAGAGATCCCCTTAAGACCCCATTAAAATTCCAATTGAGACCCCCTTGAGACCCTTCTGGAGACCCCCTTGAGACCTACCTTGAGACCGACTTGAGACCCCTTTGAGAACCCCCTTGAGACCCTCATAGAGACCCCCTTGAGACCCCCTTGCGACCCCCATGAGACCCCCTTGAGACCCCCTTGAGAAACCATTTAGACCCCTTGAGACCCTCCTAGAGACCCCCTTGAGACCCCCTTGAGACCCCCCTAGAGACCCCATTGAGACACTCTTGAGACTCCCTTGAGACCCTTCTAGAGACACCCTTTAGACCCCCTGGAAACCCCTTGAGAAACCGTTGAGAACTTTTTGAGACCCCTTTGAAACCCCCCCCTAGAGAACCCCTATAGACCCCCTTGAGATCCCCCTAGAGACCGATTGAGACTCCCTTAAAAACCCCCTTGAGACCCCCTTTGAGACCCCGTTGATACCCAATGAGACCCCCTAGTTACCACCCTAAAGATCCCCCTCGAGACTCTCTAGAAACCCCCTAGAGACCCCATAGAGACCCCCTAGAGACCCTCTTGAGATCCTATTTAGTCCCGGCTAGAGACCCCCTTGAGACCTACCTAGAGACCCGTTGAGACCCCCTTGAGACCCCCTTGAGACTATCTTGAGTTCCCTATAAACCCCCTTGAGACCCCCTTTAGACCCCCCTAGAGACTGGCTTGAGACCCCCCTTGAGACCCTCATTATATCCCCCTAGAGAACCCCCTTGAAACCCCCTTGATACCCCTTTGAGACCCACATTAAATCCCCCTAGAGACCCCCTTGAAACCCCCTTGAGACGCCTATGAGACCCAGTTGAGACCCCTTAGAGATCCCCTTCAAACCCCCTTGAGACCCTATTGAGACTCCCATAGAATGCCCCTTGAGACCCCCTTGGGACCCCCTTGAGACCCCTTTGAGATCCTTTTGAGACCCCTTATGGACACCCTTGAGACCCCCTTGGAGACCCTTTGAGACCCTCCTAGAGACCCCTTAAAACCACCTTGAGACCCTCTTAGATACAACCTTAAGACCCCATTAAAATCCCCCTAGAGACCCCCTTGAGACCTTTCTGGAGACCCCTTTGAGACCCCCTTGGGACCCTCTTAAGACCCCTTTGAGAACCCCCTTGAGACCTCCCTTGAGACCCTCATTAAATCCTCCTAGAGACCCCCATGAAACCCCATTGAGACCCCCCTCGAGACCCCATTGAGACCCCATTGAGACCCCCTTGAAACCCCCTTGAGACCCCCCTTGAGACCCCATTGAGACCCCCCTTGAGACCCCCTTGAGACCCCCTTGAGACCCCCATGAGACCCTCTTGAGACCCCCTTGAGACCCCCTTGAGAAACCATTTAGACCCCCTTGAGACCCTCCTAGAGAACTCCTTGAGAACCCCTTGAAACCCATTGAGACCCCTTTGAGACCACTCTAGAGACCCCCTTGAGACCCCATTGAGTCCCTCCTAGAGACCCCTTTGAGACCCCCTTGAAACCCCCCTAGAGACCCCCATGAGACACTCTTGAGACCGCCTTGAGACCCTCCTAGAGACCCCCAAGAGATCCCCTTGAGACCCCCTTGAGACCCCTTTGAGACCCTCTTGAGACCCCCTTGAGATCCCCCTAGAGACCCCCCTAGAGACCCCTTGAGACCCTTCTAGAGACCCCCTTGAGACCCCCTAGAGACCCCCCTAGAGACCCCGTTGATAGCCCTTTGAGACCCCCTAGTTACCACAGTGAAGATCCCCCTTGAGACCCTCTAGAGACCCCCTAAAGACCCCTTAGAGACCCCCTACAGACGCTCTTGAGATTCCCTTTAGACCCCATTGAGACCTACCTAGTGACCCGTTGAAACCCCCTTGAGACCCCTTTTCGACCCCCTTGAGACCCCCTTGAGAACCCCCTAGAGACGCTTTGAGACCCTCTTGAGAACCCCTTAGAGACCCCTTTGAAACCCCCCTAGAGAACCCCTATAGACCGCCTTGAAACTCCCCTGAGATCCCCTTGAGATGCTCATTAGATCAACATAAAAAAACCCTTTAGACCCCCTTTGAGCCCCCGTTGATACCCCCTTGAGACCCCCTAGTTACCACCCTGAACATCCCCTATGAGACCCTTTAGGAACCCCCTAGAGACCCCATAGAGACCCCTAAAGACCCTCTTGAGATCCTATTTAGTCCCCGCTAGAGACCCCGTTGAGACCTACCTAGAGACCCGTTGAGACCCCCTTGAGACCCCCTTGAGAACCCCTTGAGACCGCCCTTGAGACCCTCATTAGATCCCCCCTAGAGACCCCCTTGATACCCCCTTGAGACCCCTATGAGACCGCCATTGAGACTCCCTAGAGACTATCTTGAGATTCCATTTAGTACCCCCTAGAGGCCCCCTTGAGACCCCCTTGAGACCCCCTAGAGAATCCCTTGAGATCCCCTTGAGACCCCCCTAAAGACCCCGTTGTAGAGTTGTAGAGTCTCCCTTGAGACCCCCTTGAGACCCCTAGTTACCACCCTGCAGATCCCCACTTGAGACCCTCTAGACACCCCCTAGAGACCCCCTAGAGACCCTCTTGAGATCCCCTTTAGACCCCCTTGAGACCTACGTAGAGACCCGTTGAGACCCCTTGAGACCCCCTTGAGACCCCCTTGAGACTCTCTTGAGATTCCCTATAAACCCCCTTGAGACACCCTTGAGACCCCCCTTGAGACCCTCATTATGTCCCGCTATAGACCCCCTTGAGACCCCCTTGAGACCCCCTAGAGAACCCCTTGAGACCCCCTTGAGACCCCCTAGAGACACCCTTGAGATCCCCTTGAGACCCCCCTTGAGACCCTCATTATGTCCCCCTACAGACCCCCTTGAGACCCCCTTGAGACCACCGTAGAGATCCCCTTGAGACCCCCTTGAGACCCCTTTGAGACCCTCCTAGAGACCCCTTGAGAGCCCCTTGAGACCACCGTAGAGACCTCCTTGAGACGCCCCTAGAGACCCCTTGAGACACTCTTGAGACTCCGTTGAGACCCTTCTAGAGACCCCCTTGAGACCCGCAAGAGACCCCCCTAGAGACCCCGTTGATACCCCCTTGAGACCCCCTAGTTACCACCCTGAAGATCCCCCTTGAGACCCTCTAGAGACCCGCTAAAGACCCCTTAGAGACCCCCTAGAGACCCTCTTGAGATCCCTTTTAGACCCCATTGAGACCTACCTAGAGACCCGTTGAAACCCCCTTGAGACCCCCTTGAGACCCCTTGTCGACCCCCTTGAGACCCCCTTGAGAACCCCCTAGAGACGCTTTGAGACCCTCTTGAGAACCCCTTAGAGACCCCTTTGAAACCCCCCTAGAGCACCCCTATAGACCACCTTGAAACTCCCCTTAGACCCCTTGCGATCCTGATTAGATCCACTTAAAACCCCCTTGAGACCCCCTTAGAGACCCTTTGAGACCCTCCTAGAGACCCCCTTGAGACCCCCTTGAGACCCCCTTGAAACTCCCCTGAGACCCCCTAGTTACCACCCTGAACATCCCCTTTGAGACCCTCTAGAAACCCCCTAGAGACCCCATAGAGACCCTCTGAGATCCTATTTAGTCCCCACTAGAGACCCCCTTGAGACCTACCTAGAGACCCGTTGAGACCCCCTTGAGACCCCCCTTGAGACCGCCCTTGAGACCCTCATTAGATCCCCATAGAGACCCCCTTGATACCCCCTTGAGACCCCTATGAGACCGCCATTGAGACTCCCTAGAGACTATCTTGAGATTCCATTTAGTCCCCCCTAGAGGCCCCCTTGAGACCCCCTTGAGACCCCGTTGTAGAGTTGTAGAGTCTCCCTTGAGACCCCCTAGTTACCACCCTGAAGAACCACCCTTGAGACCCTCTAGAGACCACCTAGAGACCCCCTAGAGACCCTCTTGAGATCCCCTTTAGACCCCCTTGAGACCTACCTAGAGACCCGTTGAGACCCCCTTGAGACCCCCTTGAGACGCCCTTGAGACTTTCTTGAGATTCCCTATAAACCCCCTTGAGGCACCCTTGAAACCCCCCTTGAGACCCCCTTGAGAGCCCCCTAGAGACCCTCATTATGTCCCCATATAGACCCCCTTGAGACCCCCTTGAGACCCTCTAGAGAACCCCTTGAGACCCCCTTGAGACCCCCCTAGAGTCTCCCCTGAGGCCCCCTTGAGACCCCATTAGAGACCCCATTGAGACCCCTTTTGACCCCCTTGAGACCCTCCTAGAGTCTCCCTTGAGACCCCCTTAGAGACCCTCTTGAGACCCCCTTTAGACCCACGTGAGACCCCCTTGAGACGCACTTCAGACCCCCTTAAAAACCCCAAGAGACCTCCTTAAAACCCCTTGAGACCCCTTTGAGACCCACATTGAATCCCCCTAGAGACCCCCTTGAAACCCCCTTGAGACCCCTATGAGACCCAGTTGAGGCCCCCGTTGAGACTCCCTTGAGATCCCCTTGAGACTCTCTTGAGACCCCATTAAGACCCCCTAGAGAACCCCTTGAGACCCCTTAGAGATCCTCTTCAAACCCCCTTGAGACCCTCTTGAGACCCCCATAGAAAGACCCTTGAGACCCCCTTGGGACCCCCTTGAGACCCCTTTTAGACCCTTTTGAGACCCCTTTTGGACCCCCTTGAGACCCGCTTGAGACCCCCTAGAGACGCTTTGAGACACTCTTGAGAACCCCTTAGAGACCCTTTTGAAACCCCCTAGAGAACCCCTTGAGACCCCCTTGAGACCCCCTTGAGACCCCCTAGAGAATCCCTTGAGATCCCCTAGAGACCCCCCTAGAGTCTCCCTTGAGACCCCCTTGAGACCACCCCTAGAGACCCCCTTGAGACTCTCTTGAGACCCCCTTTAGACCCCTGTGAGACCCCCTTGAGACCCCCTTGAGACCCCTTTAAAACCACCCTAGAGACCCCCTTAAAACCCCCCTGAGACCCCTTTGAGACGCCCTTTGGGACCCCCCTGGAGAGCAACATTAAACCCCCTAGAGACCCCCTTGAAACCCCCTTGAGACCCCTATGAGACCCAGTTGAGACCCCCGTTGAGACTCCTTTGAGATCCCCTTGACATTCACTTGAGACCCCATTGAGACCCCCTAGAGATCCCCTTCTAACCCCTTTGAGACCCTCTTGAGACCCCAATAGAAAGCCCCTTGAGACCCCCTTGGGACCCCCTTGAGACCCCTTTTAGACACTTTTGAGACCCCTTTTGGACCCCCTTGAGACCCGCTTGAGACTCTCTTGAGATTCTCTATAAACCCCCTTGAGAACCCCTTGAGACCCCCCTAGAGACACCCTTCAGACCCCCTTGAGACTCCCTTGAGACCCCCTAGAAAACCCCTTGAGACCCCCTTCAGACCCCCCTAGAGTCTCCCTTGAGACCCCCTTGAGACCCCATTAGAGACCCCCTTGAGACCCCCTTTTGACCCCCTTGAGACCCCACTAGAGTCTCCCTTGAGACCCCCTTGAGACCCCCTTAGAGACCCTCTTGAGACCCCCTTTAGACCCGCGTGAGACCCCCTTGAGACGCACTTCAGACCCCCTTAAAACCCCCCAAGAGACCTCCTTAAAACCCCTTGAGACCCCTTTAAGACCCACATTAAATCCCCCTAGAGACCCCCTTGAAACCTGCTTGAGACCCCTATGAGACCCAGTTGAGACCCCCGTTGAGACTCCCTTGAGATCCCCTTGAGACTCCCTTGAGACCCCATTGAGACCCCCTAGAGAACCCGTTGAGACCCCTTAGAGATCGCCTTCAAACCCCCTTGAGACCCTCTTGAGACCCCCATAGAAAGACCCTTGAGACCCCCTTGGGACCCCCTTGAGACCCCTTTTAGACCCTTTTGAGACCCCTTTTGGACCCCCTTGAGACCCGCTTGAGGCCCCCTAGAGACGCTTTGAGACCCTCTTGTGAACCCCTTAGAGACCCCTTTGAACCCCCTAGAGAACCCCTTGAGACCCCCTTGAGACCCCTTGAGACCCCCTTGAGACCACCCTAGAGACCCCCTTAAAACCCCCTTGAGACCCCTTTGAGACGCCCTTTGGGACCCCCCTTGAGACCAACATTAAACCCCCTAGAGACCCCCTTGAAACCCCCTTGAGACCCCTAAGAGACCCAGTTGAGACCCCCGTTGAGACTCCCTTGAGATCCCCTTGACATTCCCTTGAGACCCCATTGAGACCCCCAAGAGATCCCCTTCAAACCCCTTTGAGACTCTCTTGAGATCCCCATAGAAGGCCCCTTGAGACCCCATTGGGACCCCCTTGAGACCCCTTTTAGACCCTTTTGAGACCCCTTTTGGACCCACTTGAGACACGCTTGAGAACCCCCTAGAGACGCTTTGAGACCCTCTTGAGAACCCCTTAGAGACCCCTTAGAGATCCCTATAGACCTCCTAGAGACCCCCGTTGAGACCCCCTTGAGACCCTCCTAGAGTCTCCCTTGAGACCCCCGTGAGACCCCCTTGAGACCACCTTGAGACCCTCCTATACACCCACTAGAGACCCCCATGAGACACCCTTGATACCCCCTTGAGACACGCTTGAGACCCCCCTTGAGACCCCTTTGAGACCCACCTTGAGACCCCCCTTGAGACTCCCTTAAGACCCCCCTTAAGACCCCCTTGAAATCCCCTTGAGACCTTTATGAGACCCACTTAGAGACCTCCTTGAGACCCATTGAGACCCCCCTAGAGACCCCCTTGAGACCCCCATGAGACCCCCTTGAGACCCCCTTGAGACCCCCCTAGAAACACCCTTGAGATACCCCTAGAGACCCCCTTGAGACCCCCTTGAGACACCGTTAGAGACCCCCTTGAGACACTCTTGAGACCCCCTTGAGACTCTCTTGAGACACTCCTAGAGACCCCCCTTGAGACCACTTGAGACCCCCATAGAAACCCCATTGAGACCCCCTTGAGACCTCTTTGAAAACCCCCTAGAGAACCCCTGTAGACCCCCTTGACACCCCCCTAGAGACCGTTGAGACCCCCTTGATACCCCCAAGAGACCCACCTTGATACCCCCCTTGAGACCCCCTTAAGACCCCCTTGAAATCCCCTTGAGACCTTTATGAGACCCCCTAGAGACCCCCTTGAGACCCCCTAAAGACCCCCCTAAAGACCCCCTTAGAGACCCTCCTAAAGACCCCCTTGAGACCTTCATTAGATCCCCCTAGAGACCCCTTTGAGACCCCCCTAGAGACCCCTTTGAGACCCCCCTAGAGACCCCTTTGAGACCCTCCTAGAGACCCCCTTGAGACCCCCTTGAGACCGTCCTCGAGACCTCCTTGAAACCCCCTTGAGATTCCCTTGAGATCCCCTTAAGACCCCCCTAGAGACCCCCTTGAGACCATCTTGAGACCCCCCTTTGAGACCATCTTGAGACCCTCTTGAGACCCCCTTGAGACACCGCTCGAGACCCCCTTGAGACCCTCTTCAGACCCTACTAGAGACCCCCCTTGAGACCCCCTAGAGATCCTCCTATAGACCCCTTTGAGATCCTCATTAGATCCGCCTAGAGAACCCCTTGAGACCCCCCTAGAGACCCCTTTGAGACCCCTCTTGAGACCCTCTAGAGACCCCGAGAGACCCCCTTGAGACGCCCTAGAGACCCCCTTGAGACTCTCTTGAGACCCCCTTCAGACCCCTTTCAGACCCCCTTGAGACTGCCATGAGACGCTCCTAGAAACCCCTTGAGACCCCTTTGAGACCCTCCTAGAGTCTCCCTTGAGACCCCCGTGAGACCGCCTTCAGACCCCCTTCAGACCCCCTTGAGACCCCCTTGAGACTCACTTGAGACCCCCTTGAGACCCCCTTGAGACCCCCTTGAGACACTCCTAAAGACCCCCTTGAGACCCCCTTGAGACCACTTTGAGACCCCCATAGAGACCCCCCTAGAGACCCCCTATAGACCCCCTTGAGACCCCCTTTAGACACTCCTAAAGACCCCCTTGAGACCCCCTTGAGACCACTTTGAGACCCCCCTAGAGACACCCTTAGAGACCCCCTTGAGACCCCTCTTGAGACCCTCTAGAGACCCCCGAGAGACCCCCTTGAGACGCACTAGAGACCCCCTTGAGACTCTTTTGAGACCCTCTAGAGACCCTTTGAGACCCCCTTGAGTTCCCCTTAAGACCCCCCTAGAGACCCCCCTAGAGACCTTATGAGACCCCGTTGAGACCCCCTAGAGACACCGCTTGAGACCCACTTGAGACCCCCTAGAGACCCCCCTTGAGACCCCCTTGAGACCCTCCTAGAGTCTCCATTGAGACGCCCATGAGACTCTACTAGAGACCCCCATGAGACCCACTTGAGACCCCCGTGAGACCCCTTGAGACCCCCTTGAGACTCACTTGAGACCCCCTTGATACCCCCATGAGACCCTCCTAGAGACCCCTTGAGACCCCCTTGAGACCCTCCTAGAGACCCCATTGAGACCCCCTTGAGACCCCCTTGAGATACCTCTAGAGACCCCCTTGAGACACCCCTAGATACCCCTTTGAGACCCCCCTAGAGACACCCTTAGAGACCCCCTTGAGATCCCGTTGAGACCCCCCTAGAGACCCGTCGAGACCCCCTTGAGACCCTGTTGAGACCCCCCTTGAGACCCCCCTTGAAACCCCGTTGAGAACCTCCTAGAGACCCCCTTGAGATCCCATTGAGACCCTGCTTGAGACCCGCTTGAAACACCCTTGAGACCCCCTTGAGACCCACTTTGAAACCCCTAGAGACCCCTTTGAGACCCTTTTCAGACCCCGCTTGAGACCCCCTTGAGACCCCCTTGGGGACCCCTTGAGCCACCCCTCGAGACCCCCTTGAGACCCCCTTGAGACCCTCCTAGAGATCCCCCTGAGACCCCCTTGAGACCCCCTTGAGACCTTCATTAGATCCCCCTATAAAACCCCTTGAGACCCCCTTGCAGACCCTTTGAGACCTTCCTTGAGCCCCCTTGAGACACCCTTGAGACCCCCTTGAGACCCTTTGAGACCCCCTTGAGATCCCCTTGAGATCCCTTTGAGACCCTTCGATAGAACCCTTTGAGACCCTCCTAGAGTCTCCCTTGATACCCCCTTGAGAACCCCCTAGAGACCCCCTTGAAACCCCGTAGAGACCCCCCTAGAGACCCCCTTGCGAAACTCTTGAGACCCCCGTGAGACCCCTTTGAGACACCTTGAGTCCTACTTGAGATCACTTTAAGGCGCACCTAGAAACCCCCTTGAGGCCCCCTTGAACACCCCCTGGAGATTCCCTTAAGACCCCCTTGGGAACCCCCTTGAAACCCCCTTTTAACCCCCCTTGAGATCCCCTTGAGATTCACTTGAACCCCCCTTTAGACCCCCTTGAAACCCCCTAGAGACCCCCCTTGAGACCCCCCTTGAAACCCCGTTGAGACCCTCCTAGAGACCCCCTTGAGACCCCCTTGAGACCCTTTTCAGACCCCACTTGAGAACCCCTTGAGACCCCCTTGGGAACCCCTTGAGACACCACTCGAGACCCCCTTGAGACCCCCTTGAGACCCTCCTAGAGATTCCCCTGAGACCCCCTTGAGACCCCCTTGAGATCCCCTTGAGTGCCCCTTGAGACCCCCTTAAGACCTTCATTAGATCCCCCTAAAAAACCCCTTGATACACCCTTCCAGACCCTTTGAGACCCTCCTTGAGCCCCCTTGAGACACTCTTGAGACCCCCTTGAGACCCTTTGAGACCCCCTTGAGACCCCCTTGAGATCCCCTTGAGACCCTTCGATAGACCCCTTTGAGACCCTCCTAGAGTCTCCCTTGAGACCCCCTTGAGAACCCCTTAGAGACCCCCTTGAGACCCCGTAGAGACCCCCCTAAAGACCCCCTTGGGAAACTCTTGAGACCCCCTTGAGACCCCCTTGAGACACCATGAGACCTCCTTGAGATCGCTTTTAGGCACCCCTAGAAACCCCCTTGAGACCCCCTTGAAAACCCCCTTTTAGCCCCCATTGAGATCCCCTTGAGACTCCCTTGAACCCCCCTGTAGACCCCCTTGAGACCCTCCTAGAGACCCCCTTGGGACCCCTTTGAGACCATCCTAAGAGTCTACATTGAGACCCCCATGAGACCCCCTTGAGACCCCCCTAGAGATCCCCCTAGAGACCTTTTGAGACCCCCTTGAGACCCCGTTGAGACCCCATTGAGACCACATTGAGACCCTCCTAGAGACCCCCTTGAGACCCCCTTAAGACCCCCTTAGAGACCCCCTAGGGACCGCCAGGAGACCGTCTTGAGACCCCCTTGAGACACCGCTCGAGACCCCCTTCAGACCCCATTCAGACCCCGTTGAGATCCACTTGAGAACCTCCTATAGACCTCCTAGATACCCCTTTGAGACCCCCTTGAGACCCTCCTAGAGTCTCCCTTGAGACCCCCGTGAGACCCCCTTGAGACCCCCTTGAGACCCTCCTATACACCCACTAGAGACCCACATGAGACCCCCTTGATACCCCCTTGAGACTCACTTGAGACCCCCTTGAGTCCCCCATGAGACCCTCCTAGATAACCCTTGAGACCCCCTTGAGACCCCCTTGAGACCCCCTTGAGACTCCCCTTGAGACCCTCTTGAGATCCCCGTAGAGACCCCCTAAAGACCCCCTATAGACCCCCTTGAGACCCTCCTAGAGACCCCCTTGAGACCCCCTTGAGAACCCCTTAAAAAACCCCTTGAGACACCCCTAGAGACCCCCTTGAGACCCCCCTAGAGACACCCTTAGAGACCCCCTTAAGACCCCCCTAGAGACCCCCTAGAGAATTTCCTATAGAACCCCTTGAGACCCTCATTAGATCCCCCTAGAGAACCCCTTAAGACCCCCCTAGAGACCTTGAGACCCCCCTAGAGACCCCCTTGAGACCCAGTTGAGAACCCCCTAGAGACCCCCTTGAGACCCCCCTTGAAACCCCCCTTGGGGACCCCTTGAGACACCCCTCGAGACCCCCTTGAGACCCTCGTAGAGATCCCCCTGAGACCCCGTTGAGACCTTCATTAGATCCCCCTAAAAAACCCCTTGAGACCCCATTGAGAAACCCCTAGAGACCCCCTTGAGACCCCTAGAGACCCCCACAGAGACCCCCTTGAGACACTCTTGAGACCCCCTTGAGACCCCCTTGAGACCCATTGAGACCTCCTTGAGACCCCTTTTAGGCGCCCCTAGAAATCCCCTTGAGACCCCCTTGAAAACCCCTAGAGACGCCCTTGAGACCGTCCTAGAGACCCCCTTGAGACCCCCTTGAGACCCCCTTGAAACCCTCCTAGAGACCCCCTTGGGACCCCCTTGAGACCATCCTAGAGTCTACCTTGAGACACCCATGAGACCCCCTTGAGACCCCCCTAGAGACCCCTTGAGACACCCATGAGACCCCATTGAGACCCCCCTAGAGACCCCCCTAGAGACCTTTTGAGACCCCCTTGAGACCCCGTTGAGACCCCATTGAGACGCCCTAGAGAACCCCTTGAGACCCCCTTGAGACCCCATTTAGATCCCCTTGAGACCCCTAGAGACCCCCTATAGACCCCCTTGAGACCCCCTTGAGACCCCGTTGAGACCCCCTAGAGAACCCCTTGAGACCCCCTTGAGATCCCCTTGAGGCCCCCTTGAGACCCCTTGTAGACCCCCTTGAAAACCCTTTTAGACCACCTTGAGACCCCCTTGAGACCCACCTTGAGACAACCCTTGAGAACCTCATTATATGCCCCTAGAGACCCCCTTGGGACCCCCTTGAGACCCCCCTAGAGACACCATTGAGACCCTCTTGAGACCCCCCTATAGACCCCCTTGAGACCCCCTTGAGACCCCCTAGAGAACCCCTTGAGACTTCCTTGAGACCCCCCTAGAGTCTCTCTTGAGACCCCCTTGAGACCCCATTAGAGACCCCCTTAGAGACCCCCTTGAGACCCCTTTGAGAAGCCCTTGAGACCCCCTTAAAACCCCCCTAGAGACGCCCTTAAAACCCCCTTGAGACCCCTTTGAGACCCAGTTGAGACCCCCATTGAAACTCTCTTGAGATCCCCTTGAGAACCCCTTGAGACCCTCTAGAGACCCCCTTGAGGCCCCCTTGAGACTCCTTAGAGATCTCTTTCAAACTCCCTTGAGACCCTCTTGAAACCCCCATAGAATGGCACTTGAGACCCCGTTTGGGACCCCCTAGAGACCCCGTTTAGACCCTTTTGAGACCCCTTTTGGACCCCCTTGAGACCCCCTTGAGAACCCCCTAGAGACCCTTTGAGACCCTCCTAGAGACCCCCTTGAGACCCCCTTAAGACCCTCCTAGAGATCCCCTTAAGACCCCATTAAAATTCCAATTGAGACCCCCTTGAGACCCTTCTGGAGACCCCCTTGAGACCTACCTTGAGACCGACTTGAGACCCCTTTGAGAACCCCCTTGAGACCCTCATAGAGACCCCCTTGAGACCCCCTTGCGACCCCCATGAGACCCCCTTGAGACCCCCTTGAGAAACCATTTAGACCCCTTGAGACCCTCCTAGAGACCCCCTTGAGACCCCCTTGAGACCCCCCTAGAGACCCCATTGAGACACTCTTGAGACTCCCTTGAGACCCTTCTAGAGACACCCTTTAGACCCCCTGGAAACCCCTTGAGAAACCGTTGAGAACTTTTTGAGACCCCTTTGAAACCCCCCCCTAGAGAACCCCTATAGACCCCCTTGAGATCCCCCTAGAGACCGATTGAGACTCCCTTAAAAACCCCCTTGAGACCCCCTTTGAGACCCCGTTGATACCCAATGAGACCCCCTAGTTACCACCCTAAAGATCCCCCTCGAGACTCTCTAGAAACCCCCTAGAGACCCCATAGAGACCCCCTAGAGACCCTCTTGAGATCCTATTTAGTCCCGGCTAGAGACCCCCTTGAGACCTACCTAGAGACCCGTTGAGACCCCCTTGAGACCCCCTTGAGACTATCTTGAGTTCCCTATAAACCCCCTTGAGACCCCCTTTAGACCCCCCTAGAGACTGGCTTGAGACCCCCCTTGAGACCCTCATTATATCCCCCTAGAGAACCCCCTTGAAACCCCCTTGATACCCCTTTGAGACCCACATTAAATCCCCCTAGAGACCCCCTTGAAACCCCCTTGAGACGCCTATGAGACCCAGTTGAGACCCCTTAGAGATCCCCTTCAAACCCCCTTGAGACCCTATTGAGACTCCCATAGAATGCCCCTTGAGACCCCCTTGGGACCCCCTTGAGACCCCTTTGAGATCCTTTTGAGACCCCTTATGGACACCCTTGAGACCCCCTTGGAGACCCTTTGAGACCCTCCTAGAGACCCCTTAAAACCACCTTGAGACCCTCTTAGATACAACCTTAAGACCCCATTAAAATCCCCCTAGAGACCCCCTTGAGACCTTTCTGGAGACCCCTTTGAGACCCCCTTGGGACCCTCTTAAGACCCCTTTGAGAACCCCCTTGAGACCTCCCTTGAGACCCTCATTAAATCCTCCTAGAGACCCCCATGAAACCCCATTGAGACCCCCCTCGAGACCCCATTGAGACCCCATTGAGACCCCCTTGAAACCCCCTTGAGACCCCCCTTGAGACCCCATTGAGACCCCCCTTGAGACCCCCTTGAGACCCCCTTGAGACCCCCATGAGACCCTCTTGAGACCCCCTTGAGACCCCCTTGAGAAACCATTTAGACCCCCTTGAGACCCTCCTAGAGAACTCCTTGAGAACCCCTTGAAACCCATTGAGACCCCTTTGAGACCACTCTAGAGACCCCCTTGAGACCCCATTGAGTCCCTCCTAGAGACCCCTTTGAGACCCCCTTGAAACCCCCCTAGAGACCCCCATGAGACACTCTTGAGACCGCCTTGAGACCCTCCTAGAGACCCCCAAGAGATCCCCTTGAGACCCCCTTGAGACCCCTTTGAGACCCTCTTGAGACCCCCTTGAGATCCCCCTAGAGACCCCCCTAGAGACCCCTTGAGACCCTTCTAGAGACCCCATTGAGACCCCCTAGAGACCCCCCTAGAGACCCCGTTGATAGCCCTTTGAGACCCCCTAGTTACCACAGTGAAGATCCCCCTTGAGACCCTCTAGAGACCCCCTAAAGACCCCTTAGAGACCCCCTACAGACGCTCTTGAGATTCCCTTTAGACCCCATTGAGACCTACCTAGTGACCCGTTGAAACCCCCTTGAGACCCCTTTTCGACCCCCTTGAGACCCCCTTGAGAACCCCCTAGAGACGCTTTGAGACCCTCTTGAGAACCCCTTAGAGACCCCTTTGAAACCCCCCTAGAGAACCCCTATAGACCGCCTTGAAACTCCCCTGAGATCCCCTTGAGATGCTCATTAGATCAACATAAAAAAAAAACCTTTAGACCCCCTTTGAGCCCCCGTTGATACCCCCTTGAGACCCCCTAGTTACCACCCTGAACATCCCCTATGAGACCCTTTCGGAGAACCCCCTAGAGACCCCATAGAGACCCCTAAAGACCCTCTTGAGATCCTATTTAGTCCCCGCTAGAGACCCCGTTGAGACCTACCTAGAGACCCGTTGAGACCCCCTTGAGACCCCCTTGAGAACCCCTTGAGACCGCCCTTGAGACCCTCATTAGATCCCCCCTAGAGACCCCCTTGATACCCCCTTGAGACCCCTATGAGACCGCCATTGAGACTCCCTAGAGACTATCTTGAGATTCCATTTAGTACCCCCTAGAGGCCCCCTTGAGACCCCCTTGAGACCCCCTAGAGAATCCCTTGAGATCCCCTTGAGACCCCCCTAAAGACCCCGTTGTAGAGTTGTAGAGTCTCCCTTGAGACCCCCTTGAGACCCTAGTTACCACCCTGCAGATCCCCACTTGAGACCCTCTAGACACCCCCTAGAGACCCCCTAGAGACCCTCTTGAGATCCCCTTTAGACCCCCTTGAGACCTACGTAGAGACCCGTTGAGACCCCTTGAGACCCCCTTGAGACCCCCTTGAGACTCTCTTGAGATTCCCTATAAACCCCCTTGAGACACCCTTGAGACCCCCCTTGAGACCCTCATTATGTCCCGCTATAGACCCCCTTGAGACCCCCTTGAGACCCCCTAGAGAACCCCTTGAGACCCCCTTGAGACCCCCTAGAGACACCCTTGAGATCCCCTTGAGACCCCCCTTGAGACCCTCATTATGTCCCCCTACAGACCCCCTTGAGACCCCCTTGAGACCACCGTAGAGATCCCCTTGAGACCCCCTTGAGACCCCTTTGAGACCCTCCTAGAGACCCCTTGAGAGCCCCTTGAGACCACCGTAGAGACCTCCTTGAGACGCCCCTAGAGACCCCTTGAGACACTCTTGAGACTCCGTTGAGACCCTTCTAGAGACCCCCTTGAGACCCGCAAGAGACCCCCCTAGAGACCCCGTTGATACCCCCTTGAGACCCCCTAGTTACCACCCTGAAGATCCCCTTGAGACCCTCTAGAGACCCGCTAAAGACCCTTAGAGACCCCCTAGAGACCCTCTTGAGATCCCTTTTAGACCCCATTGAGACCTACCTAGAGACCCGTTGAAACCCCCTTGAGACCCCCTTGAGACCCCTTGTCGACCCCCTTGAGACCCCCTTGAGAACCCCTAGAGACGCTTTGAGACCCTCTTGAGAACCCCTTAGAGACCCCCTTTGAAACCCCCCTAGAGCACCCCTATAGACCACCTTGAAACTCCCCTTAGACCCCTTGCGATCCTGATTAGATCCACTTAAAACCCCCTTGAGACCCCCTTAGAGACCCTTTGAGACCCTCCTAGAGACCCCCTTGAGACCCCCTGAGACCCCCTTGAAACTCCCCTGAGACCCCCTAGTTACCACCCTGAACATCCCCTTTGAGACCCTCTAGAAACCCCCTAGAGACCCCATAGAGACCCTCTGAGATCCTATTTAGTCCCCACTAGAGACCCCCTTGAGACCTACCTAGAGACCCGTTGAGACCCCCTTGAGACCCCCCTTGAGACCGCCCTTGAGACCCTCATTAGATCCCCATAGAGACCCCCTTGATACCCCCTTGAGACCCCTATGAGACCGCCATTGAGACTCCCTAGAGACTATCTTGAGATTCCATTTAGTCCCCCCTAGAGGCCCCCTTGAGACCCCCTTGAGACCCCGTTGTAGAGTTGTAGAGTCTCCCTTGAGACCCCCTAGTTACCACCCTGAAGAACCACCCTTGAGACCCTCTAGAGACCACCTAGAGACCCCCTAGAGACCCTCTTGAGATCCCCTTTAGACCCCCTTGAGACCTACCTAGAGACCCGTTGAGACCCCCTTGAGACCCCCTTGAGATGCCCTTGAGACTTTCTTGAGATTCCCTATAAACCCCCTTGAGGCACCCTTGAAACCCCCCTTGAGACCCCCTTGAGAGCCCCCTAGAGACCCTCATTATGTCCCCCTATAGACCCCCTTGAGACCCCCTTGAGACCCTCTAGAGAACCCCTTGAGACCCCTTGAGACCCCCCTAGAGTCTCCCTTGAGGCCCCCTTGAGACCCCATTAGAGACCCCATTGAGACCCCTTTTGACCCCCTTGAGACCCTCCTAGAGTCTCCCTTGAGACCCCCTTAGAGACCCTCTTGAGACCCCCTTTAGACCCACGTGAGACCCCCTTGAGACGCACTTCAGACCCCCTTAAAAACCCCAAGAGACCTCCTTAAAACCCCTTGAGACCCCTTTGAGACCCACATTGAATCCCCCTAGAGACCCCCTTGAAACCCCCTTGAGACCCCTATGAGACCCAGTTGAGACCCCCGTTGAGACTCCCTTGAGATCCCCTTGAGACTCTCTTGAGACCCCATTGAGACCCCCTAGAGAACCCCTTGAGACCCCTTAGAGATCCCCTTCAAACCCCCTTGAGACCCTCTTGAGACCCCCATAGAAAGACCCTTGAGACCCCCTTGGGACCCCCTTGAGACCCCTTTTAGACCCTTTTGAGACCCCTTTTGGACCCCCTTGAGACCCGCTTGAGACCCCCCTAGAGACGCTTTGAGACACTCTTGAGAACCCCTTAGAGACCCTTTTGAAACCCCCTAGAGAACCCCTTGAGACCCCCTTGAGACCCCCTTGAGACCCCCTAGAGAATCCCTTGAGATCCCCTAGAGACCCCCCTAGAGTCTCCCTTGAGACCCCCTTGAGACCACCCCTAGAGACCCCCTTGAGACTCTCTTGAGACCCCCTTTAGACCCCTGTGAGACCCCCTTGAGACCCCCTTGAGACCCCTTTAAAACCACCCTAGAGACCCCCTTAAAACCCCCCTGAGACCCCTTTGAGACGCCCTTTGGGACCCCCCTGGAGAGCAACATTAAACCCCCTAGAGACCCCCCTTGAAACCCCCTTGAGACCCCTATGAGACCCAGTTGAGACCCCCATTGAGACTCCTTTGAGATCCCCTTGACATTCACTTGAGACCCCATTGAGACCCCCTAGAGATCCCCTTCTAACCCCTTTGAGACCCTCTTGAGACCCCAATAGAAAGCCCCTTGAGACCCCCTTGGGACCCCCTTGAGACCCCTTTTAGACACTTTTGAGACCCCTTTTGGACCCCCTTGAGACCCGCTTGAGACTCTCTTGAGATTCCCTATAAACCCCCTTGAGAACCCCTTGAGACCCCCCTAGAGACACCCTTCAGACCCCCTTGAGACTCCCTTGAGACCCCCTAGAAAACCCCTTGAGACCCCCTTCAGACCCCCCTAGAGTCTCCCTTG
The DNA here is from genome assembly GCF_048934315.1 of Petromyzon marinus. Taxonomy (NCBI): domain Eukaryota; kingdom Metazoa; phylum Chordata; class Hyperoartia; order Petromyzontiformes; family Petromyzontidae; genus Petromyzon; species Petromyzon marinus. The sequence continues at coordinate 6,993,036 of NC_133747.1, read as the reverse complement.
AGACCCCCTTGAGACCCCATTAGAGACCCCCTTGAGACCCCCTTTTGACCCCCTTGAGACCCCCCTAGAGTCTCCCTTGAGACCCCCTTGAGACCCCCTTAGAGACCCTCTTGAGACCCCCTTTAGACCCGCGTGAGACCCCCTTGAGACGCACTTCAGACCCCCTTAAAACCCCCCAAGAGACCTCCTTAAAACCCCTTGAGACCCCTTTAAGACCCACATTAAATCCCCCTAGAGACCCCTTGAAACCCGCTTGAGACCCCTATGAGACCCAGTTGAGACCCCCGTTGAGACTCCCTTGAGATCCCCTTGAGACTCCCTTGAGACCCCATTGAGACCCCCTAGAGAACCCGTTGAGACCCCTTAGAGATCGCCTTCAAACCCCCTTGAGACCCTCTTGAGACCCCCATAGAAAGACCCTTGAGACCCCCTTGGGACCCCCTTGAGACCCCTTTTAGACCCTTTTGAGACCCCTTTTGGACCCCCTTGAGACCCGCTTGAGGCCCCCTAGAGACGCTTTGAGACCCTCTTGTGAACCCCTTAGAGACCCCTTTGAACCCCCTAGAGAACCCCTTGAGACCCCCTTGAGACCCCTTGAGACCCCCTTGAGACCACCCTAGAGACCCCCTTAAAACCCCCTTGAGACCCCTTTGAGACGCCCTTTGGGACCCCCCTTGAGACCAACATTAAACCCCCTAGAGACCCCCTTGAAACCCCCTTGAGACCCCTAAGAGACCCAGTTGAGACCCCCGTTGAGACTCCCTTGAGATCCCCTTGACATTCCCTTGAGACCCCATTGAGACCCCCAAGAGATCCCCTTCAAACCCCTTTGAGACTCTCTTGAGATCCCCATAGAAGGCCCCTTGAGACCCCATTGGGACCCCCTTGAGACCCCTTTTAGACCCTTTTGAGACCCCTTTTGGACCCACTTGAGACACGCTTGAGAACCCCCTAGAGACGCTTTGAGACCCTCTTGAGAACCCCTTAGAGACCCCTTAGAGATCCCTATAGACCTCCTAGAGACCCCCGTTGAGACCCCCTTGAGACCCTCCTAGAGTCTCCCTTGAGACCCCCGTGAGACCCCCTTGAGACCACCTTGAGACCCTCCTATACACCCACTAGAGACCCCCATGAGACACCCTTGATACCCCCTTGAGACACGCTTGAGACCCCCCTTGAGACCCCTTTGAGACCCACCTTGAGACCCCCCTTGAGACTCCCTTAAGACCCCCCTTAAGACCCCCTTGAAATCCCCTTGAGACCTTTATGAGACCCACTTAGAGACCTCCTTGAGACCCATTGAGACCCCCTAGAGACCCCCTTGAGACCCCCATGAGACCCCCTTGAGACCCCCTTGAGACCCCCCTAGAAACACCCTTGAGATACCCCTAGAGACCCCCTTGAGACCCCCTTGAGACACCGTTAGAGACCCCCTTGAGACACTCTTGAGACCCCCTTGAGACTCTCTTGAGACACTCCTAGAGACCCCCCTTGAGACCACTTGAGACCCCCATAGAAACCCCATTGAGACCCCCTTGAGACCTCTTTGAAAACCCCCTAGAGAACCCTGTAGACCCCCTTGACACCCCCCTAGAGACCGTTTGAGACCCCCTTGATACCCCCAAGAGACCCACCTTGATACCCCCCTTGAGACCCCCTTAAGACCCCCTTGAAATCCCCTTGAGACCTTTATGAGACCCCCTAGAGACCCCCTTGAGACCCCCTAAAGACCCCCTAGAGACCCTCCTAAAGACCCCCTTGAGACCTTCATTAGATCCCCCTAGAGACCCCTTTGAGACCCCCCTAGAGACCCCTTTGAGACCCCCCTAGAGACCCCTTTGAGACCCTCCCTAGAGACCCCCTTGAGACCCCCTTGAGACCGTCCTCGAGACCTCCTTGAAACCCCCTTGAGATTCCTTGAGATCCCCTTAAGACCCCCCTAGAGACCCCCTTGAGACCATCTTGAGACCCCCCTTTGAGACCACCTTGAGACCCTCTTGAGACCCCCTTGAGACACCGCTCGAGACCCCCTTGAGACCCTCTTCAGACCCTACTAGAGACCCCCCTTGAGACCCCCTAGAGATCCTCCTATAGACCCCTTTGAGATCCTCATTAGATCCGCCTAGAGAACCCCTTGAGACCCCCCTAGAGACCCCTTTGAGACCCCTCTTGAGACCCTCTAGAGACCCCGAGAGACCCCCTTGAGACGCCCTAGAGACCCCCTTGAGACTCTCTTGAGACCCCCTTCAGACCCCCTTCAGACCCCCTTGAGACTGCCATGAGACGCTCCTAGAAACCCCTTGAGAC
>NC_133747.1:6813658-6978658 GCF_048934315.1 Petromyzon marinus | reverse complement strand
AATGGGACGAAGGGGTGTATCTTCTTTGTGTATCTTTGGAAGGCCATATAATCTTGGTGGTCTGGCAGCAGAGGGTTTCAACGAGAACTGCTTGATCTCATCAATTAATGCTGTTAAATCAGAGATGATTTTGTTCGTTTTGGTGACCAGGCTGTTGGTGGGATCTCTTTTTATTTTTGTATAGCTGCCATCGTTGAGTAGTTCTTGAATTTTGTTGTTATATTCTGTTTTGTCCATGATGACAGTGGCATTGCCTTTGTCGGCTGAGAGGACGACAATATCATCCCTCTTTTTTAATTGAGATAATTCAAAACGTTCGTCTTTGCTGATGTTGCTGGGTGGCAACTTAGCGTTTTTGAGGGTTGCAGCGATTTCAGATCTTGCTACGTCTGCAGAGATGTGACTCAAGCCCTTGAGTGCAACGTCGACATGGGCAATGATATCATTAACCGGTAAGTGTCTCGGTGTGACAGCAAAGTTTAGACCTTTAGCTAAAACGGATTTCAGACCATCAGAAATGGAACTGTTACTGCGATTAATTACGACTTTGTTGACGTCTATCTTTTCGGTGTGTGGATCCGATTTTTTGCTGGAGAGGTGATTGAACCCCTAACCCTAATCCCTAACCCTAACCCCTAACCCTAATAACCCTAACCCCTAACCCCTAACCCTAACCCCTAACCCCTAACCCTAACCCCAACCCCTAACCCTAACCCTAACCCCTAACCCTAACCCTAAACCCTAACCCTAAACCCTAACCCTAACCCCTAACCCTCTAACCCTAACCCTAAACCCTAAACCCTAACCCCAAACCCTAACCCTAACCTTTCTAACCCTTCTAACCCTAACCCTTCTAACCCTAACCCTAACCCTTCTAACCCTAACCCTAACCCCTAAACCCTAACCCCTAACCCTAATAACCATAACCCTAACCCCTAACCCTAAACACTAACCCTAACCTAACCCTAAACCCTAATCCTAAACCCTAACCCCTAACTCTAACCCTAAACCCTAACCCTAAACCCTAACCCTAACCCCTAACCCCTACCCCTAAACCCTTACCCTAAACCCTAACCCTACCCTAACCTAACCCTAAACCCTAATGTATTCGTGAAAGCCGTCGCGAGTTTTTTGTGACAGTTTCGGCACCCACGCCCCATCCCTCCACGAACGCGCAAGTTCATTAACATAATTTATTTAAATCACGGAGCCAATCGTTGAGTGTTATAATACCCGATAGTGACGTCATGTCACCTCCTGCTGCCGCGTGACGTCGCGACGTAACAGGAAGTTGCCGCTCCGACCGCACACTGATATCCGAGGTGGGAAATTCTCATCGCGGTTGTGGTGGTTGTGGTTGTTGTAGTTTACCGAGGTAGAGCCTCGCTCTCTCTCGTAGGGATGCCAATTGTGGAGCAGCGTGCATGGAAGCGATGTCCAGGTTGGAAGTTTACAACGTGGGGCCTATCCACGCGGGGCCTTGCCTCCTGTCCTCGCCTGATCGCGTTTGCTTCAATTATCTCGCTTAAGTTTAATTTGTCTTCACACGGCTCGCCACTTTGTAACTTTGTTTTACTTATAATATTCACACAGTTTTTATTTTTTACCAGGCCCAGCCCGCTTGAGCTGCTATAACGCTCTTGTTTTCAGAAGCGACCTGCACACAACACAAGGTGAGGCTTAAATATTATAATTGGTTATTTACCCTTTTATCTGGCAACAAAACTGACACCTTTTTTACAAGGAGTCATTTTCACATTGACCACAATAACTGCGATCGGAACGCAGAGATAAAAGGGTAAAAACAATTATATTTTGTTACTGGCAAATGAGGTTTCCAATGGTGTAAATGCTAACCCCGACCTCTCATACTCTGATGGTGCATTGTCTTTGAGTTGTGCGCCTTTTGGCGTCTTCTGGTCCAACACCATGTGAGACGAGGCTCTAAAGAAAGCTGTCTCGGGTGTGGACCAATGAATTTCAAGGACAGTGCATACATTATCAGAGTTTTTTTTGTTTGCGTTCCGACCGCAGGTATTGTGGTCAATGTAAACGTGACTCCTTGTAAAAAAGGTGTCAGTTTGTTGCCAGATAAAAGGGTAAAAAAACAATTATGAAGGTGAGGCTTGTCAACAGCGTGGCGGTGTTCACTCTAGACGCCTGGTGGTTTTCACTCTAGACGCCTGGTGGTGTTCACTCTAGACACCTAGTGGTGTTCACTCTAGACGCGTGGCGGTGTTCACTCTCTACATGTGGAGGGGAAACCGGGGGATCCGGAGGAAAATCCACACGACCACGGGAAGAGAGAGAGAGACACGCAGCCTCGGCTATGTTGATTGATCCTCAATGAATTACTTGGTGGAGTGAGGAAGCATTAATACTGAGCGGATGAAGGTGGCCAGGCATGGGTCTGGACACACCACCACGTGTTTACCATGCCAGTGTGTGACAGTGTAAAATTTGTGTTTGCAGTAAAGTCTATTAACTCTGTTGAACGCGGAGGTTATATCAAAACAGTAGTTTCTCCTTGTTTTCCTCTGGAACGCTTTGTAAGCATGGAAACAGTCAGGAAGTTAACACAGCACACACATGCAGCTAAAGTCAGATCTGTTCATCCCAGCATTCAAGGACATCTGTGCCTGGCTTCACACCTCTAAGTTGCTATTGAACATTAATTTCTGCATAACACAAATAGTATTATGTTCAACACCCTTTGCTCTGTCAGCTGAATTTAGCTTTCATAAATATTCCTTTTGTAGCCAGACAGCCGAAATGTGTGCTCAGAGTTTTGGGTTAACATTCATTTTGAAGATACAAGGGCTTCCAGGCAAGTTTGTAACCATTCGCCCTCTCATTGCGTGCAATAACAGCCCGTGTGATGAATTTGGGAAACTTTTTCACTATATTATGAACTTATGAATAAGTATAGACGTGTAAGTCACGTGTTACTGTATATATGCATTCCTCTGTGCATCGATACTGACGTGTAGATGGTGTGGATGTTCTTTTTTTTTGTCTGCAGCTGTCACTTCCTCTGCAGAGTTGGTCTGATGGCACTAAGGCACTCGGCGCAGCTCGGTACAAAAAGGCAACAATGCGACTGGCGTGCATACAGCACGGATCGTCCTGGACATTTGACACAGCACCAGAGAACTCACACGGGAGATAAACTCTTAAAGTGCAGTGTGTGTGGGAAGGCGTTTGCACGTTCATCTGCTCTTGTAATACACCAGAGAACACACACGGGAGAGAAACCCTTCAACTGCAGTGTGTGTGGGAAGGCGTTTGCACAGTCATCTGCTCTTGGAGCACACCAGAGAACACACACGGGAGAGAAACCCTTCCAGTGCAGTGTGTGTGGGAAGGCGTTTGCACGTTCATCTAATCTTGTAACACACCATATAACACACACAGGGGAGAAACCATTCAAGTGCAGTGTGTGTGGGAAGGCGTTTGCACATTCATCTACTCTTGTTGAACACCAGAGAACACACACGGGAGAGAAACCCTTCAAGTGCAGTGTGTGTGGGAAGGCATTTGGACTTTCATTTAATCTTGTAACACACCAGAGAACACACACAGGGGAGAAACCCTTCAAGTGCAGTGTGTGTGGGAAGGCGTTTGCACATTCATCTCCTCTTGTAATACACCAGAGAACACACACGGGAGAGAAACCCTTCAAGTGCAGTGTGTGTGGGAAGGTGTTTTCACAGTCAAATTCTCTTAAAACACACCACAGGACACACACGGGAGAGAAACCCTTCAAGTGCAGTGTGTGTGGGAAGGCGTTTGCACAGTCAACGCATCTTCCAAAACACCAGAGAACACACAAGCATCAGGAGATCCACAAGGAGTGGAGTCTGAAATCAGCATGTGAAAGTCAAAGTACCGCAATGAGCCCATCCCTCGTGAAACAAGAACCGGAAGAAAATCCCAGCTTGGACACTTTTAAAGGTATCATGGTGAAATATGAAGAGGTGATGGTGAAGAGCGAAGAAGTGAAGGTTAAATGTGAAGATGAAGATTCATCTCCAAAATGGGACCTTCGCATCGATGGAGGCAATGTGAAGCAGGAGGAGAATTCTGACTGTGAGGCAGAGCGAGGCAACTCCCAGCAGTTTGTGGAAGTGGAGGTGTGGGTGGACTTCCTCCGAGAGAATACAAAGTCAAATGGAGACCTGGTAGATGTGTAAGCCAGAGACGATGTCGCTCCAATAGATGCACCTTTGTCACAGGCCTTTAAAATAAAGTGAAGTTGAACACTCAATTCCTAGGTTCAACCTGCAGGGTAAGAGCGGCCAGTCTTTGTGGACCTGTGGGTTGGGTAGATCTCTAACCAAGAGCGAGAGCCAGTAAGCTCCCAATCATTCACTATGTTAAAATAATTGAATTTATATGGTGCTTGCTTCATCGCCTCGGCAATTAGGAGTTTTGTATCGTATCTCATCTCAAACAATTAAAGAGCACCCCCAAGTAGCAGCTGCCCCTGTGTGGCACAAGGTGGTGGCTGTTGTATATTTAGGCCATTTTCCAAAATTGATATGAAGAATTCTGCTAAAATATTTTTTTTTATTTAATAATCAAATGGGGGTGTAGTATGAGGCAAAAAAATTGTAACAACCACCCTCACCCCTCACAGCAGCTGCCTTCCACAAGTCACACCACGCAAGGAAGTAGCCTTAAAAAGTAATTTTTAAAAACCCAGGTGCATTTTGACTGCAGGTATTGTGGTTAATGCAGACACGAATCCTCGTAAAAAGGTTTCAGTTTTGTTGCCAGAAAAAAGGGGAAAACCCTATTAGAATCTGAATAATTACATAAATTAGCATAATTTCGGAGACAAATTTGATTTAAAGCTTTCGTGACTGCAGTAATTCATATTCTTAGTTCTTTCGGTAAAGTCACGTTGAAGGGAAACAATAAAATAATAATATATATATGAATTTCGGATACTTTAAATTTACACTTAATTTTTTGTTAACTTTTTAATAAATTTGCAAGACCCGATATATACAACATGGCCCTGCACTGGCCTGCATGTGGACAAGAGCCTGTCAGTAGGGGGCGATGGTTGATGTGGCATCTCAGTTGTGTTTGTAGGTTATGTTTAGAATTAGCTCAATTTTGACAGACGCCAGCATGCAATGGCCTCGTTTTGAATGGCGCAATAGTATGTTGTACATACACTGTTAAACAGATGGTGCGGTTTTTTTTAAATTGCTTCCTGGTGCAGTATATTGCAGTGCAGTAACTAGTTGTAGTTTGTGTAAAACATTCCTTTGTTTCGTGGAGAGATCGATAAATGAAAGATGTCGTGTCTGCTGATCTGCTTCATAGCAAAGAGGTAATTTTAAGAGCACATTTGAAATTCATTTTTGGTCCAGATTTGTATTCGGTTACAAGGCAGAGCACATCTAGATACATTCTCCATAACAACACTAATAATTTTGCATAACGTCTTATATGTTGGCGAACTCGGACAAGAAATGGTCCTTGACGATTTACGTCTGGATGTTCACAACCATGGGTTGAAGCAAGCCTGACCGCCTGCGGCGCCCCTCACAACCATTTTTGACCTTGGGCCAGGAAAGTCACGAAAAAAGTTTCGCGAACGACGCATTCACGCAAGTGTAGTGGAGTAAAAGATACGCATGGGTAAATTGGCCACATACAGTACATACAGACATACAAGCAGTGTGGGTCACATAAGGTCGAGAAGGTGGTGGAGTCACGGGTGGCGTAAACAAACCGAAGTAATTAAAGGAGTCATGGCACGAGGGCTGTGATTGGTCGAGAGGCTGTTAGCGTTAAGTGGCGGCGTCGCAAAGTCTGGACCGTTGGACAGGTGCGAGCTGGCGGGAAAATGCCAGCGAGCCACGTGGCAATTAATTAAGGCTGATTGGAAAGGGGATAAAACGCTAGGCGATTTCAACGGGGAGTTGAGTTGTTGTTGGGCAGTTGTTGGCGAGAGGTGGAGAGATGCAAAGAGGAGAGCCGGCAAATGTTAGGGAAGAATAGATTGAGAGCCGAACCCAAAGGACAGTAAATAGCGATAGGGAGAGTTAGCGTGAGCAGAGAGGTAGTTACGGGGGAGATAGGTACAGGGAGAGTTATGGATAGAGTCACTCTGTGTGCGGAGATAGATAGAGTCACTGTGTGTGCGGAGATAGAGTCACTGTGTGTGAATAGACAGACAAGTCACTGTGTGTGCGGAGATAGATAAAGTCACTGCGTGTGAAGAGATGGATGAGACACTGTGTGTGAGGAGATAGAGAACCACTGTGTGTGGGAGGAGTATGCGCGGACGGTGCTGAGGGGAATCGGTGTGTCCGAGTTGGCGGAGCGCGGAGAGGAGAAATTATAATGTGTGCGGAACGATGGAAATAAAAGTGACGGTGGAAGAAAGGCGGTTGTCGTCCGAGTAAATTCATGGCACTACACAAGCACCCGATGTTCCGTTTTGAAGTTTTAAAATAAAACAACTTTGAATTATATTATTTTTTTTATTTGATAATTGTATTTCTTCATTAAAAGCTTATATCATTTTACTTCTCGAAGAAGTAATTGAAAACGACAATTTGTGTGAATTTTCTCTCGTCAAGTAGATGGCCTTGCCAGGGATTCGGTTCGATGCGGACTTTCACCTGTTTGAGATCGCGGGATCGAGATGAGGCGACACAGAGCTGGCTGTGCGAGAAGACCGGCGTCTGCAAATCGATTCCAAAGTGATTCCGCGTCTGTCCCTGCGCCTCCGTCATTAATGCAGGGGGCGCGTAGGTTTGCAGCGCCCCCTGCATGAAAATGACGGAAAGTGCAGTGTTTGTCACAGATGAAGTTGTGCGCTTCAAACTACCTTCGTCTTACAGAAATCAATTTCGCGTGAGCCCACCGCATTAAAACAATGCTCAGCTGAGCGGGGCGAGCCACGGGGGGGGGGGGGGCAACTTATCTCTGTCACGTGCCGTAGCTCATGTGACTTCTGCCGCGACAATGTCTGGATTTTTTCGCCTGAGGATGACCGCTTGTGTTGCGAGTGAAACGTCGCGATTTATTATTTTATTTTTTCTGCCTACATGACTACCGAAAGAACCAAAGAGTTTGAAAGACGTCTTGTCTGCTGATCTTGTTCATATCTGTGTTCATCGATATCCCACATTGCATACACGTACACACCACACAATAAAATATATAGAAAATAGAACAACTTCCGGGAATGGGCAAAGATCGAGGAATATCTTTCAATGGAGCGAGTTAAGTTTGTTCGATTCAACATCTCTCTGTCTGTCGTAGACAGTGCTGTGGGGGGAGGGCCAATTCCGATTGGCCTCTCCCCTCATGGCTTCTGTGACCACCACCGTGGCCAAATGGAGGCTCTGGACGGGTGCGAGGGGCTGCTAACCCTTCAATAAATTACCACTAAACCACGGCTAAAATATCTAACTAATAAGCTTATGCCGGAGGCTCCGGGGAGACGGGCGTGTATGACGTCTCCTGGCCAAACCCCATCTGGTGGAGCGAGGAGATTGAATCTTTACCCTCGGGGCTCCTCCAGAAACAACGACAAGCCACTACGGATGGTCACGTGGAATGTTCGAATGCTCACTGCGGAGGAGAGGCTGCCACTCCTCTGTCGGGAACTAAACCGGTACCGCCCGGATCTCTGTGGCATTCAGGAGGTCCGGTAGACCGGCTCTGGCTCCTGTCACCATGAGGGGTGGACAGTCCTCTACTCAGGGCAGGAGACTGCCAAACAACAGGGTGTGGCTCTTCTTCTGAACAAAAGAATGAAGGAGACGTGTGAGCGTGGCGGTGAGGTGTGGGAAGCTGTAAACGTGGTTACTTATGCCCCCACCGAAGACGAACATCCGTAGAGGGATTCAGGGAAGGCCGATGAGTCAGATGCTTTCTATGACCTGTCACAGGTGCTGGCTAAAGTGGCCCCTCGGGATAGAGTCATCTTGTTGGGTAACTTCACTGCTCGAGTTGGTCATGATGCTGGCACCTGGTCTGAAGTGATTGGAATGCATGGGCCAGATCAACTCAATAACAACGGTAGGAGGCTGCTAGCTTTTTGTGCAGCTCATGGGGTTGTAATTACCAACACGCTGTTCCGGCATCGGCGCACCCACACAACATCATGGATGCATGCCGGGTCCAAGCAAGAACATCTGCTGGACTACATAGTGACGGACCAGCGGATGCAAGCCCATGTCCTTGACACCAGGACCTCCCGTGGAGCTGATCTGCCCTCTGGCCATCGACTTGTCATCTGTAAGATGCGCCTGCCATTCTTGCACTCCAGTGGTGAGTGTACACCCAGGACCCCATTCTAACCTAAGGTGGCCTGGTCTCAGCTGATGGAAGTTGCAAGAATTTCATCATCGCTTGCCACTGGTGTTGGCATCGTCCCCCACTCCTGATGTCGAGGGTAAATGGGCGAGGTTTAGGACTGTTCCTCGTGCAGCTGCAATGGCTGCTTTGGGAAACGCGGTCCAGACCTCCCCAGAGACCCTGGCTGACAGAGGAGGTGTTCAGGATGGTTAAGAAAAAGCGACAAGCCCACTCTCATGGGCTACAAGATCCCACGTCAGAGAATGAGGAGGCTTACCGCTGCCTTTGCTCGGAGGTTTGGAGACCCATGAGGCGCTGCAAGGATGGGTGGTCGTCGCGGGTTGCTGAGGAGATGGAGTCTGCCTCAATGGCCCGTGATCACAAATCTCTATTTAACTCCAAAAAAGTAACCTGCAGCGCCACACCTATTACCATCATTAGGAGAAAGAATGGTGATCCAATCTCCGACCCCCAGGAACAGGTTTCCAGATTTGCTCAGCATTTCTGTGAGGTACTGGGAGAGGGTGAATCCCTCAGCATGGAAAACATCATGGGACAAAGTGGGGATGACCCTGCTGAGGCTGCAGTGCCTCAAATATTGGAGGAGGAAGTCACCCTCTGTGAGTGGCTGGCTGAGGCGCCATCCGTTGAAGAAGTACTGAAGGTGATCCAGAATCTGAGACCAGGAAAGGCACCGGGCAGAGATGAACTCCCATGCGAAATGCTGAGGGAGGGTGGCGGGTTCCGCAGGATTGGAGGGATGCCCTGTTGGTCCCCCTCTTTAAGAAGGGGGACCGCAGAGACTGTAACAACTACAAGGGCATCTCACTCTTCAGTGTGCCGGGAAAAGTCCTGGCAAGGACTATTCAACCTCGCCTTTCTAGGCACGCTGAGGAGAGGCTTGCGGAGCCCCAATGCGGTTTCAGGAAAGGGCGATCCTGCACAGATGCCATATTTTCTGTCTGTCTGCTACAGCAGAGGTGTAGGGAATTCCAACAAGACCTACATCTTTGCTTCATTGACCTGGTCAAAGCCTATTATACCATCATTACGCCTGGCCTCTGGGTTCTTCTCGCTTTCGGAGTCTCTGACCCTCTGCTCAGGATCATTAAGGACCTTCATGATGGTGAGCGGGCCCGTGTAAAACTACGTGGCCGGGAGTCAGAGCCATTCCCTGTACACCTTGGGGTGCGACAGGGATGTCCTCTGGCTCCCACATTATTTAACATCTATTTTTACCACGTAGTTCATGAAGCCTTCAATAGCTGTACCGGGGGAATTTCCATTTGGTACAGATATAATGGGAGGCTGATCGATGCCCGGGTGCGGTCAAGGGATGGCTCCCTATTAGTCAACCACATTATGTATGCCGATGATTTGGTAATTGCTGCTCATTCAGAGGAGGAGTTGGAGGTGCTGCTGCCGAAACTGGAGCATGCCACGCAGAGGTGGGGCCTTACCATCAGCCCCACCAAAACTAAGCACCTGCCTGGGTATTTTGTACCATTGGACACTCCACCCCCACAACTCCCAATCGGTGATGGGGCAGTTGTGGAGAGAGTGGAGAGTTTCCCTACCTGGGCAGTGTGCTCATGACCGGCTCCAGTTTAACAGCAGAGGTCTCACTCCGAATCAGTCGAGCGGCATTATCTTTTCATCGGTTGCGTAACGCTGTGTGGAAGCTGCCTGGTCTGTTGCTCCGCACGAAGCTTGAGGTCTTCTCGGTCACGGTCATTCCTTTCACTATGCTTGCGAAACGTGGACCCCCCTAATGGAGCATCTTCACCGGTCGTAAACATTTAGTCTGGCCGGCCTACGATCCATCCTGGGTTTAACCGGGCTGGATTGTGTGAGGAGCTCACAAATCATTTAAAGATCTGGGCAGGCAAGGCAGCGTTGGCTGGGTCATGTAGCCCGCATGCCCAGCCACCGCATGCCTAAACAGCTTTTGTTCAACAAGATAGAGGGGGCTAAACGGGCGTGGCACGGGCTAGAGAGATGGGGTGATGTGGTACAGGAGGACGTGGAGCTGAGTGGACTTGCCGATGACTGGTACCAGCGGTGTCAAGATCGGCCTCAGTGGAGGAGGCTCGTGAAGGACGCTGCTACTGGCCAGTTGGAGGCAGTCGCCCTCCAACAACAAGGGAGGGCGGAGGAGCGGCGCTCACAACAACGAACGGAGTGCCGGGTGGCTAAAGCACAGCAAGTTGGCACAGTAGGAGGCACAGGTGGTGCATCAGACAGTCATCTCAGTCAGTTGACCAATGGCACCTGGGTCTGCCCTGTGACCTGCCAGCGGGCGTTCGACACTTCACGTGGCCTCAAGGTGCACATGGCCTGGCACAAGCGTCTTGGTGACATCACCGCCACTTAGTGGTGAATGGCGGTTGTTGTTATCAGCGTCTCTCCAACCGTAGTCAACGACTGTCAGTAGCAGCACGCGCCCGTTCAACTCCCACGACTACACGCCACTCAAACTTGTGTGGTGCCACCGCAGCGGACCCGAAGAGTAGCCGGACCCCCCCAGGCAGGATTCCATAGCGGCCCCCCCCAAAATGGGGCATAGAGCTTTACAAGCTGGCCGTGATGAAGCATATACGACACGGGGGGGAGGGGGGGTCCCCAAGGCAGACCCCCTGCGGACAGCGTAAACGGTGGGGCGGGGGAGGGGGAAATCCCTGCGGGCGCCCCGGGTGTGTATTCGGCCGAGCGGGCATCCAGATAACCGGGTGTGTATTCGGCCGAGCGGGCATCCAGGTTAACCAGTGAGTCAGCGATAAGGAATGCCGCTGCAAGGACAATGGAAGGGGGGGAGAGGGGGAGGGGAGGTGACGTAGTGCCCCCCCCCACCTCCGTAACGCCCAGAGCGCTCAAAAATGGCCGCAAAAAGCGTTCGATTGGACGCGCAGGATGACGTCATGTCACCAGGGGATTAAGGGATTTTGCGAAGATAGGAGAGAGAGAGCCAAAATAGATCAGAGTTCTTCTTTTGGAGTCGTGTGAAGACCAGCTGCCCTCAACGTCCGTGTCCTGAATAAACTAGTCTTGAATACCTCCAAAACCAAGGTGCTATGCTTCTCATCAGAACTAAAGCAGGAAGTTATTCTAGATTTGAGGCTTTCGTGACTGCAAGGATCCATACTCTTTTGGTTCTATTCGGTAAAGTTACGTAGGTAAAAAATAAACAAAAATCACGACGTTTCGGCCATAACACAAGTAGCCTTCATCAGGTGAAGGGACCAACCTGAGTGGGTAAACAGAAAAAAACGCCTTGACAAAGGAATTCGCATAAAATGTAAAGCTGTGCAAGCTCGCAAATAGCATAAAAAATACATTAGCACCATCGTGAGAGTTTTTGTTCACGAGGCAATTCAGATTTACAAACACAGACACTATTTCAACCGAGAAGATGCCTTCAAATTAAGCAACCATTGGAAAGATGTTCAAAATCGAACCAAACGTTAGAGGAATTTTTAATGGTACAGTATGTTCATTCAATTAGTGGCATTCCAAACTCTAACGGTGGTGCTAATGTATTTTTTATGCTATTTGCGAGCTTGCACACCTTTACATTTTATGCTAATTCCTTTGTCAAGGCGTTTTTTTCTGTTTACCCACTCAGCTTAAAGGAGGCGACCTGTACTTGACTTTTCTCACTCCAACGCTGTCCTCTGGACAGGTTGGTCCCTTCACCTGATGAAGGCCACTTGTGTTGTGGTAGACACGTCGTGATTTTGTTGATTTTTTAGCCTACATGACTTTACCGAATAGAACCAAAAGAGTACAGGAAGTTATTTTTCACCAATTACATTCCTTAAATAATTATCAAGTAGAGCAAGTCAAGATCTATAAGTATCTTGGGGTCATCCTGGATTCAAAACTGAATTTTGAAGATCACATTGATTATATTGGTAAAAAGACAAAAATTAAAATTGGTTTTCTGTATCGACACAAGCACTGCTTCCCCCAATGTTCCGTTTAGAATTGATAAAAGCTACCATACTGCCTCTACTTGACTACTGTGAAATCGTGTATAAAACAGCCCCAAGTACTATACTGAAGAAGCTTGATTCCATCTATCACTCGGCCTTAAGATTTACATTGAACTGCCCATATAGGACTCACCACTGTGATCTCTACATTGGGTCAAACTTAACATCTCTTAATGTTCGACGGCTTGTGCACCAGATCTTATTTATTAACGATGTACTTACAAAAAAAAAACGCAGACTACCTGCAGGATCTCCTCTCTGTTTCAAAGAACAAATTTGACCTCAGGTCTTCGTTCATTTACCAGCTTCACATTCCTTATTGCCATACAAAAACTGGAGGAAGGGCCTTTGCTATTGATGCCCCCAGGGTCTGGAATGCTATTGCCAATAAACTGAAACTTGAATCACTACAAATGAGATCTTCTCTCAGAACTGCTTGAGGAGCTGTACACCCCTAGCTGCCACTGCGATTCATTGGCGTAAAATAAAATCAAATGTTTCGCTCCGGATGACGCTGCAAAGTATTATCTGTATTTTGATTTAGCGTGCTGATCTTAAAGGTGCATTGAAAATTTTGATACTCTGACTGATGCTTCTGTTGTTGTGGAGTAACTCATGCAGCCCGCTATGGCTCTAGGATTTGGTGTTACATGTTTTTTACGTAGTTTATTGTAAAAATTCGGTCACAGTCCCTGTGATCACTGTTACGTTGCAATTATGGCGTTATTTTTTAGTTATTTCGAAAACGTTTTTTGGTTTGGACATGTTTGTTTTGTTGTAGTACGGAGTTAGACTGACGGCCTTAATCTAAGTTTTCTTGTGGTTGTTGTTGTTTGACTTGCATCCCACTGGGATTTTTTGCACACAGCGTTGGTGTACGGTGCTTTTTTCAGGAATATTTTGCTGTTTTTATTCATGGAATTTTTTATTTGCACAAAGTCGCATAGTCACTTTAAGATGTTTTTCTTGTTCGTGTTTTTATTTTTTTGGTTGTTGTGGTTGCACCCGATTCAAGAGCTGCATGGCTCAAAGGGCTATACCAAAATAAATCAACTGAAACTAAATAAACTGAAACTGACGTTTGTTGGGCGCAGCTGCTAACGATTTATCTGGGCAAAAGTCTTCGAGGCGAGCATCTTCCCCAACCCCCATCGTGCAGCTGTGAGGTGAGTGAGCATACGGGGGGCCGATTTAGCCCAGTTCGCCGTCAGCCCTAGCGTGGGGTCATCGCACTTTGCAAGGGTGAAGTGATAAGAGGTTAGGCGCTGTCTGGAGGGGCTAGCTGGGGGGGGGGGGACCACAAACAAGGGTTCGCTATTCGCGCCGGAAATAAAAACCTCGGTGCCAGATTGTTGGTTGACGCGTGGTGTGAAGAGTGGCAAGAGCGGTGGGACAGCGGTTAGCGCACTGCTGTGTGTGGGTGACTCCAATCAGTGTGTGTACGGAGCGCGCATATACACAAATAAATAAATAAATAGATGAACGTTCTCCCGCGCCGCGAGCGTATTGCGCAGAGATTAATTAATTGATTCCGATCGCAGCCGGCCGGCTTGACACGACGGCTTAGTAGATTAATTAATTAATTCCAAACAGCTGCGAGCGGCGATTTAAACCAAATTACGTAATACGCGCGGTTAGGACGCCTGAGTGGGGAGGGGGGCATCAGCCCCCACACTTGCTCCCAACACACAAAGACAAAGATCCCCCGTACAGCCTTAACAGACTGTAGGGGCAAGTGCTGTTAGCGAGCACCTATTAAGGGTGGGACGACACACGAGGGGGTGGGTGGCCAGCACCACGCCCGGCCGCCTTTGTCTCCCTGGTGGCGATGTTCACACACCGCACCGGGTACTCGTTTGAGGCTGAGTCGACGTAGGGGAGGCTCAGGATCGGTTCAGAAAATCGTCACTGGCGGTGTTGGCCACGAGCGGGAATGGAACTCGGCTGGTCGGGTGCGGAGCGCAGCGCTCACACGTCACTGCCGCTCCCCTCTGTCAACAAACTTGCACTCTGACCCCGCTCTCTGACGTCACCGCTCAGCGTGACCTCATCGGCGTCAAACGCAAGGGGTAGATGTGCCTGGCTAGTGACGTCATGTCACCACGGTATTTGGGCAAAGCTACGACCGGTGACTGGCGGCTCATTAACATAATGTATTCGTGAAAGCCGTCGCGAGTTTTTTTGTGACAGTTTCGGCACCCACGCCCCATCCCTCCACGAATGCGCAAGGTTCATTGACATAATTTATTTTAATCACGGAGCCAATCGTTGAGTGTTATAGTACCCGATAGTGACGTCATGTCACCTCCTGCTGCCGCGTGACGTCGCCACGTAACAGAAAGTTGCTGCTCCGACCGCGCACTGAAATCCGAGGTGAGAAATTCTCATCGCGGTTGTGGTGGTGGTCGTGGTAGTGGTTGTTGTGGTGGTTGTGGTTGTTGTAGTTTACCGAGGTAGAGCCTCGCTCTCTCTCGTAGGGATGTCAATTGAGTAGCAGCGTGCATGGAAGCGATGTCCAGGTTGGAAGTTTACAACGTGGGGCCTATCCACGCGGGGCCTTGCCTCCTGCTCTCGCCTGATCGCGTTTGCTTCAATTATCTCGCTTAAATTTAATTTGTCTTCACACGGCTCGCCACTTTGTAACTTTGTTTTACTTAAAATATTCACAGTTTTTATTTTTTACCAGGCCCAGCCCGCTTGAGCTGCTATAACACTCTTGTTTTCAGAAGCGATCTGCACACAACACAAGGTGAGGCTATTTACCCTTTTATCTGGCAACAAAACTGACACCTTTTTTACAAGGAGTCATGTTTACATTGACCACAATAACTGCGATCGGAACGCAGAGATAAAAGGGTAAAAAAACAATTATATTTTGTTACTGGCAAATGAGGTTTCCAATGGTGGTGTAAATGCTAACCCCGATGTCTCATACTCTGATGGTGCATTGTCTTCTGGTCCAACACCATGTGAGAGGCTCTAAAGAAAGCTGTCTCGGGTGTCGACCAATCCATTTCAAGGACAGTGCATACATTATCAGAGTTGTCTCGTGTGTGGACCAATCAAATTCAAGGACAGTGCATATTATTATCAGATTTGTCTTTTTTGTTTGCATTTTGACTGCTTGTGTTGTGGTTATTGCAAACATGATGCCTTGAATAAAGGTGTCAGTTTTTGTGCCAGTTAAAAGGGTAAAACCTATTCCTATTATCAGGGTTGTTTTTTGTTTGCGTTCCGACCGCAGGTATTGTGGTCAATGTAAACGTGACTCCTTGTAAAAAAGGTGTCAGTTTTGTTGCCAGATAAAAGGGTAAAAAAACAATTATGAAGGTGAGGCTTGTCAACAGCGTGGCGGTGTTCACTCTAGACGCCTGGTGGTTTTCACTCTAGACGCCTGGTGGTGTTCACTCTAGACGCCTGGCGGTGTTCACTCTATACGCGTGGCGGTGTTCACTCTCTACATGTGGAGGGGAAACCGGGGGATCCGGAGGAAAATCCACGCGACCACGGGAAGAGAGAGACACGCAGCCTCGGCTGTGTTGATTGATCCTCAATAAATTACTTGGTGGAGTGAGGAAGCATTAATACTGAGCAGATGAAGGTGGCCAGGCATGGGTCTGGACACACCACCACGTGTTTACCATGCCAGTGTGTGACAGTGTAAAATTTGTGTTTGCAGTAAAGTCTATTAACTCTGTTGAACACGGAGGTTATATCAAAACAGTAGTTTCTTTTTGTTTTCCTCTGGAACGCTTTGTAAGCATGGAAACAGTCAGGAAGTTAACACAGCACACACATGCAGCTAAAGTCAGATCTGTTCATCCCAGCATTCAAGGACATCTGTGCCTGGCTTCACACCTCTAAGTTGCTATTGAACATTAATTTCTGCATAACACAAATAGTATTATGTTCAACATCCTTTGCTCTGTCAGCTGAATTTAGCTTTCATAAATATTCCTTTTGTAGCCAGACAGCCCAAATTGTGTGCTCGGAGTTTTGGGTTAACATTCATTTTGAAGATACAAGGGCTTCCAGGCATGTTTGTGACCATTCACCCTCTCATTGCGTGCCATAACAGCCCGTGTGATGCATTTGGGAAACTTTTTAACTATATTATGAATTTATGAATAAGTATAGACGTGTAAATCACGTGTTACTGTATATATGCATTCCTCTGTGCATCGATACTGACGTGTAGATGGTGTGGATGTTCTTTTTTTTGTCTGCAGCTGTCACTTCCTCTGCAGAATTGGTCTGATGGCACTAAGACACTCGGCGCAGCTCCGTACAAAAAGGCAACAATGCGACTGGCGTGCATACAGCACGGACAGTCCTGGACATTTGACACAGCACCAGAGAACTCACACGGGAGATAAGCTCTTAAAGTGCAGTGTGTGTGGGAAGGCGTTTGCACGTTCATCTGCTCTTGTAATACACCAGAGAACACACACGGGAGAGAAACCCTTCAACTGCAGTGTGTGTGGGAAGGCGTTTGCACAGTCATCTGCTCTTGGAGCACACCAGAGAACACACACGGGAGAGAAACCCTTCAAGTGCAGTGTGTGTGGGAAGGCGTTTGCACGTTCATCTAATCTTGTAACACACCATATAACACACACAGGGGAGAAACCCTTCAAGTGCAGTGTGTGTGGGAAGGCGTTTGCACATTCATCTACTCTTGTAGAACACCAGAGAACACACACGGGAGAGAAACCCTTCAAGTGCAGTGTGTGTGGGAAGGCGTTTGGACTTTCATTTGATCTTGTAACACACCAGAGAACACACACAGGGGAGAAACCCTTCAAGTGCAGTGTGTGTGGGAAGGCGTTTGCATATTCATCTCCTCTTGTAATACACCAGCGAACACACACGGGAGAGAAACCCTTCAAGTGCAATGTGTGTGGGAAGATGTTTTCACAGTCAAATTCTCTTAAAACACACCAGAGGACACACACGGGAGAGAAACCCTTCAAGTGCAGTGTGTGTGGGAAGGCGTTTGCACAGTCAACGCATCTTCCAAAACACCAGAGAACACACAAGCATCAGGAGATCCACAAGGAGTGGAGTCTGAAATCAGCATGTGAAAGTCAAAGTGCCGCAATGAGCCCATCCCTCATGAAACAAGAACCGGAAGAAAATCCCAGCTTGGACACTTTTAAAGGTATCATGGTGAAATATGAAGAGGTGATGGTGAAGAGCGAAGAAGTGAAGGTAAAATGTGAAGATGAAGATTCATCTCCAAAATGGGACCTTCGCATCGATGGAGGCAATGTGAAGCAGGAGGAGAATTCTGACTGTGAGGCAGAGCGAGGCAACTCCCAGCAGTTTGTGGAAGTGGAGGTGTGGGTGGACTTCCTCTGAGACAATACAAAGTCAAAAGGAGACCCGGTAGATGTGTAAGCCAGAGACGATGTCGCTCCAATAGATGCACCTTTGTCACAGGCCTTTATTTAAAATAACGTGAAGTTGAACACTCAATTCCTAGGTTCAACCTGCAGGGTAAGAGCGGCCAGTCTTTGTGGACCTGTGGGTTGGGTAGATCTCTAACCAGGAGCGAGAGCCAATAAGCTCTCAATCATTCACTATGTTATAATAATTGAATTTATATGGTGCTTGCTTCATCGCCTCGGCAATTAGGAGTTTTGTATCGTATCTCGTCTCAAACACTTAAAGAGCACCCCCAAATAGCAGCTGCCCCTGTGTGGCACAAGGTGGTGGCTGTTGTATATTTAGGCCTTTTTCCAAGATTGATATGAAGATTTCTGCTAAAATATTTTTTATTTAATAATCAATTGGGGGTGTAGTATGAGGCAAAAAAATTGTAACAACCACCCTCACCCCTCACAGCAGCTGCCTTCCACAAGTCACACCACGCAAGGAAGTAGCCTTAAAAGGTAATAAAAAAAAACCCAGGTGCATTTTGACTGCAGGTATTGTGGTTAATGCAGACATGAATCCTAGTAAAAAGGTTTCAGTTTTGTTGCCAGAAAAAAGGGGAAAACCCTCTTATAATCTGAATGATTACATAAATTGGCATAATTTCGGATACTTTAAATTTACATTTAATTTTTAGTTAACTTTTTAATAAATTTGCAAGACCTGATATATACAACATGGCCCTGCACTGGCCTGCATGTGGACAAGAGCCTGTCAGTAGGGGGCGATGGTTGATGTGGCATCTCAGTTGTGTTGTTTGTAGGTAATGTTTAGAATTAGCCAAATTTTGACTGAGACGCCAGCATGCAATGGCCTCGTTTTGAATGGCGCAATAGTATGTTGTACATACACTGTTAAACAGATGGTGCGGTTTTTTTTAAATAGCTTCTTGTTAATGTGATGTAACCTGGTGCAGTATATTGCAGTGCAGTAACTAGTTGTAGTTTGTGTAAAACATTCCTTTGTTTCGTGGAGAGATCGATAAATGAAAGATGTCGTGTCTGCTGATCTGCTTCATAGCAAAGAGGTAATTTTAAGAGCACATTTGAAATTCATTTTTGGTCCAGATTTGTATTCGGTTACAAGGCAGAGCACATCTAGTAGATACATTCTCCATAACAACACTA
Organism: Petromyzon marinus; assembly: GCF_048934315.1. Lineage (NCBI taxonomy): Eukaryota > Metazoa > Chordata > Hyperoartia > Petromyzontiformes > Petromyzontidae > Petromyzon > Petromyzon marinus. The sequence continues at coordinate 6,959,772 of NC_133747.1, read as the reverse complement.
ATAATTTTGCATGACGTCTTATATGTTGGCGATCTCGGACAAGAAATGGTCCTTTACGATTTACGTCTGGATGTTCACAACCATGGGTTGAAGCAAGCCTGACCGCCTGCGGCGCCCCTCACAACCATTTTTGGCCTTGGGCCAGGAAAGTCACGAAAAAAGTTTCACGAACGACGCATCCACGCAAGTGTAGTGGAGTAAAAGATACGCATGGGTAAATTGGCCACATACAGTACATACAGACATACAAGCAGTGTGGGTCACATAAGGTCGATCAGGTGGTGGAGTCACGGGTGGCGTAAACAAACCGAAGTAATTAAAGGAGTCATGGCACGAGGGCTGTGATTGGTCGAGAGGCTGTTAGCGTTAAGTGGCGGCGTCGCGAAGTCTGGACCAATGGACAGGTGCGAGCTGGCGGGAAAATGCCAGCGAGCCACGTGGCAATTAAGGCTGATTGGAAAGGGGATAAAACGCTAGGTGATTTGAACGGGGAGTTGAGTTGTTGTTGGGCAGTTGTTGGCGAGAGGTGGAGAGATGCGAAGAGGAGAGCCGGCAAATGTTAGGGAAGAATAGATTGAGAGCCGAACCCAAAGGACAGTAAATAGCGATAGGGAGAGTTAGCGTGAGCAGGGAGGTAGTTACGGGGGAGATAGGTACAGGGAGAGTTATGGATAGAGTCACTGTGTGCGGAGATAGATAGGGTCACTGTGTGTGCGGAGATAGATAAAGTCACTGCGTGTGAAGAGATAGATGAGACACTGTGTGTGAGGAGATAGAGAGAGAGCCACTATGTGTGGGAGGAGTATGCGCGGACGGTGCTGAGGGGAATCGGTGTGTCCGAGTTGGCGGAGCGCGGAGAGGAGAAATTATAGTGTGCGGAACGATGGAAATAAAAGTGATGGTGGAAGAAAGGCGGTTGTCATCCAAGTAAATTCACGGCACTACAATTGGTGTCAGAAAATGTACGGAACACGCCACGATGTCAAAGAAAGCGGCAAAGAAAACAAATGTGCCAGTGGACTCGGGTGGCGACAGCGACAACGACAATGTGCAGCCCGGCCAGATGGCCAGCAGTACTCCGGACTGGGACAGCGGTTCGGTGGTGCTGAAGGCCCGGGATCGCCAGAGGATTCGCGAGTCATCATGACCCAGTGGGAGGCCAGGATGGAGAAGTTGTCGGAGGAGTTCCGGAACTTCTTGACGGAGAACCACATTCAACTACCCGTACCGGGACTACCGCCGGAGGTTGCCGCTCAGCCGGAGCGGTTGGAAGATTCTGATGACGAAGACGACCAGTCGGCGGGACCGCTATGACGGCTACACGTACAACGATTTGTGGCCAAAGTGGGAGATTGGACGGCGTTCATACGAAGATTCCATGCGGCTTACGAGTCCCTGAATTGGACGGAGAGTGCCGCGTTACAAGCACTGCTGACGGCATTGGATGATGACTTCTTTGCGACTTTTAACGGACTCCCTGCCGCTGTCAGAAAAACATTGAATGATGCTATTGCGGCAGTGAGGAAAGTCTACGAGCCACGGTTGGTCGCCAAACGTCGATTTCAACAGAGGAAAGGGAGGCCACGGAGTCCCCCCTGGCATTCCGCAGCGCCTTGCTGGCCCTCGCCCAGGTTGCGTACCCAGCGATGGACGAGGAGGGCTGGGACTCCCTGCTGCAAGAGAAGATGCTACAGCTGGCGAAGGAGCTGAAAGTCGTCTTGTCGCTCCCGGACAAGGATGATGACGACGACGTGTCGTCGTTGCTGATCGCCAAGAACATACAAGTCAACCTTGACATACGAGACGAACCAGCGGCGGCGGTGGCGCAGCCGTCGCTGACGACCCCTGCCAGGGCCGCGAGCACGGTGGCGGCGGCGGTGGTGGACGAGACGCTGCCAATGGCAGTGGCGACCGGGGTGTCGACCGGAGAACGACGGTGTCGTCCTGGGGTATTTGGAGACGGCGTGCATCGGACATGCTACGAGTGCGGGCGGAGGAGTCATCTCGCCCGCGACTGCTGGAGACGGAGAGGTGGTCCTCCATGGGTGCCGAACAACTACAGCGGGCGGTTCCCCCAAGACCAAGGATCCCGGGTGAGTCGAGATGCATTCAATACAGGGCCGCCCTATCCACATCACTCATCCGCGTCATCTCACCCGTATTCATCGGGTTCGGATAGTACGCATGGCCGGGATACGTGGGGCGCATTGGTACATCGTGTGTTGGGGGCCGCGCCGGGATCGTCGGATGTGATGGCATGCATTCAAGGTGTTATGGTATGGGTTATTGTAGATACCAGGGCGTCGGCGACTCTCATTTCGTTGCAAACTTTTCGGTCGCTGCCAACGTCGCCTGGATCGTTGGGGCCAGTGGAAGGGCCATGCGTAGCGGCAAACGGGGGTAGTTTGGGCATTATGGGCTGCGTGGTTGCGACAATTCAAATTGGTGAGGTGATTGTGACGGGAAGTGTTTTGGTTTCAACGGCCTTGGCGGTACCGTGTTTGCTGGGCATGAATTTCTTGCAAAAGATGCAAATTAAGATTTCAGTGGAAAAAGGTTGTTTGGAATTACCGTCGGGGAGATGTATGAAATTTTTGGGGACGCCTTCGAAATTTGCGTTGGCGAACGCTGTGGTGCAGGCCATGGTGAGCCGCACCATGCGCGTCCTGCCTGCATCGCAAATATTGGTACCGCTACGGTTAAAGAAGGAATTGCCTTGGGATGAGCTGCAGGAGGGAGTGCTGTTGACACCCTCAAATGCTGTATCGAGAATGCCCACCATGGTAGGAGCTTTGACCATAATACCAACATATTGCGATCCTTTCATTCAAATTGTAAATGCGGAGCACGAAGAGGTTGTTATTCAAGGGGGCACTACGTTGGCGCACGCAACGGGTGTGCTGGGTCCAGAAACAAAAACATGTTTTGCTACGGGACAGGATGAAATGTTGTCAGGGGAGGAGGACGATCCGGAATGGTTAAGGGATCTTTACAAAGAAAACCCAGAGTTTCGATTTAAATCTTTCGTGACTGCAAGGATTCATCTTCTTTGGTTCTTTCGGTAAAGTCACGTAGAATGAGAATAGAATAATAAATTGATCAAATAAAATAACACAAACCCAGAGTTATCGCCTGTGCAACGGTCGAGTTTGCATGCGTTGCTAGTGGAATTTAAGGATGTGTTTAGTTCAGGGAAATACGACGTGGGTCGAACGACGTTGCAGCATCGTATTGACACGGGAAATGCACCCCCGATCAGGTTAAATTCGCATCGTGTAGGTCCTCTTGAGAAAGAATGTATTCGGCGATCTGTTGATGAAATGCTATAGCAAGATATTATCGCCCCATCGTCCAGCCCGTGGGGAGCCCCTATTGTCCTCGTTAAAAAACGTGACGGAACCATGCGATTTTGTGTTGACTATCGGAAAGTGAATAAAGTTTCGGTGGCGGAAGCGTACCCACTTCCACGAATTGATGATTCGTTGGACGCCCTGTCCAGCGCCAGAATCTTTTCGACCCTCGATCTGTTGTCGGGCTTTTGGCAATTGCCCCTGGATAAGGAGTCAAGACCTAAAACGGCATTTCGGACACCACAAGGATTGTATCAATTTAACGTGCTCCCGATGGGACTCCACTCCGCGCCGGCGACCTTCCAGCGATTAATGGAACTCGTGTTGTCGCGCCTGCAGTGGGAGTCATGCTTGATATATCTAAATGATGTGATTGTTTTCAGTAGGAATTTCGATGAACATTTGCAACGACTGCGCGCCGTTTTTGGCAGAGTGCGGCGCGCCGGATTGAAATTTAAACCACAGAAGAGCCAATTGTTAAGAACATCGGTGAAGTATTTGGGGCACGTCGTTAGCGCATCAGGAGTGGCCACTGATGCGGAGAAGATGAGTTGTGTGCGAACATGGCCAGTGCCGAAAACAGCAGGGGAAGAGCGTAGCTTTGTGGGCTTTGCGTCGTATTATCGGCGGTTCGTTAAGGATTTTGCCACGATTGCTCGACCATTGCATACGCTGACCGGGAAAGGTGTGAAGTTGCAATGGGGGATGGCAGAACAAAAATCGTTCGAAGCGTTGCGGGCCGCACTGGGCGACGCACCGCCGTTGGGATACCCGGATTTTACAAAGCGATTTATACTTGACACGGATGGATGCCTGTGATCCGAGCATAGGCGCGGTTTTGTCACAAATGGTTGATGGCGTCGAGAGAGTGGTGGCATATGGCAGCCGGGTGTTATCGCCGGCGGAGCAAAAATACTGTGTGACGCGTAGGGAATTGTTGGCGATTGTCCATTTTGTTCACCAGTACCGACCGTATCTGTACGGCAGGGAATTTTTGATCCGCACTGATCACGCGGCACTACAGTACTCGCTGCGCGTGGATCAGCCGTCGGGGCAAATGGCTCGCTGGCTTGAGACCCTCCAGGAGTACTCTTTCACGATCCAGCATAGGAAAGGAATGCGCCATGTAAATGCGGATGCTTTGTCGAGGTTGCCGCGACCGGCTGAGACGTGTCGGTGCGCAGAGGGCTCGCTGCATTGCGGCACGCCGCTGCAGGAGGTTCCGCAAACGGTCGCTGCAGCGGGTCCGGGGGTACCAGGGATAATCCCTGGAGCAGAAATTGGTTTGTTGGGGTTGTCATTGAAGCAGTGGAAGCTACTGCAGGTAGAAGATTCCTCGCTGACCAGGATGAGGCTGCATGCCTCTCGTTCAAGGGGATCGGAGGATCGCCCATTTTTGATGTTGACGGAGGGGTTGCTTGTTCGCTGGGATGTGGAAGCACAAAAATTGTGTATTGTTGTCCCGAGGGTGTTGCGGGGGAAACTGATTAACGAGATACATGATAAATCGATGCATCTGGGGGAGAAGAAGACCGCGTTGACAGTGGGGAGTGAATTTTACTGGCCGGGAATGTTTAACGATGTGAAACAGCATGTAAAAGCGTGCCAGGAATGTGCACGGAGGAAAGCGCCGGCACGGCCATATCATGTCCCATTGTCATCGATTCAAGTTTCGAGAGTGAACGAAATTGTGGCACTAGATATTTTGGGTCCGTTCCCCGTCACCCCCCGAGGGCACAGATATTTGCTCGTCGGGGTGCAATACTTAACTCGTTGGCCGATGGCATGGCCGCTAGTAGACCAGTCAGCGACGTCGATCGCTGAGGCTTTCTTGAAAGGATATGTATTAGATAAGGGGGCCCCGGAACAATTGCTTACTGACCAAGGCAGAAATCTTTCATCTAAATTGATTAAAGACGTGTGTGACTCGCTGGGGACCAAAAAGATCCGGACGTCCCCATACCACCCACAGACTGACGGGATGGTCGAGCAGCTGCATAGGACGCTGACGTCCATGCTTTGTCACCAAGTAAACACCGCTCAAGATGATTGTGACCTGCATGTTGCAGCGACGCTGGCCGCGTATAGATTGGCCCCGCATGCCTCAACGGGGTACTCGCCATTTTTTCTGATGTATGGAAGGGAACCGGAAGCGCCGGCTATTGTTAAATTGGGGATTCGGAAACGGGAGAAATCTACGACGGTGCCTGCTCCAATGGAGGTGGCTTTAGACCGTCTGAGGGAAGCCCGGGAGGCTGCATTGAAAAATACAGCACGACAACAAGCCGTTAACGAAAGATGGTACGGCAGGCAGCGGCCACGAGAGCCGTGGAGTGTTGGAGATAAAGCCTGGTTGCACTGCCCCATGGTGCCGGTGGGAACGTCCCCGAAGTTTCACCGCCCATGGCAGGGGCCCGTAGATATTGTGGAGGTTTTACGGGATCAGAGTGTGAATAAAATTCGGTCGTCGGTCATGGTTTGTTCACCCGTCGCGCCTGAAGAAATTTGTGTTGCCATATGACGCGTCATCCCCCATCCGAGAGCGGCCTGTATTGGATGTGTCCGACGAACCTGTGGGGAGGTCACAAGTGCGCGTGTCCCAGAGATCTGCCCCCCGTGTGCCTGCAGGATCGCCCTTTTTGGGCAGGGTTGCTGACCGGACGCCGATTGAACGGCCACAGATCCGGACCAATGGCCGTCCCTACCGTGAACGACGGACAGTCCCGCCAGCGGAGTGTCGCTGGGACAGGGATGGGTGCAGGGTGGAGCCCAGGAGCACCCCTCGTTGGCGAGACGAGCGAGGCCCTCCGTTACCGCAGGGTATCCCGTGCAGGGGAGATTGGCCAGCAGCGGGAACCCGTTCCAGGAGGAATACAATACGTTGACTTTGGGGGGGTTTGGGAATTCTGTATAAAGGTGTTGTGTGCGTGTCGTTGTGTGGTGCATGTTGGGTGGTTATACAAAATGGTTATGTGTTGTGAATGCGTTCTGTATATATGTTATCATCGTTCCGTCCGCTTCACTCCACTACTCCAATTCGAGTATATCGTAGCCGGGGACGGCTAGGTTCTTTCATCACGGGGGGGGGGGGGGGGGGGGGGGGGGGTGATGTAGTGGAGTAAAAGATGCGCATGGGTAAATTGGCCACATACAGTACATACAGACATACAAGCAGTGTGGGTCACATAAGGTCGATCAGGTGGTGGAGTCACGGGTGTCGTAAACAAACCGAAGTAATTAAAGGAGTCATGGCACGAGGGCTGTGATTGGTCGAGAGGCTGTTAGCGTTAAGTGGTGGCGTCGCGAAGTCTGAACCGTTGGACAGGTGCAAGCTGGCGGGAAAATGCCAGCGAGCCACGTGGCAATTAATTAAGGCTGATTGGAAAGGGGATAAAACGCTAGGTGATTTGAACGGGGAGTTGAGTTGTTGTTGGGCAGTTGTTGGCGAGAGGTGGAGAGATGCGAAGAGGAGAGCCGGCAAATGTTAGGGAAGAATAGATTGAGAGCCGAACCCAAAGGACAGTAAATAGCGATAGGGAGAGTTAGCGTGAGCAGAGAGGTAGTTACGGGGGAGATAGGTACAGGGAGAGTTATGGATAGAGTCACTGTGTGTGCGGAGATAGTCACTGTGTGTGAATATACAGACAAGTCACTGTGTGTGTGGAGATAGATAAAGTCATTGCGTGTGAAGAGATAGATGATACACTGTGTGAAGAGAGAGAGAACCACTGTGTGTGGGAGGAGTATGCGCGGACGGTGCTGAGGGGAATCGGTGTGTCCGAGTTGGCGGAGCGCAGAGAGGAGAAATTATAGTGTGTGCGGAACGATGGAAATAAAAGTGACGGTGGAAGAAAGGCGGTTGTCGTCCGAGTAAATTCACGACACTACACAAGCACCCGATGTTCCGTTTTGAAGTTTTAAAATAAAACAACTTTGAATTGTATTATTTTTTTAATTTGATAATTGTATTTCTTCATTAAAAGCTTATATCATTTTACTTCTTGAAGAAGCAATTGAAAACGACAATTTGTGTGAATTTTCTCTCATCAAGTAGATGGCCTTGCCAGGGATTCTGTTCGATGCGGACTTTCACCTGTTTGATATCGCGGGATCGAGATGAGGCGACACAGAGCTGGCTGTGCGAGAAGACCGGCGTCTGCAAATCGATTCCAAAGTGATCGAGCGTCTGTCCCTGCGCCTCCGTCGTTAATGCAGGGGGCGCGTAGGTTTGCAGCGCCCCCTGCATGAAAATGACGGAAAGTGCAGTGTTTGTCACATATGAAGTTGTGCGCTTCAAAGTACCTTCGTCTTACAGAAATCAATTTCGCGTGAGCCCACCGCATTAAAAAATGCTCAGCTGAGCGGGGCGAGCCACGGGGGGGGGCAACTTATCTCTGTCACGTGCCGTAGCTCATGTGACTTCTGCCGCGACAATGTCTGGATTTTTTCGCCTGAGGATGACCGCTTGTGTTGCGAGTGAAACGTCGCGATTTATTATTTTATTTTTTCCGCCTACGTGACTTTACCGAAAGAACCAAAGAGTTTGAAAGACGTCTTGTCTGCTGATCTTGTTCATATCTGTGTTCATCGATATCCCACATTGCATACACGTACACACCACACACAATCAAATATATAGAAAATAGAACAACTTCCGGGAATGGGAAAAGATCGAGGAATATCTTTCAATGGAGCGAGTTAAGTTTGTTCAATTCAACATCTCTCTGTCCGTCGTAGACAGTGCTTTGGGGGGAGGGCCAATTCCAATTGGCCTCTCCCCTCATGGCTTCTGTGACCACCACCGTGGCCAAATGGAGGCTCTGGACGTGTGCGAGGGGCTGCTAACCCTTCAATAAATTACCACTAAACCACGGCTAAAATATCTAACTAATAAGCTTATTCATAATAAAGGTTTTTGGGTTAGATCGCGTTTATTTATAAATGTGTCGTAACCCTCCACCACCCGACACGGCCAATCAGCAAAAAAAGTGTCACGTTGACAAAAGACAAATAATTCACTACTTCAGCCCACCGGTGTGTTGAAGAGTTAATCCACATTTACAGTTCAACACACCGGTGGGCTGAAGTAGTGAATTATTTGTCTTTTGTCAACGTGACACTTTTTTTGCTGATTGGCCGTGTCGGGTGGTGGAGGGTTACGACACATTTATAAATAAACGCGATCTAACCCAAAAACCTTTATTATAAATAATATTGGTCGCGAAAGCCTACGTGTTAAACTAATAAGCTTATGCCGGAGGCTCCGGGGAGACGGGCGTGTATGACGTCTCCTGGCCAAACCCCATCTGGCGGAGCGAGGAGATTGAATCTTTACCCTCGGGGCTCCTCCAGAAACAACGTCAAGCCACTACAGATGGCCACGTGGAATGTTTGAACGCTCACTGCGGAGGAGAGGCTGCCACTCCTCTGCCGGGAACTAGACCGGTACCGCCCGGATCTCTGTGGCATTCAGGAGGTCCGGTAGACCGGCTCTGGCTCCTGCCACCATGAGGGGTGGACAGTCCTCTACTCGGGGCAGGAGACTGCCAAACAACAGGGTGTGGCTCTTCTTCTGAACAAAAGAATGAAGGAGACGTGTGAGCGTGGCGGTGAGGTGTGGGAAGCTGTAAACCCCAGGCTACTTTGGGCTCGCCTTCCCATCAATCGGAGGCGAGAAGTGGTGGTCGTGGTTACTTATGCCCCCACCGAAGACGAACATCCGTAGAGGGATTCAGGGAAGGCCGATGAGTCAGATGCCTTCTATGACCTGTCACAGGTGCTGGCTAAAGTGGCCCCTCGGGATAGAGTCATCTTGTTGGGTAACTTCAATGGTAACTTCAATGGTCATGATGCTGGCACCTGGTCTGAAGTGATTGGAATGCATGGGCCAGATCAACTCAATAACAACGGTAGGAGGCTGCTAGCTTTTTGTGCAGGTCATGGGGTTGTAATTACCAACACACTGTTCCGGCATCGGCGTACCCACACAACATCATGGATGCATGCCAGGTCCAAGCAAGAACATCTGCTGGACTACATAGTGACGGACCAGCGGATGCAAGCCCATTTCCTTGACACCAGGACCTACCGTGGAGCTGATCTGCCCTCTGGCCATCGACTTGTCATCTGTAAGATGCGCATGCCATTCTTGCACTCCAGTGGTGAGTGTACACCCAGGACCCCATTCTAACCTGAGGTGGCCTGGTCTCAGCTGATGGAAGTTGCAAGAATTTCATCATCGCTTGCCACTGGGGTTGGCATCGTCCCCCACTCCTGATGTCGAGGGTAAATGGGCGAGGTTTAGGACTGTTCCTCATGCAGCTGGCTGCTTTGGGAAACGCGGTCCAGACCTCCCCAGAGACCCTGGCTGACAGAGGAGGTGTTTAGGATGGTTGAGAAAGAGCGACAAGCCCACTCTCATGGGCTACAAGATCCCACGTCAGAGAATGAGGAGGCTTACCGCTGCCTTTGCTCGGAGGTTCGGAGACCCGTGAGGCGCTGCAAGGATGGGTGGTCGTCGCGGGTTGCTGAGGAGATGGAGTCTGCCTCAATGGCCCGTGATCACAAATCTCTATTTAACTCCAAAAAAGTAACCTGCAGCGCCACACCTATTACCATCATTAGGAGAAAGAATGGTGATCCAATCTCCGACCCCCAGGAACAGGTTTCCAGATTTGCTGAGAATTTCTGTGAGGTACTGGGAGAGGGTGAATCCCTCAGCATGGAAAACATCATGGGACAAAGTGGGGATGACCCTGCTGAGGCTGCAGTGCCTCAAATATTGGAGGAGGAAGTCACCCTCTGTGAGTGGCTGGCTTAGGCGTCATCCGTTGAAGAAGTACTGAAGGTGATCCAGAGTCTGAGACCAGGAAAGGCACCGGGCAGAGATGAACTCCCAAGCGAAATGCTGAGGGAGGGTGGCGGGTTCCGCAGGATTGGAGGGATGCCCTGTTGGTCCCCCTCTTTAAGAAGGGGGACTGTAACAACTACAGGGGCATCTCACTCTTCAGTGTGCCGGGAAAAGTCCTGGCAAGGACTATTCAACCTCGCCTTGCTAGGCACGCTGAGGAGAGGCTTGCGGAGCCCCAATGCGGTTTCAGGAAAGGGCGATCCTGCACAGATGCCATATTTTCTGTCCGTCTGCTACAGCAGAGGTGTAGGGAATTCCAACAAGACCTACATCTCTGCTTCATTGACCTGGTCAAAGCCTATTATACCATCATTACGCCTGGCCTCTGGGTTCTTCGTGCTTTCGGAGTCTCTGACCCTCTGCTCAGGATCATTAAGGACCTTCATGATGGTGAGCGGGCCCGGGTAAATCTACGTGGCCGGGAGTCAGAGCCATTCCCTGTACACCTTGGGGTGCGACAGGGATGTCCTCTGGCTACCACATTATTTAACATCTATTTTGACCACGTAGTTTGTGAAGCCTTCAATAACTGTACCGGGGGAATTTCCATTTGGTACAGATATAATGGGAGGCTGATTGATGCCCGGGTGCGGTCAAGGGATGGCTCCCTATTAGTCAACCACATTATGTATGCCGATTATTTGGTAATTGCTGCTCATTCAGAGGAGGAGTTGGAGGTGCTGCTGCCGAAACTGGAGCATGCCACGAAGAGGTGGGGCCTTTTCATCAGCCCCACCAAAACTAAGCACCTGCCTGGGTATTTTGTACCATCGGACACTCCACCCCCACAACTCCCAATCTGTGATGGGGCAGTTGTGGAGAGAGTGGAGAGTTTCGCTACCTGGGCAGTGTGCTCATGACCGGCTCCAGTTTAACAGCAGAGGTCTCACTCCCAATCAGTCGAGCGGCATTATCTTTTCATCGGTTGCATAATGCTGTGTGGAAGCTGCCTGGTCTGTTGCTCTGCACGAAGCTTGAGGTCTTCTCGGCCACGGTCCTTCCTTCCTTTCACTATGCTTGCGAAACGTGGACCCCCCTAATGGAGCATCTTCACCGATTGTAAACATTTAGTCTGACCGGCCTACGATCCATCCTGGGTTTAACCGGGCTGGATTGTGTGAGGAGCTCACAAATCATTGAAAGATCTGGGCAGGCAAGGCGGCGTTGGCTGGGTCATGTAGCCCGCATGCCCAGCCACCGCATGCCTAAACAGCTTTTGTTCAACAAGATAAAGGGGGCTAAGCGGGCGTGGCACGGGCTAAAGAGATGGGGTGATGTGGTACAGGAGGACGTGGAGCTGAGTGGACTTGCCGATGACTGGTACCAGCGGTGTCAAGATCGGCCTCAGTGGAGGAGGCTCGTGAAGGACGCTGCTACTGGCCAGTTGGAAGCAGTCGCCCTCCAACAACGGAGGGCGGAGGAGCGGCGCTCACAACAACGAACGGAGCGCCGGGTGGCTAAAGCACAGCAAGTTGGCACAGTAGGAGGCACAGGTGGTGCATCAGACAGTCATCTCAGTCAGTTGACCTGTGGCACCTGGGTCTGCCCTGTGACCTGCCAGTGGGCGTTCGACACTTCACGTGGCCTCAAGGTGCACATGGCCTGGCACAAGCGTCTTGGTGACGTCACCACCACTTAGTGGTGAATGGCGGTTGTTGTTATCAGCGTCTCTCCAACCGTAGTCAACGACTGTCAGTAGCAGCACGCGCCCGTTCAACTTCCACGACAACACGCAACTCAAACTTGTGTGGTGCCACCGCAGCGGAGCAACTCGGCCGGCGCTGTCCTCTCCTCGCACCCCCCCCCCCCCACGAACACACGCACGCCCCCACTAAACACTCACATGCACCGCCGTAGGGACTCAAAGGGGGGCCCCCGGGTACGATGGGTTTTTTACCCGAGGACCCCTTAGGGATGTTTCATGGTTTCCACGGACCCGAAGATTGGCCCGACCCCCCCAGGCCGGATTCCATAGCGCCCCCCCCCAAAATGGGGCATAGAGCTTTACAGGCCGGCCGTGATGAAGCATATACGACACGGGGGGGAGGGGGGGAGGGGGGGTCCCCAAGGCAGACGCCCCTGCGGACAGCGTAAACGGTGGGGCGGGGGAGGGGGAAATCCCCGCGGGCGCCCCGGGTGTGTATTCGGCCGAGCGGGCATCCAGGTTAACCGGGTGTGTATTCGGCCGAGCGGGCATCCAGGTTAACTAGTGAGTCAGCGATAAGGAACGCCGCTGCAAGGACAATGGAAGGGGGGAGGTGACGTAGTGCCCCCCCCCCCGCCTCCGTAACGCCCAGAGCGCTCAAAAACGGCCGCAAAAAGCGTTTGATTGGACGCGCAGGATGACGTCATGTCACCAGGGGATTAAGGGATTTTGCGAAGATAGGATAGAGAGAGCCAAAATAGATCAGAGTTCTTCTTTTGGAGTCGTTTGAAGACCAGCTGCCCTCAACGTCTGTGTCCTGAATAAACTAGTCTTGAATACCTCCAAAACCAAGGTGGTATGCTTCTCACCAGAACTAAAGCAGGAAGTTATTTTTCCCCAATTGCATTCCTTAAATAATTATCAAATAGAGCAAGTCAAGATCTATAAGTATCTTGGGGTCATCCTGGATTCAAAACTGAATTTTCAATATCACTTTGATTATATTGGTAAAAAGACAAAAATAAAAATTGGTTTTCTGTATCGACACAAGCACTGCTTGCCCCAAATGTTCCGTTTGGAATTGATAAAAGCTACCATACTGCCTCTACTTGACTACTGTGACATCGTGTATAAATCAGCCCCAAGGACTGTACTGAAGAAGCTTGATTCCATCTATCACTCGGCCTTAAGATTTACATTGAACTGCCCATATAGGACTCACCACTGTGATCTCTACATTGGGTCAAACTTAACATCTCTTAATGTTCGGCGGCTTGTGCACCAGATCTTATTTATTAACGATGTACTTACAAAAAAATCCGCAGACTACCTGCTGGATCTCCTCTCTGTTTCAAAGAACAAATTTGACCTCAGGTCTTCGCTCATTTACCAGCTTCACATTCCCTATTGCTGTACAAAAACTCGAGGAAGGGCCTTTGCTATTGATGCCCCCAGGGTCTGGAATGCTATTGCCAATAAACTGCAACTTGAATCGCTACAAACGAGATCTTCTCTCAGAACTGCTCTAGAGGAGTTGTACACCCCTAGCTGCCACTGCTATTCCTTGGCGTAAAATAAAATAAAATGTTTTGCTCCGGATGATGCTGCAAAGTATCATCTGTATTTTGATTTAGCGTGCTGATCTTAAAGATGCATTGAAAAATTTGATACTCTGACTGATGCTTCTGTTGTTGTGGAGTAACTCATGCAGCCAGCTATGGCTCTAGGATTTGGTGTTACATGTTATTTACGTAGTTTATTGTAAACATTCGGTGACAGTCCCTGTGATCACTGTTACGTTGCAATTATGGCTTTATTTTTTGGTTATTTAGAAAGTTTTTTGGTTTGGACATGTTTGTTTTGTTGTAGTAAGGAGTTAGACTGATGGCCTTAATCTAAGTTTTCTTGTGGTTGTTGTTTGACTTGCATCCCACTGGGATTTTTTGCACACAGCGTTGGTGTACGGTGCTTTTTTCAGGAATATTTTGCTGTTTTTATTCATCGATTTTTTTTTTTGCACAGTCACATAGTCACTTTAAGATGTTTTTTCTCGATCGTGTTTTTATTTTTTTGGTTGTTGTGGTTGCACCCGATTCAAGAGTCGAATGGCTCACAGGGCTATACCAAAATAAATAAACTGAAACTAAATAAACTGAAACTGACGTTTGTTGGGCGCAGCTGCGAACGATTTATCCGGGCAAACGTCTTCGAGGCGAGAATCTTCCCCAACCCCCATCGTGCAGCTGTGAGGTGAGTGAGCGTACGGGGGGCGGATTCAGCCCAGTTCGCCGTCAGCCCTAGCGTGGGTCATCGCACTTTGCGAGGGTGAGGTGATAAGAGGTTAGGCGCTGTCTGGAGGGGCTGGCTGGGGGGGGACCACAAACAAGGGTTCGCTATTCGCGCCGGAAATAAAAACCTCGGTGCCAGTTTGTTGGTTGACGCGTGGTGTGAAGAGTGGCAATAGCGGTGGGACAGCGCTTAGCGCACTGCTGTGTGTGGGTGACTCCAATCAGTGTGTGGATGGAGCGCGCATATTTACAAATAAATAAATAGATGCACGTTCTCCCGCGCCGCGAGCGTATTGCGCAGAGATTAATTAATGAATTCCAAACAGCTTCGAGAGACGATTTAAACAAGATTACGTAATCCGCGCGGTTAGGACGCGTGAGTGGGCCATCAGCCCCCACACTTGCTCCCAACACACAAAGACAAAGATCCCCCGTACAGCTTTAACAGACTGTTGGGGCAAGTGCTGTTAGCGAACACCTATTAAGGGTGGGACGGCACACGAGGGGGTGGGTGGCCAGCACCACGCCCGGCCGCCTTTGTCTCCCTAGTGGCGATGTTTACACACCGCACCGGGTACTCGTTTGAGGCTGAGTCGACGTAGGGGAGGCTCAGGACCGGTTCAGAAAATCGTCACTGGCGGTGTTGGCCACGAGCGGGAATGGAACTCGGCTGGTCGGGTGCGGAGCGCAGCGCTCACACGTCACTGCCGCTCCCCTTCTGTGAACAAACTTGCACTCTGACCCCGCTTTCTGACGTCACCGGTCAGCGTGACCTCTTCGGCGTCAAACACAAGGGGGAGGTGTGCTTCGCTAGTGACGTCATGTCACAACGTTATTCACCCCACCCCCGACCACCGTGCTCGTGAGCGTGACGTCACCTCCGCTTGGCCGCTGCCGATACGTTCCAGTGCCAATCCTTATTTGGGCAAAGCTACGCCCGGTGACTGGCGTCTCATTAACATAATGTATTCGTGAAAGCCGTCGCGAGTTTTTTGTGACAGGTTCGTCACCCACGCCACATCCCTCCACGAATAGGCCAGGTTCATTAACATAATTTATTTAAGTTACGGAGCCAATCGTTGAGTGTTATAGTACCTACAAGTGACGTCATGTTACCTCCTGCTGCCGCGTGACGTCGAGACGTAACAGGAAGTTGCCGCTCAGACCGTGCACTGAAATCCGAGGTGAAAAATTCTCATCGCGGTTGTGGTCGTGGTGGTGGTTGTGCTGGTGGTTGTGGTGGTTTTTGTTGTTTGCCGAGGTAGAGCCTCGCTCTCTCTCATAGGGATGTAAATTGAGTAGCAGCGAGCATGGAAGCGATGTCCAGGTTGTAACTTTACGTGGGGTCTATCCACGCGGGGCCTTGCCTCCTGCCCTCGCCTGATCGCGTTTGCTTCAATTATCTCGCTTAAATTTTGATTTAAAGCCTTCGTGACTGCAGTAATTCATATTCTTAGCTCTTTCGGTAAAGTCACGTTAAAGGGAAACAATAAAATAATAAAATATATAAAACAATAAAAATTATCACGACGTTTCGACCATAAAACAAACGGTCATCATTAGGTGTGAAAAGCAACGGCAAGAAACATTTGAAAGAAGTGGCGGTTTTTATTTATTTATAAACGGTGTTTTTATTTATTTAAAAAACGTTAGCACCACGGGCAGCGATTTGGCAGTTTAGAAGGACGAGTCCATCTATGTTCTGAAAAGAAGAGGGTGGAGACGAAAAATTAATGTATACTGTCTGAAAGCCACCGTAAGCGTGAACAATCAATTAAGACCTGAAATGGTTTATCAAATCCTTCCAATGATTGCTAAGCCAGAATCCATCTTCTCGGTTGAAATTGTTTCTGTGCTTGTATATGTGGATAGCCTCATGAACGAATCTCTCATGGTAGCTAGATGGCTTGCAGAGAACCTCTGTCTTGGAGAAGTCAATGTCACATGACATTGACTTCTTTGTAAGCCATCTGGCTACCATGAGAGATTCGTTCATGAGGCTATCCACATACACAAGCACAGAGACAATTTCAACCGAGAAGATGGATTCTGGCTTGGCAATCATTGGAAGGATTTGAAAAA
Organism: Petromyzon marinus; assembly: GCF_048934315.1. Taxonomy (NCBI): domain Eukaryota; kingdom Metazoa; phylum Chordata; class Hyperoartia; order Petromyzontiformes; family Petromyzontidae; genus Petromyzon; species Petromyzon marinus. The sequence continues at coordinate 6,943,497 of NC_133747.1, read as the reverse complement.
CCATTTCAGGTCTTAATTGATTGTTCACGCTTACGGTGGCTTTCAGACAGCATACATTAATTTTTCGTCTCCCCCCTCCTCTTTTCAGAACATAGATGGACTCGTCCTTCTAAACAAACTGCCAAATCGCTGCCCGTGGTGCTAACGTTTTTTTAAATAAATAAAAACACCGTTTATAAATAAATACAAACCGCCACTTCTTTCAAATGTTTCTTGCCGTTGCTTTTCACACCTGATGATGACCATTTGTGTTATGGTCGAAACGTCGTGAGAATTTTTTTTGTTTTATATATTTTATTATTTTATTTTTTCCCTTTAACGTGACTTTACCGAAAGAGCTAGTAATATCTCGCTTAAGTTTAATTTGTTTTCACACGGCTCGCCACTTTGAAACTTTGTTTTTCTTTAAATATTCACGCAGTTTTTTTTTACCAGGCCCAGCCCGCTTGAGCTGCTATAACGCTCTTGTTTTCAGAAGTGACCTGCACACAACACAAGGTGAGGCTTGTCAACAGCGTGGCGGTGTTCACTCGGGATGCGTGGCGGTATTCACTCGGGACGCGTGGCGGTGTTCACTCCCTTTATGTGGAGGGGAAACCGGGGGATCCGGAGTAAAATCCACGCGACCACGGGAAGAGAGAGAGAGTGAGAGACACGCAGCCTCGGCTGTGTTGATTGATCCTCAATGAATTACTTGGTGGAGTGAGGAAGCATTAATACTGAACAGATGAAGGTGGCCAGGCATGGGTCTGGACACCACCACTTGTTTACCATGCCAGTGTGTGACAGTGTAAAATTTGTGTTTGCAGTAAAGTCTCTTAACTCTGTTGAACACGGAGGTTATATCAAAACAGTAGTTTCATTTTTGTTTTCCTCTGGAACTCTTTGTAAGAATGGAAACAGTCAGGAAGTTAACACAGCACACACATGCAGCTGAAGTCGGATCTGTTCATCCCAGCATTCAAGGACATCTGAGCCTGGCTTCACACCTCTTATTTGCGATTGGGCATTAATTTATGCATAACACAAATAGCATTATTTTCAACACCCTTTGCTATGTCAGCTGAATTTAGCTTTCATAAATATTCCTTTTGTAGGCAGACAGCCGAAAATGTGTGCTCGGAGGTTTGGGTTAACATTCATTTTGAAGATACGAGGGCTTCCAGGCACGTTTGTGACCATTCGCCCTCTCATTGTGTGCCATAACAGCCCGTGTGATGAATTTGGGAAACTTTTTCACTATATTATGAATATATGAACAAGTATAGACGTGTAAGTCACGTGTTACTGTATATATGCATTCCTCTGTGCATCGATACTGACGTGTAGATGGTGTGGATGTTATTTTTTCTGTCTGTAGCTGTCACTTCCTCTACAGAATTGGTCTGATGGAGCTAAGGCACTCGGCGCGGCTCGGTACAAAAAGGCAACAATGCGACCGGCGTGCAGACAGCACGGATCGTCCTGGACATTTGACACAGCACCAGAGAACTCACACGGGAGAGAAACCCTTCAAGTGCAGTGTGTGTGGGAAGGCGTTTGTATGTTCATCTGCTCTTGTAATACACCAGAGAACACACACGGGAGAGAAACCCTTCAAGTGCAGTGTGTGTGGGAAGGCGTTTACAAATTCATCTGATCTTATAAAACACCAAAGAAGACACACGGGAGAGAAACCCTTCAAGTGCAGTGTGTGTGGGAAGGCGTTTGCACGTTCATCTGCTCTTGTATCACACCAGAGAACACACACGGGAGAGAAACCTTTCAAGTGCAGTGTGTGTGGGAATGCATTTGCATATTCATCTGCGCTTATAACACACCAGAGAACACACACGGGAGATAAACCCTTCAAGTGCAGTGTGTGTGGGAAGGCGTTTGCACAGTCATCTTCTCTTGTAACACACAAGAAAACACACACGGGAGAGAAACCCTTCAAGTGCAGTGTGTGTGGGAATGCGTTTGCACATTCATCTGCTCTCATAATACACCAGAGAACACACACGGGAGAGAAACCCTTCAAGTGCAGTGTGTGTGGGAATGCGTTTGCATATTCATCTGCTCTTATAATACATCAGAGAAGACACACGGGAGAGAAACCCTTCAAGTGCAGTGTGTGTGGGAAGGCGTTTGCACGGTCTGCGCATCTTGTAGAACACCAGAGAACACACACGGGAGAGAAACCCTTCAAGTGCAGTGTGTGTGGGAAGGCGTTTAAACGGTCAACGCATCTTCAAAGACACCAGAGAACACACAAGCATCAGAAGATCCACAAAGAGCGGAATCTGAAATCTACTTGTGAAAGTCAAAGTGCCGTAATGAGCCCATCCCTCATGAAACAAGAACCTGAAGAAAATCCCAGCTTGGACACTTTTAAAGGTATCAAGGTGAAATATGAAGAGGTGAAGGTGAAATGTGAAGTGATGGTGAAGAGCGAAGAAGTGAGGGTAAAATGTGAAGAAGATTCAACTCCAAAATTGGACCTTCGCATCGATTCATCTGCTCTTGTAACACACCAGAAAACACACACAGGGGAGAAACCCTTCAAGTGCAGTGTGTGCGGGAATGCGTTTGCACGGTCAACGCTTCTTCAAAGACACCAGAGAACACACAAGCATCAGAAGATCCACAGAGAGCGGAATCTGAAATCTACTTGTGAAAGTCAAAGTGCCGCAATGAGCCCATCCCTAATGAAACAAGAACCAGAAGAAAATCCCAGCCTGGACACTTTTAAAGGTATCAAGGTGAAATATGAAGAGGTGAAGGTGAAATGTGAAGAAGTGATGGTGAAGAGCGAAGAAGTGAGGGTAAAATGTGAAGATGAAGATTCAACTCCACAATCGGACCGCATCGATGGAGGCAACGTGAAGCAGGAGGAGAATTCTGAATGTGAGGCAGAGCGAGGCAACTCCCAGCAGTTTGTGGAAGTGGAGGTGTGGGTAGACTTCCTCCGAGACAATACAAAGTCAAATTTAGACCCGGTAGATGTGTAAGCCAGAGACGATGTCGCTCCAATAGATGCACCTTTGTCACAGGCCTTTAATTAAAATAACTTGAAGTTGAACACAATTCCTAGGTTCAACCGGCAGGGTAAGAGCGGCCAGTCTTTGTGGACCTGTGGGTTGGGGAGATCTCTAACCAGGAGCGAGAGCCAATAAGCTCCCAAGCATTCACTATGTTCTAATAATTGAATTTATATGGTGCTTGCTTCATCGCCTCGGCAATTAGGAGTTTTGTATCGTATCTCGTCTCAAACACTCAAAGAGCACCCCCAAGTAGCAGCTGCCCCTGTGTGGCACAAGGTGGTGGCTGTTGTATATTTAGGCCTTTTTCCAAAATTGATATGAAGAATAATTCTGCCAAAATATTTCGTTTAATCAATCGAGGTGTAGCATGAGGCAAAACAAATTGTAACAACCACCCTCACCCCTCACAGCAGCTGCCTTCCACAAGTCACACCAGGCAAGGAAGTAGCCTTAAAAGGTAATAAAAAAAACCCAGGTGCAAAAAGCGGAGGTGGGGGGGGCTAATGAGATTCTGGAGAAATCTCTACCGGGCTTCAAAGGCCGCCACATAGCACGTTCAAGCAATGGGCGCCACAATTCTTTCCGGGCGGCGAGAACCAAACAGACATTTTTTTGGTTTATTTTAGTTCAGTAAAAATTCGAAACTTGGCTATAAGAATAAGTCGACATTTTAGATTGCATTCAGATTAAGAACCAGGCTACAATCTACATTAGTGGGTTATTATTTCTGGTATATTATTTTAATATTAATGTTATTCACCGTATTTTTATTATTCTATCTATGTTACCGAAAGGACCAAAGAATGAATTCTGGCAGTCACGGAAGTTTAAGTAAAAACTTGTTTTTTCTCCAACCTCAGGATATCAAAATATAACTCGAGAATAAAGCCTAAACAGGTCAATCACACACGATCAAGATAATGCGTTCCATAGAGAGAGCCTCCCAGCCGCCTTTATCTTCCAGAAGTACGTGGTAGCAATAAATTACACACAAGGAGGGCACCTTGCCTTGAGATATCGAACACCATTAAGGAATTCCAAACCATGATGGAAGAGAAAATGTAACATCCCGGCCGTGAGGGAAGAGCGGGGCTGGGGGGGAGAATGCAACCAGGCAAAAGGAACCTCTCCCTCCAGATTAATTATTGAAATCAGAACATACACACATGTACACTGGACAAACAACTGCCCACATTTTTGGCACAAGCAACGCCCCACCTCGGCGTCTGCTTAACGCAAAGAGTTGAGCAAGGAGACAATCCACCCGCACACACATTACACACGTCGGACTAATAAGAGTACTCCAAAAGTTATCCTTGTGTTTCGCCCTTTGAGTTACGCAGATACGGTCGTTTAGAAATATTTTAGTCATTCTTTTTGTTGTTGCATAACTGTACCAATGAGTTCATTGATGAAACTAAAAAAAATGTATTTAAAGGTTTCGTGACTGCAGGGATTCATATTCTTGGTTCTTTCGGTAAGGTCATGTAGAAGGGAAACAATAAAATAATACAAATATAAAACAATAAAATTCTCACGACGTTTCGACTGGAACACAAGCAATAATCAGGTGTGAAAACCACAGCAGGAAAATTTGAAAAAAGTCGTGAATTTTATTTTACATTTTTATTTTATTGTTTCCCTTCTACGTGACTTTACCAAAAGAACCAAGAATATTTAGAAACATCTATGTTATGAATCTACACATTCACAGGGAGACTATTGTGTTGAAATCTTTCTTTTCATCACAATCTTTCCCGCGAATGTATTGAAGCCTTAGCCAATTGATAAGCATTTGCTGAAGCAGGCACACTGCCACACACCATTGTTTCAAGACATTTCGTTAATTGCATAATCTTACCAATGAATTCATTGAGGTCTACTTTTGCTTTCGGGACATGTTTATTTGTTGCTATTTGCATGAATATTGTCACATTAATTTTTAAGGACTTTTTCCCATCGCCGTGAATGCTCGATTTCCTCTGAGGAATTCACTGATTGTTCTGTTACCCAGTTTAACAAACGTAATCATTGAGGGTTAAATGTACGGATCAATGAGGAGAACATCTCCAGGAGTACTGTGTTGACATTCCTAGCATAAGACTTTGCATATTAGAGTGTAATGTTTTTGTTAAGAGATTAAAGTTGCTTAACACAGAAGTGTCTGAGTGGTGCCTTCCTAAGTTCATGCATAATAATCTTAATTATAAGAACCGTATCCTGCAATGAGATCTGAATCTTGAGACCTGACATAAACACACTAAGACATAATCAGTAAAAGTTAAAGCGGGGATCATTGTATTATCCCGATTGATAATACAACCCTAGACAACGAGGCAGAGCCTAATTATCATAATTACATATATTAGCATAATCACACGCACTTGCATTAATTAATGCAATTACACCTCCCCAATTAGCATAACGTAATTTGAATGCATCATTAGACCTCCTTTGCCAGTTCTATAATGTAATTATAGGGTTTTTCCCCTTTTTTCTGGCAACAAAACTGAAACCTTTTTACGAGGATTCATGTCTGCATTAACCACACTACCTGCAGTCAAAATGCAAACAAAAAACATACTATGACAATATATGCATTGTCCTTGAAACTGATTGGTCCACACCAAGGGACGGCTTTCTTTTGAGCCTCGACCCAATTGGTGCTCGACCAGATGATGCCAAAAGGCGTACAGCTCAAAGACAATGCACTATCAAAGTAATGAGGGCTCGGGGTGAGCATCTACATTATTAGACCTCCTTTGCCAGTTCCAAAACGTAATATTAGGGTTTTTTCCTGGCAACAAAACTGAAACATTTTTACGAGGATTCATGTCTGCATTGTCCACAATACCTGCAGTCAAAATGAGCTCCCAAGCGAAATGCTGAAGGAGGGTGGCGTTTGTGCACAGACTGCCCTTCATGACATCATAACAACAGTCTGGACCACTGGACAGGTTCCGCAGGACTGGAAGGATGCCCTGTTGGTCCCCCTCTTTAAGAAGGGGGACCGCACAGACTGTAACAACTACAGGGTGTTGGATATCGACCTTTTTCCAAAATTAACATCAATAATATTTGCATATATATTCTTTTTAATGACCCGAAATAATGACTAAAAACCCAAAAACACGCAAACACAGATGGAAATCGTAAAAAGGCCATAAATGTATAGAATAATAAACTCCAGGAGAGGGCAGAGAGGTTATCTGCGAATCACCAGATGGCCAGGGGACGATTTCACAAACAAACCGGTTCATGGACACAGCCTCCAGGGTCACCAAGAGGGGAGGGGAAGTTAACTCAAAGGTAGAGATAGGAAGAGCCTCCCGGCCGCCTTTTTATCTCCCGCAGAGCGCGAGAAAGGAATTTCACACCCTAGTGAGGAAAACTGATGTTACGAAGAGGGTCGCCCTCTCCCCCTCCAGGGGTGTGGCAGATGGCACACAAACACACACACGAACGCACACACAGACCACGCGCCCCCCCCCCCCCCCCCCACCTTTCCACTGCGCAGAGAGAATTATTTTTGAATATAACGGCTTTCAAAAAGTTCAGTCAGGCAGTCCAACAGAAGGAGACAGTCAAGACAGATCAGCGAGTCAAGACAGTCCAGCAGACGAGCAGTCGCATGGAACGGCTGGCTCCGAGCCTCGCTGAGTAGCGGGGATCGCTGAGTCGCGATGTATCAACGAAAGTGAGTCATACAGCAGTGGAGGAAACCTGCTGTCAGCGAACAAGCACGGGCGCGTTCGCGCACTTCAACAAAGAGAGCACGTGCGACTCAACTCACTCAACATAAGAAAAAGCTTGGTCAGCCGCCAACAAAGTATCAGCGAATCAGCGCTGAGAGCGCTCGAGCATCTCCACAGAGAAAGCACGTGCAACATGGCTCAACCAGCAGCGGAAAAGCACGAGCAGCCGCCAACAACTTCAGCAAACCAGCGACCAAGCGCGTGCGACTTGAGTCATACAGCAGTGGAGGAAACCTGCTGTCAGAGAGCCGCCAACAACCTCAACAGAGAGAGCGCGTGCGACTTGGCTCACTCAGCAGAAGAAAAACTTGACCTGTCGCCCGCGAGCGCAGCGTCAGATACTACAGCAGCGGAAAGAGCGTGCGCCGGCGCAGCTCATTCAGCAGTGGAGGAAACTGCTGTCAGCGAACCAGCACGGCCGCGTTCGCGCATCTTTAAGGAGAGGGAGCGCGCGCCACCAGCGTGCCATCAGCACGAGCATCAGCACCAGCGCGTGCCAAAAGTGTGCCACCAGCGTGCTACAGAACGCAACTTCGCGACACCAGGGCTGAGAGGGCAGCGGCCCCGCACTCAACACCCATCGTGCGACGACGGCGAGCGTCGTGCTGACTCATCCAGCCAGCGGTGAACAGAAACTGGCAGCCGTTCGTATGCCCCCCCCTCCCCCACACTCTCCCCCTCACTCCCCCACCACGCCGCAACACACAGGAAACACATTTTGGACACAAGAGATGCTAACCTCGGCGTCTGCTTTACGCAAAGAATTGAACCAGTGATAAAGAAGACACACGATACGCATATCGGGATAATCAAGAAGGGTTGCCACTCCAAGGTGGTGCATTAAAAATCAAATCATAACGAAAAATACTGCTGTCATTGAGTTGCATAATAACCAATCGTCCTACTGTTAACGTGATATGAATTGATGTGGTACTGTGTGGGCAATGTTTAAATACGAAATTTACATTATAAGGTTAAGGTTTTGATAGAATAGTTTCCATGTTTTAATCTCTATCTCAACAACCGATCGATTGCGTTATGCGTCGGGAATTAACCACAGGTGCCGTTATCAAAGTGAAACAATGCAATCGTGATGGTATCATGTTAACGCTGTCTTGAAATTCCAAGATCGAGAGTTTTCATATTATCCAAAAATTAAAGTTAGCTAGAAATAAAATTGATTAAAGCAGAAGGTGTGTGTGTGATTCTTCCTGAAATTCTGCGTAATATTGTTCTGCGTATGAGATCTGAACCTTGAGGGGACCTATCACCACACATAATCCATAACACACATAATTCATGATGTTCAATCGAGAGTAATCGTATCCTTATCGATAATACGGAATTAAAGAGCAGAGTCGAATCGACTCTCTCTCATTTATGCTCACAACACCTACAGAACTGCATACGGTCAATTGCGTTATTCCAATTCATAACACAATCCTCGTCACCGAGGCTCGACCTGAAAATCCATAACGACCTGCATTATCATAACCACGCCCACTCGCATAAATGCAAATTTCATTTAATTTTCAATATTTTCATCAATTTTCACAACACCTATATATACAACAAGGGGCATGCCACTCCTCAGTGTGCCGGGAAAGGTCCTGGCAAGGATTATTCAACATCGCCTTGCTAGGCACGCTGAGGAGAGGCTTGCGGAGCCCCAATGCGGTTTCAGGAAATGGCGGACCTGCACAGATGCCATATTTTCTGTCCGTCTGCTACAGCAGAGGTATAGGGAATTCCAGCAAGACCAACATCTCTGCTTCATTAACCTGGTCAAGGCCTATGATGCCATCATTACGCCTGGCCTCTGGGTTGTTCTTCGTGCTTTCGGAGTCCCTGACCCTCTGCTCACGATCAATAAGGACCATCATGGTGAGTGGGCCCGGGTACGTGGCCGGGAGTCAGAACCATTCCCTGTACACCTTTGGGTGCGACAGGGATGTCCTCTGGCTCCCACATTATTTAACATCTATTTTGACCACGTAGTTCGTGAAGCCTTCAATAGCTGTACCGGGGGAATTTCCATGTGGTACAGATATAATGCGAGGCTGATGGATGCCCGGGTGCGGTCAAGGGATGGCTCCCTATTGGCCAACCACATTATGTATGCCGATGATTTGGTAATTGCTGCTCATTCAGAGGAGGAGTTGGAGGTGCTGCTGCTGAAACTCGAGCATGCCACTAAGAGGTGGGGCCTTACCACCAGCCCCACCAAAACTAAGCACCTGCCAGGGTATTTTGTACCATCGACACTCCACCCCCACAACTCCCAATCGGTGATGGGGCAGTTGTGGAGAGAGTGGAGAGTTTCCCATACCTGGGCAGTGTGCTCATGACCGGCTCCATTTTAACAGCAGAGATCTCACCCCGAATCAGTCGAGTGGCATTATCTTTTCCTCAGTTGCGTAACGCTGTGTGGAAGCTGCTTGGTCTGTCACTCCGCACGAAGCTTCAGGTCTTCTCGGCCACGGTCATTCCCTCCTTTCTCTATGCTTGCAAAACGTGGACCCCCTAATGGAGCATCTTCGCCGGTTGGAAACATTTAGGCTGGCCGGGCTACGATCCATCCTGGGTTTAACCAGGCTGGATTGTGTGAGGAGCTCACAAATCCTTCAAAGATCTGGGCAGGCAAGGCGGCGTTGGCTGTGTCACATAGCCCGCATGCCCAGCCACCGCATGCCTAAACAGCTTTTGTTCGGCAAGATAGAGGGGGCTAAACGGGCGCGGCATGAGCTAGAGAGATGTAGTGATGTGGTACAGGAGGACGTGGAGCTGAGTGGACTTGCCGATGACTGGTACCAGCAGTGTCAAGATCGGCCTCAGTGGAGGAGGCTCGTGAAAGATGCTGCTACTGGGCAGTTGGAGGCACTCGCCCTCCAACAACAACGGAGGGCGGAGGAGCGGTGCTCACAACAACGAACGGAGCGCCGGGTTGCTAAAGCACAGCAAGTTGGCACAATAGGGGGCACAGGTGGTGTATCAGCCAGTCATCTCAGTCAGTCGACCCGTGGTACCTGGGTATGCCCCGTGACCTCCTGCCAGCGGGCGTTCGACACTTCACGTGGCCTCAAGGTGCACATGGCCAGGCACAAGCGTCTTGGTGACGTCACCGCCACTTAGTGGCGAATGGCGGTTGTTGTTATCAGCGTCTGTCCAACCATAGTCAACGACCGTCAGTAGCAGCAACTCCCACGACTACATTCAAACTTATGTGGTGCCACCGCAGCGGAGCAAATCGGCCGGCGCTGTCCTCTCCTCGCACCCCCCCCCCCCCCACGAACGCACGCACGCCCCCACTAAACACTCACATGCACCCCCGGAGGGTCTCGAGGGGCGGCCCCCGGGTACGATGGGTTTTTACCCGAGGACCCCTTAGGGATGTTCCATGGTTTCCATGGACCCGGAGATTGGCCGGACCCCCCCCAGGCCAGATTCCATAGCAGCCCCCCCAAAATGGGGCATAGAGTTTTACAGGCCGGCCGTGATGAAGCATACATGACACGGGGGGGGGGGGGGGGGGGTACCAAGGCAGATGCCCCTACGGACAGCGTAAACAGTGGGGCGGGGGAGGGGGAAATCCCCGCGGGCGCCCCGGGTGTGTATTCGGCCGAGCGGGCATCCAGGTTAACCGGTGAGTCAGCGATGAGGAACGCCGCTTCAAGGACAATGGAAGGGGGGGGGGGGAGAGGGGGGGGCACTACGTCACCACCCCCCCAACCCCCGTAACGCCCAGAACGCTCAAAAACGATCTCAAAAAGTAATCGATTGGACGCACAGGATGACGTCATGTCACCAGGGGATTAAGGGATTTTGCAAAGATAAGAGGAGAGAGAGCTAAAATAGATCAGAGTTCTTCTTCTGGAGTCATGTGGAGACCAGCTGCCCTCAGCGTCCGTGTCCTGAATAAACTAGTCCTGAATACCTCCAAAACCAAGGTGGTATGCTTCTCACCAGAACTAAAGCAGGAAATTATTTTTCCCCAATTACATTCCTTAAATAATTATCAAATAGAGCAAGTCAAGATCTATAAGTATCTTGGAGTCATCCTGGATTCAAAACTGAATTTTAAAGATCACATTGATTATATTGGTAAAAAGACAAAAATAAAAATTGGTTTTCTGTATCGACACAAGCACTGCTTCCCCCCAATGTTCCGTTTGGAATTGATCAAAGCTACCATACTGCCTCTACTTGACTACTGTGACATCGTGTATAAATCAGCCCCAAGTACTGTACTGAAGAACCTTGATTCCATCTATCACTCGGCCTTATATGCCCATATGGGACACCACTGTGATCTCTACATTGGGTCAAACTTAAAATCTCTTAATGTTCGACGGCTTGTGCACCACATCTTATTTATTAACGATGTACTTACAAAAAAATCCGCAGAATACCTGCTGGATCGCCTCTCTGTTTCAAAGAACAAATTTGACCTCAGGTCTTCGCTCATTACCAGCTTCACATTCCCTATTGCCGTACAAAAACTGGAGGAATGGCCTTTGCTATTGATGCCCCCAGGGTCTGGAATGCTATTGCCAATAAACTGAAACTTGAATCGCTACAAATGAGATCTTCTCTCAAAACTGCTCTAGAGGAGTTGTACACCCCTAGCTGCCACTGCTATTCATTGGCGTAAAATAAAATAAAATGTTTCGCTCCGGATGACGCTGCAAAGTATTATCTGTATTTTGATTTAGCGTGCTGATCTTAAAGGTGCATTGAAAAATTTGATACTCTGATGCTTCTGTTGTTGTGGAGTAACACATGCAGTCAGCTATGTTACATGTTATTTATGTAGTTTATTGTAAAAAAATCGGTCACAGTCCCTGTGATCACTGTTAGGTTGCAATTATGGCTTTATTTTTTTGTTATTTCGAAAACGTTTTTGGTTTGGACGTTTGTTTTGTTGTAGTACGGAGTTAGACTGATGGCCTTAATCTAAGTTTTCTTGTGGTTGATATTGTTTTAATTGCATCCCACTGGGATTTTTTGCACAGCGTTGGTGTACGATGCTTTTTCAGGAATATTTTGCTGTTTTTATTCATGGAATTTTTTGTTTGCACAAAGTCACATAGTCACTTTAAGATGTTTTTCTTGTTCGTGTTTTTATTTTTTTGGTTGTTGTGGTTGCACCCGATTCAAGAGCCGAATGGCTCACAGGGCTATACCAAAATAAATAAACTGAAACTAAATAAACTGAAACTGACGTTTGTTGGGCGCAGCTACGAACGATTTATCCGGGCAAAAGTCTTCGAGGCGAGCATCTTCCCCAACCCCCATCGTGCAGCTGTGAGGTGAGGGTACGGGGGGGCCGATTCAGCCCAGTTCGCCGTCAGCCCTAGCTTGGGGTCATGGCACGTTGCGAGGGTGAGGTGATAAGAGGTTAGGCGCTGTCTGGAGGGGCTGGCTGGGGGAGGACCACAAACAAGGGTTCGCTATTCGCGCCGGAAATAAAAAAAACCTCGGTGCCAGATTGTTGGTTGACGCGTGGTGTGAAGAGTGGCAAGAGCGGTGGGACAGCGGTTAGCGCACTGCTGTGTGTGGGTGACTCCAATCAGTGTGTGTACGGAGCGCGCATATATACAAATAAATAGATGAACGTTCTCCCGCGCCGCGAGCGTATTGCGCAGAGATTAATTGATTCCGAGCGCAGCCGGCCGGCTTGTTGACACAACGGCTTAGTAGATTAATTAATTCCAAACAGCTGCGAGCGGCGATTTAAACAAGATTACGAAATCCGCGCGGTTAGGACGCGTGAGTGGGGAGGGGGGGCATCAGCCCCCACACTTGCTCCCAACACACAAATACAAAGATCCCCCGTACAGCCTTAACAGACTGTAGGGGCAAGTGCTGTTAGCGAGCACCTATTAAGGGTGGGACGGCACACGAGGGGGTGGGTGGCCAGCACCACGCCCGGCCGCCTTTGTCTCCCTAGTGGCGATGTTTACACACCACACCGGGTACTCGTTTGAGGCTGAGTCGACGTAGGGGAGGCTCAGGACCGGTTCAGAAAATTGTCACTGGCGGTGTTGGCCACGAGCGGGAACGGAACTCGGCTGGTCGGGTGCGGAGCGCAGCGCTCATCACGTCACTGCCGCTCCCCTTCTGTCAACAAACTTGCACTCTGACCCCGCTCTCTGACGTCACCGCTCTGTGTGACCTCATCGGCGTCAAACGCAAGGGGGAGGTGTGCCTCGCTGGTGACGTCATGTCACAACGTTATTCACCCCACCCCCGACCACCGCGTTCGTGAGCGTGACGTCACCTCCGCTTGGCCGCTGCCGATACGTTCCAGTGCCAATCCTAATTTGGGCAAAGCTACGCCCGGTGACTGGCGTCTCATTAACATAATATATTCGTGAAAGCCGTCGCGAGTTTTTTATGACAGGTTCGGCACCCACGCACCATCCCTCCACGAATGGGCCAGGTTCATTAACATAATATAAATTTTAATTTAAAGCTTTCGTGACTGCAGTAATTCATATTCTTAGCTCTTTCGGTAAGGGAAACAACAAAATATGTTTTTATTGTTTTATATATATTTTATTATTTTGTTGTTTCCCTTCAACGTGACTTTACCGAAAGAGCTAAGAAATAACATAATTTATTTAAGTTACGGAGCCAATCGTTGAGTGTTAGAGTACCCACAAGTGACGTCATGTCACCTCCTGCTGCCGCGTGACGTCGAGACGTAACAGGAAGTTGCCGCTCAGACCGTGCACTGAAATCCGAGGTGAGAAATTCTCATCGCGGTTGTGGTGGTTGTGGTAGTGGTGGTACTGGTGGTGGTGGTACTGGTGGTGGTGGTTTTTGTTGTTTACCGAGGTAGAGCCTCGCTCTCTCTCGTAGGGATGTAAATTGAGTAGCAGCGAGCATGGAAGCGATGTCCAGGTTGTAACTTTACGTGGGGCCTATCCACGCGGGGCCTTGCCTCCTGCCCTCGCCTGATCGCGTTTGCTTCAATTATCTCGCTTAAATTTTGATTTAAAGCTTTCGTGACTGTAGTAATTCATATTGTTAGCTGAGAACCTCTGTCTTGGAGAAGTCAATGTCACGTGACATTGACTTCTTTGTAAGCCATCTGGCTACCATGAGAGATTCGTTCATTAGGCTATCCACATATACAAGCACAGACAATTTCAACCGAGAAGATGGATTCTGGCTTGGCAATCATTGGAAGGATTTGAAAACCCATTTCAGGTCTTAATTGATTGTTCACGCTTACGGTGGCTTTCAGACAGCATACATTAATTTTTCGTCTCCCCCCTCCTCTTTTCAGAACATAGATGGACTCGTCCTTCTAAACAAACTGCCAAATCGCTGCCCGTGGTGCTAACGTTTTTTTAAATAAATAAAAACACCGTTTATAAATAAATAAATGCAAACCGCCACTTTCAAATGTTTCTTGCCGTTGCTTTTCACACCTGATGATGACCGTTTGTGTTATGGTCGAAACGTGAGAATTTTTTTTGTCTTATATATATTTTATTTTTTCCCTTTAACGTGACTTTACCGAAAGAGCTAAGAATATCTCGCTTAAGTTTAATTTGTCTTCACACGGCTCGCCACTTTGAAACTTTGTTTTACTTTAAATATTCACGCAGTTTTTATTTTATCCTTTTTACCAGGCCCAGCCCGCTTGAGCTGCTATAACGCTCTTGTTTTCAGAAGTGACCTGCACACAACACAAGGTGAGGCTTGTCAACAGCGTGGCGGTGTTCACTCGGGATGCGTGGCGGTGTTCACTCTAGACGCGTGGTGGTGTTCACTCTGGACGCGTGGCGGCGTTCACTCGGGACGCGTGGCGGTGTTCACTCGGGACGCGTGGCGGTGTTCACTCTCGACGCTTGGCGGTGTTCACTCTAGACGCGTGGTGGTGTTCACTCTGGACGCGTGGCGGTGTTCACTCGGGACGCGTGGCGGTGTTCACTCCCTTCATGTGGAGGGGAAACCGGGGGATCCGGAGTAAAATCCACGCGACCACGGGAAGAGAGAGAGAGTGAGAGACACGCAGCCTCGGCTGTGTTGATTGATCCTCAATGAATTACTTGGTGGAGTGAGGAAGCATTAATACTGAACAGATGAAGGTGGCCAGGCATGGGTCTGGACACCACCACTTATTTACCATGCCAGTGTGTGATAGTGTAAAATTTGTGTTTGCAGTAAAGTCTCTTAACTCTGTTGAACATGGAGGTTATATCAAAACAGTAGTTTCATTTTTGTTTTCCTCTGGAACTCTTTGTAAGAATGGAAACAGTCAGGAAGTTAACACAGCACACACATGCAGCTGAAGTCGGATCTGTTCATCCCAGCATTCAAGGACATCTGAGCCTGGCTTCACACCTCTTATTTGCGATTGAGCATTAATTTATGCATAACACAAATAGCATTATTTTCAACACCCTTTGCTATGTCAGCTGAATTTAGCTTTCATAAATATTCCTTTTGTAGGCAGACAGCCGAAAATGTGTGCTCGGAGGTTTGGGTTAACATTCATTTTGAAGATACGAGGGCTTCCAGGCACGTTTGTGACCATTCGCCCTCTCATTGTGTGCCATAACAGCCCGTGTGATGAATTTGGGAAACTTTTTCACTATATTATGAATATATGAACAAGTATAGACGTGTAAGTCACGTGTTACTGTATATATGCATTCCTCTGTGCATCGATACTGACGTGTAGATGGTGTGGATGTTCTTTTTTTCTGTCTGTAGCTGTCACTTCCTCTACAGAATTGGTCTGATGGAGCTAAGGCACTCGGCGCGGCTCGGTACAAAAAGGCAACAATGCGACCAGCGTGCAGACAGCACGGATCGTCCTGGACATTTGACACAGCACCAGAGAACTCACACGGGAGAGAAACCCTTCAAGTGCAATGTGTGTGGGAAGGCGTTTGTATGTTCATCTGCTCTTGTAATACACCAGAGAACACACACGGGAGAGAAACCCTTCAAGTGCAGTGTGTGTGGGAAGGCGTTTACAAATTCATCTGATCTTATAAAACACCAAAGAAGACACACGGGAGAGAAACCCTTCAAGTGCAGTGTGTGTGGGAAGGCGTTTGCACGTTCATCTGCTCTTGTATCACACCAGAGAACACACACGGGAGAGAAACCTTTCAAGTGCAGTGAGTGTGGGAATGCATTTGCATATTCATCTGCGCTTATAACACACCAGAGAACACACACGGGAGATAAACCCTTCAAGTGCAGTGTGTGTGGGAAGGCGTTTGCACAGTCATCTTCTCTTGTAACACACAAGAAAACACACACGGGAGAGAAACCCTTCAAGTGCAGTGTGTGTGGGAATGCGTTTGCACATTCATCTGCTCTCATAATACACCAGAGAACACACACGGGAGAGAAACCCTTCAAGTGCAGTGTGTGTGGGAATGCGTTTGCATATTCATCTGCTCTTATAATACATCAGAGAAGACACACGGGAGAGAAACCCTTCAAGTGCAGTGTGTGTGGGAAGGCGTTTGCACGGTCTGCGCATCTTGTAGAACACCAGAGAACACACACGGGAGAGAAACCCTTCAAGTGCAGTGTGTGTGGGAAGGCGTTTAAACGGTCAACGCATCTTCAAAGACACCAGAGAACACACAAGCATCAGAAGATCCACAAAGAGCGGAATCTGAAATCTACTTGTGAAAGTCAAAGTGCCGCAATGAGCCCATCCCTAATGAAACAAGAACCAGAAGAAAATCCCAGCCTGGACACTTTTAAAGGTATCAAGGTGAAATATGAAGAGGTGAAGGTGAAATGTGAAGAAGTGATGGTGAAGAGCGAAGAAGTGAGGGTAAAATGTGAAGATGAAGATTCAACTCCAAAATCGGACCTTCGCATCGATACATCTGCTCTTGTAACACACCAGAAAACACACACAGGGGAGAAACCCTTCAAGTGCAGTGTGTGCGGGAATGCGTTTGCACGGTCAACGCTTCTTCAAAGACACCAGAGAACACACAAGCATCAGAAGATCCACAAAGAGCGGAATCTGAAATCTACTTGTGAAAGTCAAAGTGCCGCAATGAGCCCATCCCTCATGAAACAAGAACCAGAAGAAAATCCCAGCCTGGACACTTTTAAAGGTATCAAGGTGAAATATGAAGAGGTGAAGGTGAAATGTGAAGAAGTGATGGTGAAGAGCGAAGAAGTGAGGGTAAAATGTGAAGATGAAGATTCAACTCCACAATCGGACCGCATCGATGGAGGCAACGTGAAGCAGGAGGAGAATTCTGAATGTGAGGCAGAGCGAGGCAACTCCCAGCAGTTTGTGGAAGTGGAGGTGTGGGTAGACTTCCTCCGAGACAATACAAAGTCAAATTTAGACCCGGTAGATGTGTAAGCCAGAGACGATGTCGCTCCAATAGATGCACCTTTGTCACAGGCCTTTAATTAAAATAACTTGAAGTTGAACACAATTCCTAGGTTCAACCGGCAGGGTAAGAGCGGCCAGTCTTTGTGGGCCTGTGGGTTGGGGAGATCTCTAACCAGGAGCGAGAGCCAATAAGCTCCCAAGCATTCACTATGTTCTAATAATTGAATTTATATGGTGCTTGCTTCATCGCCTCGGCAATTAGGAGTTTTGTATCGTATCTCGTCTCAAACACTCAAAGAGCACCCCCAAGTAGCAGCTGCCCCTGTGTGGCACAAGGTGGTGGCTGTTGTATATTTAGGCCTTTTTCCAAAATTGATATGAAGAATAATTCTGCCAAAATATTTCGTTTAATCAATCGAGGTGTAGCATGAGGCAAAACAAATTGTAACAACCACCCTCACCCCTCACAGCAGCTGCCTTCCACAAGTCACACCAGGCAAGGAAGTAGCCTTAAAAGGTAATTAAAAAAACCCAGGTGCAAAAAGCGGAGGTGGGGGGGGCTAATGAGATTCTGGAGAAATCTCTACCGGGCTTCAAAGGCCGCCACATAGCACGTTCAAGCAATGGGTGCCACAATTCTTTCCGGGCGGCGAGAACCGAACAGACATTTTTTTGGTTTATTTTAGTTCAGTAAAAATTCGAAACTTGGCTATAAGAATAAGTCGACATTTTAGATTGCATTCAGATTAAGAACCAGGCTACAATCTACATTAGTGGGTTATTATTTCTGGTATATTATTTTAATATTAATGTTATTCACCGTATTTTTATTATTCTATCTATGTTACCGAAAGGACCAAAGAATGAATTCTGGCAGTCACGGAAGTTTAAGTAAAAACTTGTTTTTTCTCCAACCTCAGGATATCAAAATATAACTCGAGAATAAAGCCGAAACAGGTCAATCACACACGATCAAGATAATGCGTTCCATAGAGAGAGCCTCCCAGCCGCCTTTATCTTCCAGAAGTACGTGGTAGCAATAAATTACACACAAGGAGGGCACCTTGCCTTGAGATATCGAACACCATTAAGGAATTCTAAACCATGATGGAAGAGAAAATGTAACATCCCGGCCGTGAGGGAAGAGCGGGGCTGGGGGGGAGAATGCAACCAGGCAAAAGGAACCTCTCCCTCCAGATTAATTATTGAAATCAGAACATACACACATGTACACTGGACAAACAACTGCCCACATTTTTGGCACAAGCAACGCCCCACCTCGGCGTCTGCTTAACGCAAAGAGTTGAGCAAGGAGACAATCCACCCGCACACACATTACACACGTCGGACTAATAAGAGTACTCCAAAAGTTATCCTTGTGTTTCGCCCTTTGAGTTACGCAGATACGGTCGTTTAGAAATATTTTAGTCATTCTTTTTGTTGTTGCATAACTGTACCAATGAGTTCATTGATGAAACTAAAAAAAATGTATTTAAAGGTTTCGTGACTGCAGGGATTCATATTCTTGGTTCTTTCGGTAAAGTCATGTAGAAGGGAAACAATAAAATAATACAAATATAAAACAAAATTCTCACGACGTTTCGACTGGAACACAAGCAATAATCAGGTGTGAAAACCACAGCAGGAAAATTTGAAAAAAGTCGTGAATTTTATTTTACATTTTTATTTTATTGTTTCCCTTCTACGTGACTTTACCAAAAGAACCAAGAATATTTAGAAACATCTATGTTATGAATCTACACATTCACAGGGAGACTATTGTGTTGAAATCTTTCTTTTCATCACAATCTTTCCCGCGAATGTATTGAAGCCTTAGCCAATTGATAAGCATTTGCTGAAGCAGGCACACTGCCACACACCATTGTTTCAAGACATTTCGTTAATTGCATAATCTTACCAATGAATTCATTGAGGTCTACTTTTGCTTTCGGGACATGTTTATTTGTTGCTATTTGCATGAATATTGTCACATTAATTTTTAAGGACTTTTTCCCATCGCCGTGAATGCTCGATTTCCTCTTGAGGAATTCACCGATTGTTCTGTTACCCAGTTTAACAAACGTAATCATTGAGGGTTAAATGTACGGATCAATGAGGAGAACATCTCCAGGAGTACTGTGTTGACATTCCTAGCATAAGACTTTGCATATTAGAGTGTAATGTTTTTGTTAAGAGATTAAAGTTGCTTAACACAGAAGTGTCTGAGTGGTGCCTTCCTAAGTTCATGCATAATAATCTTAATTATAAGAACCGTATCCTGCAATGAGATCTGAATCTTGAGACCTGACATAAACACACTAAGACATAATCAGTAAAAGTTAAAGCGGGGATCATTGTATTATCCCAATTGATAATACAACCCTAGACAACGAGGCAGAGCCTAATTATCATAATTACATATATTAGCATAATCACACGCACTTGCATTAATTTATGCAATTACACCTCCCCAATTAGCATAACGTAATTTGAATGCATCATTAGACCTCCTTTGCCAGTTCTATAATGTAATTATAGGGTTTTTCCCCTTTTTTCTGGCAACAAAACTGAAACCTTTTTACGAGGATTCATGTCTGCATTAACCACAATACCTGCAGTCAAAATGCAAACAAAAAACATACTATGACAATATATGCATTGTCCTTGAAACTGATTGGTCCACACCAAGGGACGGCTTTCTTTTGAGCCTCGACCCAATTGGTGCTCGACCAGATGACGCCAAAAGGCGTACAGCTCAAAGACAATGCACTATCAAAGTAATGAGGGCTCGGGGTGAGCATCTACATTATTAGACCTCCTTTGCCAGTTCCAAAACGTAATATTAGGGTTTTTCCCCTTTTTTCTGGCAACAAAACTGAAACATTTTTACGAGGATTCATGTCTGCATTGTCCACAATACCTGCAGTCAAATTGAGCTCCCAAGCGAAATGCTGAAGGAGGGTGGCGTTTGTGCACAGACTGCCCTTCATGACATCATAACAACAGTCTGGACCACTGGACAGGTTCCGCAGGACTGGAAGGATGCCCTGTTGGTCCCCCTCTTTAAGAAGGGGGACCGCACAGACTGTAACAACTACAGGGTGTTGGATATCGACCTTTTTCCAAAATTAACATCAATAATATTTGCATATATATTCTTTTTAATGACCCGAAATAATGACTAAAAACCCAAAAACAAGCAAACACAGATGGAAATCGTAAAAAGGCCATAAATGTATAGAATAATAAACTCCAGGAGAGGGCAGAGAGGTTATCTGCGAATCACCAGATGGCCAGGGGACGATTTCACAAACAAACCGGTTCATGGACACAGCCTCCAGGGTCACCAAGAGGGGAGGGGAAGTTAACTCAAAGGTAGAGATAGGAAGAGCCTCCCGGCCGCCTTTTTATCTCCCGCAGAGCGCGAGAAAGGAATTTCACACCCTAGTGAGGAAAACTGATGTTACGAAGAGGGTCGCCCTCTCCCCCTCCAGGGGTGTGGCAGATGGCACACAAACACACACACGAACGCACACACAGACCACGCGCCCCCCCCCCTTTCCACTGCGCGGAGAGAATTATTTTTGAATATAACGGCTTTCAAAAAGTTCAGTCAGGCAGTCCAACAGAAGGAGACAGTCAAGACAGATCAGCGAGTCAAGACAGTCCAGCAGACGAGCAGTCGCATGGAACGGCTGGCTCCGAGCCTCGCTGAGTAGCGGGGATCGCTGAGTCGCGATGTATCAACGAAAGTGAGTCATACAGCAGTGGAGGAAACCTGCTGTCAGCGAACAAGCACGGGCGCGTTCGCGCACTTCAACAAAGAGAGCACGTGCGACTCAACTCACTCAACATAAGAAAAAGCTTGGTCAGCCGCCAACAAAGTATCAGCGAATCAGCGCTGAGAGCGCTCGAGCATCTCCACAGAGAAAGCACGTGCAACATGGCTCAACCAGCAGCGGAAAAGCACGAGCAGCCGCCAACAACTTCAGCAAACCAGCGACCAAGCGCGTGCGACTTGAGTCATACAGCAGTGGAGGAAACCTGCTGTCAGAGAGCCGCCAACAACCTCAACAGAGAGAGCGCGTGCGACTTGGCTCACTCAGCAGAAGAAAAACTTGACCTGTCGCCCGCGAGCGCAGCGTCAGATACTACAGCAGCGGAAAGAGCGTGCGCCGGCGCAGCTCATTCAGCAGTGGAGGAAACTGCTGTCAGCGAACCAGCACAGGCGCGTTCGCGCATCTTCAAGGAGAGGGAGCGCGCGCCACCAGCGTGCCATCAGCACCAGCATCAGCACCAGCGCGTGCCAAAAGTGTGCCACCAGCGTGCTACAGAACGCAACTTCGCGACACCAGGGCTGAGAGGGCAGCGGCCCCGCACTCAACACCCATCGTGCGACGACGGCGAGCGTCGTGCTGACTCATCCAGCCAGCGGTGAACAGAAACTGGCAGCCGTTCGTATGCCCCCCCCCTCCCCCACACTCTCCCCCTCACTCCCCCACCGCGCCGCAACACACAGGAAACACATTTTGGACACAAGAGATGCTAACCTCGGCGTCTGCTTTACGCAAAGAATTGAACCAGTGATAAAGAAGACACACGATACGCATATCGGGATAATCAAGAAGGGTTGCCACTCCAAGGTGGTGCATTAAAAATCAAATCATAACGAAAAATACTGCTGTCATTGAGTTGCATAATAACCAATCGTCCTACTGTTAACGTGATATGAATTGATGTGGTACTGTGTGGGCAATGTTTAAATACGAAATTTACATTATAAGGTTAAGGTTTTGATAGAATAGTTTCCATGTTTTAATCTCTATCTCAACAACCGATCGATTGCGTTATGCGTCGGGAATTAACCACAGGTGCCGTTATCAAAGTGAAACAATGCAATCGTGATGGTATCATGTTAACGCTGTCTTGAAATTCCAAGATCGAGAGTTTTCATATTATCCAAAAATTAAAGTTAGCTAGAAATAAAATTGATTAAAGCAGAAGGTGTGTGTGTGATTCTTCCTGAAATTCTGCGTAATATTGTTCTGCGTATGAGATCTGAACCTTGAGGGGACCTATCACCACACATAATCCATAACACACATAATTCATGATGTTCAATCGAGAGTAATCGTATCCTTATCGATAATACGGAATTAAAGAGCAGAGTCGAATCGACTCTCTCTCATTTATGCTCACAACACCTACAGAACTGCATACGGTCAATTGCGTTATTCCAATTCATAACACAATCCTCGTCACCGAGGCTCGACCTGAAAATCCATAACGACCTGCATTATCATAACCACGCCCACTCGCATAAATGCAAATTTCATTTAATTTTCAATATTTTCATCAATTTTCACAACACCTATATATACAACAAGGGGCATGCCACTCCTCAGTGTGCCGGGAAAGGTCCTGGCAAGGATTATTCAACATCGCCTTGCTAGGCACGCTGAGGAGAGGCTTGCGGAGCCCCAATGCGGTTTCAGGAAATGGCGGTCCTGCACAGATGCCATATTTTCTGTCCGTCTGCTACAGCAGAGGTATAGGGAATTCCAGCAAGACCAACATCTCTGCTTCATTAACCTGGTCAAGGCCTATGATGCCATCATTACGCCTGGCCTCTGGGTTGTTCTTCGTGCTTTCGGAGTCCCTGACCCTCTGCTCACGATCAATAAGGACCATCATGGTGAGTGGGCCCGGGTACGTGGCCGGGAGTCAGAACCATTCCCTGTACACCTTTGGGTGCGACAGGGATGTCCTCTGGCTCCCACATTATTTAACATCTATTTTGACCACGTAGTTCGTGAAGCCTTCAATAGCTGTACCGGGGGAATTTCCATGTGGTACAGATATAATGCGAGGCTGATGGATGCCCGGGTGCGGTCAAGGGATGGCTCCCTATTGGCCAACCACATTATGTATGCCGATGATTTGGTAATTGCTGCTCATTCAGAGGAGGAGTTGGAGGTGCTGCTGCTGAAACTCGAGCATGCCACTAAGAGGTGGGGCCTTACCACCAGCCCCACCAAAACTAAGCACCTGCCAGGGTATTTTGTACCATCGACACTCCACCCCCACAACTCCCAATCGGTGATGGGGCAGTTGTGGAGAGAGTGGAGAGTTTCCCATACCTGGGCAGTGTGCTCATGACCGGCTCCATTTTAACAGCAGAGATCTCACCCCGAATCAGTCGAGTGGCATTATCTTTTCCTCAGTTGCGTAACGCTGTGTGGAAGCTGCTTGGTCTGTCACTCCGCACGAAGCTTCAGGTCTTCTCGGCCACGGTCATTCCCTCCTTTCTCTATGCTTGCAAAACGTGGACCCCCTAATGGAGCATCTTCGCCGGTTGGAAACATTTAGGCTGGCCGGCCTACGATCCATCCTGGGTTTAACCAGGCTGGATTGTGTGAGGAGCTCACAAATCCTTCAAAGATCTGGGCAGGCAAGGCGGCGTTGGCTGTGTCACATAGCCCGCATGCCCAGCCACCGCATGCCTAAACAGCTTTTGTTCGGCAAGATAGAGGGGGCTAAACGGGCGCGGCATGAGCTAGAGAGATGTAGTGATGTGGTACAGGAGGACGTGGAGCTGAGTGGACTTGCCGATGACTGGTACCAGCGGTGTCAAGATCGGCCTCAGTGGAGGAGGCTCGTGAAAGATGCTGCTACTGGGCAGTTGGAGGCACTCGCCCTCCAACAACAACGGAGGGCGGAGGAGCGGTGCTCACAACAACGAACGGAGCGCCGGGTTGCTAAAGCACAGCAAGTTGGCACAGTAGGGGGCACAGGTGGTGTATCAGCCAGTCATCTCAGTCAGTCGACCCGTGGTACCTGGGTATGCCCCGTGACCTCCTGCCAGCGGGCGTTCGACACTTCACGTGGCCTCAAGGTGCACATGGCCTGGCACAAGCGTCTTGGTGACGTCACCGCCACTTAGTGGCGAATGGCGGTTGTTGTTATCAGCGTCTGTCCAACCATAGTCAACGACCGTCAGTAGCAGCAACTCCCACGACTACATTCAAACTTATGTGGTGCCACCGCAGCGGAGCAAATCGGCCGGCGCTACCCTCTCCTCGCACCCCCCCCCCCCCCCCCACGAACGCACGCACGCCCCCACTAAACACTCACATGCACCCCCGGAGGGTCTCGAGGGGCGGCCCCCGGGTACGATGGGTTTTTACCCGAGGACCCCTTAGGGATGTTCCATGGTTTCCATGGACCCGGAGATTGGCCGGACCCCCCCCCCAGGCCAGATTCCATAGCAGCCCCCCCAAAATGGGGCATAGTTTTACAGGCCGGCCGTGATGAAGCATACATGACACGGGGGGGGGGTACCAAGGTAGATGCCCCTACGGACAGCGTAAACAGTGGGGCGGGGGAGGGGGAAATCCCCGCGGGGGCCCCGGGTGTGTATTCGGCCGAGCGGGCATCCAGGTTAACCGGTGAGTCAGCGATGAGGAACGCCGCTTCAAGGACAATGGAAGGGGGGGGGGGCTCTACGTCACCACCCCCCCAACCCCCGTAACGCCCAGAACGCTCAAAAACGACCTCAAAAAGTAATCGATTGGACGCACAGGATGACGTCATGTCACCAGGGGATTAAGGGATTTTGCAAAGATAAGAGGAGAGAGAGCCAAAATAGATCAGAGTTCTTCTTCTGGAGTCATGTGGAGACCAGCTGCCCTCAGCGTCTGTGTCCTGAATAAACTAGTCCTGAATACCTCCAAAGCCAAGGTGGTATGCTTCTCACCAGAACTAAAGCAGGAAGTTATTTTTCCCCAATTACATTCCTTAAATAATTATCAAATAGAGCAAGTCAAGATCTATAAGTATATTGGAGTCATCCTGGATTCAAAACTGAATTTTAAAGATCACATTGATTATATTGGTAAAAAGACAAAAATAAAAATTGGTTTTCTGTATCGACACAAGCACTGCTTCCCCCCAATGTTCCGTTTGGAATTGATCAAAGCTACCATACTGCCTCTACTTGACTACTGTGACATCGTGTATAAATCAGCCCCAAGTACTGTACTGAAGAACCTTGATTCCATCTATCACTCGGCCTTATATGCCCATATGGGACACCACTGTGATCTCTACATTGGGTCAAACTTAAAATCTCTTAATGTTCGACGGCTTGTGCACCACATCTTATTTATTAACGATGTACTTACAAAAAAATCCGCAGAATACCTGCTGGATCGCCTCTCTGTTTCAAAGAACAAATTTGACCTCAGGTCTTCGCTCATTACCAGCTTCACATTCCCTATTGCCGTACAAAAACTGGAGGAATGGCCTTTGCTATTGATGCCCCCAGGGTCTGGAATGCTATTGCCAATAAACTGAAACTTGAATCGCTACAAATGAGATCTTCTCTCAAAACTGCTCTAGAGGAGTTGTACACCCCTAGCTGCCACTGCTATTCATTGGCGTAAAATAAAATAAAATGTTTCGCTCCGGATGACGCTGCAAAGTATTATCTGTATTTTGATTTAGCGTGCTGATCTTAAAGGTGCATTGAAAAATTTGATACTCTGATGCTTCTGTTGTTGTGGAGTAACACATGCAGTCAGCTATGTTACATGTTATTTATGTAGTTTATTGTAAAAAAATCGGTCACAGTCCCTGTGATCACTGTTAGGTTGCAATTATGGCTTTATTTTTTTATTTCGAAAACGTTTTTGGTTTGGACGTTTGTTTTGTTGTAGTACGGAGTTAGACTGATGGCCTTAATCTAAGTTTTCTTGTGGTTGATATTGTTTGAATTGCATCCTACTGGGATTTTTTGCACAGCGTTGGTGTACGATGCTTTTTTCAGGAATATTTTGCTGTTTTTATTCATGGATTTTTTTGTTTGCACAAAGTCACATAGTCACTTTAAGATGTTTTTCTTGTTCGTGTTTTTATTTTTTTGGTTGTTGTGGTTGCACCCGATTCAAGAGCCGAATGGCTCACAGGGCTATACCAAAATAAATAAACTGAAACTAAATAAACTGAAACTGACGTTTGTTGGGCGCAGCTACGAACGATTTATCCGGGCAAAAGTCTTCGAGGCGAGCATCTTCCCCAACCCCCATCGTGCAGCTGTGAGGTGAGCGTACGGGGGGCCGATTCAGCCCAGTTCGCCGTCAGCCCTAGCTTGGGGTCATGGCACGTTGCGAGGGTGAGGTGATAAGAGGTTAGGCGCTGTCTGGAGGGGCTGGCTGGGGGAGGACCACAAACAAGGGTTCGCTATTCGCGCCGGAAATAAAAAAAACCTCGGTGCCAGATTGTTGGTTGACGCGTGGTGTGAAGAGTGGCAAGAGCGGTGGGACAGCGGTTAGCGCACTGCTGTGTGTGGGTGACTCCAATCAGTGTGTGTACGGAGCGCGCATATATACAAATAAATAGATGAACGTTCTCCCGCGCCGCGAGCGTATTGCGCAGAGATTAATTGATTCCGAGCGCAGCCGGCCGGCTTGTTGACACAACGGCTTAGTAGATTAATTAATTCCAAACAGCTGCGAGCGGCGATTTAAACAAGATTACGAAATCCGCGCGGTTAGGACGCGTGAGTGGGGAGGGGGGGCATCAGCCCCCACACTTGCTCCCAACACACAAATACAAAGATCCCCCGTACAGCCTTAACAGACTGTAGGGGCAAGTGCTGTTAGCGAGCACCTATTAAGGGTGGGACGGCACACGAGGGGGTGGGTGGCCAGCACAACGCCCGGCCACCTTTGTCTCCCTAGTGGCGATGTTTACACACCGCACCGGGTACTCGTTTGAGGCTGAGTCGACGTAGGGGAGGCTCAGGACCGGTTCAGAAAATTGTCACTGGCGGTGTTGGCCACGAGCGGGAATGGAACTCGGCTGGTCGGGTGCGGAGCGCAGCGCTCACACGTCACTGCCGCTCCCCTTCTGTCAACAAACTTGCACTCTGACCCCGCTCTCTGACGTCACCGCTCTGTGTGACCTCATCGGCGTCAAACGCAAGGGGGAGGTGTGCCTCGCTGGTGACGTCATGTCACAACGTTATTCACCCCACCCCCGACCACCGCGTTCGTGAGCGAGACGTCACCTCCGCTTGGCCGCTGCCGATACGTTCCAGTGCCAATCCTAATTTGGGCAAAGCTACGCCCGGTGACTGGCGTCTCATTAACATAATATATTCGTGAAAGCCGTCGCGAGTTTTTTATGACAGGTTCGGCACCCACGCACCATCCCTCCACGAATGGGCCAGGTTCATTAACATAATATAAATTTTAATTTAAAGCTTTCGTGACTGCAGTAATTCATATTCTTAGCTCTTTCGGTAAAGTCACGTTGAAGGGAAACAACAAAATATGTTTTATTGTTTTATATATATTTTATTATTTTGTTGTTTCCCTTCAACGTGACTTTACCGAAAGAGCTAAGAAATAACATAATTTATTTAAGTTACGGAGCCAATCGTTGAGTGTTAGAGTACCCACAAGTGACGTCATGTCACCTCCTGCTGCCGCGTGACGTCGAGACGTAACAGGAAGTTGCCGCTCAGACCGTGCACTGAAATCCGAGGTGAGAAATTCTCATCGCGGTTGTGGTTGTTGTGGTAGTGGTGGTACTGGTGGTGGTGGTACTGGTGGTGGTGGTTTTTGTTGTTTACCGAGGTAGAGCCTCGCTCTCTCTCGTAGGGATGTAAATTGAGTAGCAGCGAGCATGGAAGCGATGTCCAGGTTGTAACTTTACGTGGGGCCTATCCACGCGGGGCCTTGCCTCCTGCCCTCGCCTGATCGCGTTTGCTTCAATTATCTCGCTTAAATTTTGATTTAAAGCTTTCGTGACTGTAGTAATTCATATTGTTAGCTGAGAACCTCTGTCTTGGAGAAGTCAATGTCACGTGACATGGACTTCTTTCTAAGCCATCTGGCTACCATGAGAGATTCGTTCATTAGGCTATCCACATATACAAGCACAGACAATTTCAACCGAGAAGATGGATTCTGGCTTGGCAATCATTGGAAGGATTTGAAAAACCATTTCAGGTCTTAATTGATTGTTCACGCTTACGGTGGCTTTCAGACAGCATACATTAATTTTTCGTCTCCCCCCTCCTCTTTTCAGAACATAGATGGACTCGTCCTTCTAAACAAACTGCCAAATCGCTGCCCGTGGTGCTAACGTTTTTTTAAATAAATAAAAACACGGTTTATAAATAAATAAATGCGAACCGCCACTTTCAAATGTTTCTTGCCGTTGCTTTTCACACCTGATGATGACCGTTTGTGTTATGGTCGAAACGTCGTGAGAATTTTTTTTGTCTTATATATATTTTATTTTTTCCCTTTAACGTGACTTTACCGAAAGAGCTAAGAATATCTCGCTTAAGTTTAATTTGTCTTCACACGGCTCGCCACTTTGAAACTTTGTTTTACTTTAAATATTCACGCAGTTTTTATTTTATCTTTTTTACCAGGCCCAGCCCGCTTGAGCTGCTATAACGCTCTTGTTTTCAGAAGTGACCTGCACACAACACAAGGTGAGGCTTGTCAACAGCGTGGCGGTGTTCACTCGGGATGCGTGGCGGTGTTCACTCTAGACGCGTGGTGGTGTTCACTCTGGACGCGTGGCGGTGTTCACTCGGGACGCGTGGCGGTGTTCACTCGGGACACGTGGCGGTGTTCACTCTCAACGCTTGGCGGTGTTCACTCTAGACGCGTGGTGGTGTTCACTCTGGACGCGTGGTGGTGTTCACTCTGGACGCGTGGCGGTGTTCACTCGGGACGCGTGGCGGTGTTCACTCCCTTCATGTGGAGGGGAAACCGGGGGATCCGGAGTAAAACCCACGCGACCACGGGAAGAGAGAGAGAGTGAGAGACACGCAGCCTCGGCTATGTTGATTGATCCTCAATGAATTACTTGGTGGAGTGAGGAAGCATTAATACTGAACAGATGAAGGTGGCCAGGCATGGGTCTGGACACCACCACTTGTTTACCATGCCAGTGTGTGATAGTGTAAAATTTGTGTTTGCAGTAAAGTCTCTTAACTCTGTTGAACATGGAGGTTATATCAAAACAGTAGTTTCATTTTTGTTTTCCTCTGGAACTCTTTGTAAGAATGGAAACAGTCAGGAAGTTAACACAGCACACACATGCAGCTAAAGTCAGATCTGTTCATCCCAGCATTCAAGGACATCTGTGCCTGGCTTCACACCTCTAAGTTGCTATTGAACATTAATTTCTGCATAACACAAATAGTATTATGTTCAACACCCTTTGCTCTGTCAGCTGAATTTAGCTTTCATAAATATTCCTTTTGTAGCCAGACAGCCGAAATTGTGTGCTCAGAGTTTTGGGTTAACATGCATTTTAAAGATACGAGGGCTTCCAGGCACGTTAGTGACCATTCGCCTTCTGATTGTGTGCCATAACAGCCCGTGTGATGAATTTGGGAAACTTTCACTATATTATGAATATATGAATAAGTAGAGACGTAAGTCACGTGTTACTGTATATATGCATTCCTCTGTGCATCGATACTGACGTATAGATGGTGTGGATGTTTTTTTCTGTCTGCAGCTGTCACTTCCTCTGCAGAATTGGTCTGATGGAGCTAAGGCACTCGGCGCGGCTCGGTACAAAAAGGCAACAATGCGACCGGCGTGCATACAGCACGGATTGTCCTGGACATTTGGCACAGCACCAGAGAACTCGCACATGAGAGAAACCCTTCAAGTGTAGTGTGTGTGGGAAGGCGTTTGCACTTTCATCTCCTCTTGTAAAACACCAGAGAACACACACGGGAGAGAAACCCTTCAAGTGCAGTGTGTGTGGGAAGGCGTTTGCACAGTCATCTTCTCTTGTAGCACACCAGAAAACACACACGGGAGAGAAACCCTTCAAGTGCAGTGTGTGTGGGAAGGCGTTTGCACGTTCATATACTCTTGTAACACACCAGAGAA
Organism: Petromyzon marinus; assembly: GCF_048934315.1. NCBI lineage: Eukaryota > Metazoa > Chordata > Hyperoartia > Petromyzontiformes > Petromyzontidae > Petromyzon > Petromyzon marinus. The sequence continues at coordinate 6,913,448 of NC_133747.1, read as the reverse complement.
GACACACGGGAGAGAAACTCTTCAAGTGCAGTGTGTGTGAGAAGGCGTTTGCACTTTCATCTACTCTTGTAATACACCAGAGAAGACACACGGGAGAGAAACCCTTCAAGTGCAGTGTGTGTGGGAAGGCGTTTGCACATTCATCTGCTCTTATAACACACCAGAGAGGACACACGGGAGAGAAACCCTTCAAGTGCAATGTGTGTGGGAAGGCGTTTGCACATTCATCTGCTCTTATAACATACCAGAGAGGACACACGGGAGAGAAACCCTTCAAGTGCAGTGTGTGCGGGAAGGTGTTTGCACGGTCATCGCATCTTCAAAGTCACCAGAGAACACACAAGCATCAGAAGATCCCCAAAGAGCGGAATCTGAAATCAGCATGTGAAAGTCAAAGTGCCGCAATGAGCCCATCTCTCATGAAACAAGAACCGGAAGAAAATCCCAGCTTGGACACTTTTAAAGGTATCAAGTGATGACGGTGAAATGTGAAGAGGTGAAATGTGAAGAAGTGATGGCGAAGAGCGAGGAAGTGAAGGTAAAATGTGAAGATGATTCAACTCCAAAATCGCACCTTCACATCGATGGAGGCAACGTGATGCAGGAGGAGAATTCTGACTCTGAGGCAGAACAAGGGAACTCCCAGCAGTTGGTGGAAGTGGAGGTGTGGGTAGACTTCCTCCGAGACAATACAAAGTCAAATGGAGACCCGATGGATATGTAAGGCAGAGAATATGTCGCTCCAATAGATGCACCTTTGTCACAGGCCTTTAATTAAAATATCGTGAAGTTGAACACTCAATTCCTAGGTTCAACCTGCAGGGTAAGCGCGGCCAGTCTTTGTGGACCTGTGGGTTGGGTAGATCTCTAACCAAGAGCGAGAGCCAATAAGCTCCCAAGCATTCACTATGTTATAATTGAATTTATATGGTGCTTGCTTCATTGTCTCGGCAATTCGGAGTTTTGTATCGTGTCTCGTCTCAAACACTCGAAGAGCACAGCAAGAAATTTTGAAAAAAGTCGTGAGAATTTTATTGTTTTATATTTTTATTATTTTATTGTTTCCCTTCTATGTGACCAATAATATTTAAAGATCAAGGAATCTCTTTCAATGGAGCGAGTTAAGTTTGTTCGATTCAACATCTCTCTGTTCGCTTATGTCTCTGCCTGTGTCTCTCTATCTCTGTCTATCTGTCTGTGTTCCTCTTGTCTGTGTCTGTCCGCCTGTCTTGTCTGTCTGTCTACCAGCGTCTGTCCAACCGTAGTCAACGACTGTCAGTAGCAGCAGGCGCCCGTTCAGCTCCCACGGCTACACGCCACTCAAACTTGCTCCCAACACACAAAGACCAAGATCCCCTGTTTAACCTGAATGTTGGGACAAGTGCTGTTGTGAGCACCTAACACAAATGTGGGTAATTGTTGGGCATTATACGCCGCCACGACTACGGTGGAGCATGTACCTCCGGTCAGGAGCAAACAGGGGGCAATAGCGAGTCCGGTCTGTACTCGGCAGAACTCGTGGGTCACGCAGCCTGGGGGGACCGTTGGGAACCAGAGGGTGACACCCCAGGTCCCCAGTGAAGGGGGGGCAGGGCTGGGGGGATTGCGTGGCCAGGGGCGGAGTGACCCTGTGAGCCCCATAAAAGCCGGACCCCAGAGCAGCTCGAGGCAGTCCGCCTCAAGCCGAAGACCCAAGAGCCCACCTGAAGATAGGACCCTGCACCCCAAGCCCCGTCGTTCTTATAAGCGCCGGGGCTCAGTGAGGCCAGTGGTCAGTGGGCTAGGACCCTGAGGATCCCCGGACCTAACGTCCTTCTCAGGGCCGGGTCTGAGTGGGCCGGTGGTTGAGATCCGAGGACCTTGGCTGGGTCGGTTCAGCCTCCCTCCTAGGTCCCAGTGGTTAGGGCTAAGAGTGGGTGGTCCCAGTGGTTAGGGCACGTTAGCCGAAGGGCTAAGAGTGGGTGGTCCTAGTGTTTAGGGCAAGTTAGCCGGAGGGCTAAGAGTGGGTGGTCCCAGTGGTTAGGGTACGTTAGCCGGAGGGCTAAGAGTGGGTGGTCACAGTGTTTAGGGCACGTTAGCCGGAGGGCTAAGAGTGGGTGGTCCCAGTGGTTAGGGTACGTTAGCCGGAGGGCTAAGAGTGGGTGGTCCCAGTGGTTAGGGCACGTTAGCCTGGAGGCTGTACCTCCTTAGGTTGTGGGTAGAAGGGGCCCTTACCCCTTCGTGTTAGGGACCTCTGTGAATTGTTAAATAAATAAGTGTTGCCTCCTAAGAAGACTCCGTCTCCATACAAACCCACTGCACAAAGACAAAGATCCCCCGTATAGCCTGAACAGAATGTTGGGGCAAGTGCTGTTAGCGAGCACCTAACACAAAGACAAAGACCCCCCGTATAGCCTGCACAGAATGTTGGGGCAAGTGCTGTTAGCACCGAACACAAAGACAAAGACCCCCCGTATAGCCTGAACAGAATGTTGGGGCAAGTGCTGTTAGTGAGCACCTAACACAAAGACCCCCCGTATAGCCTAAACAGAATGTTGGGGCAAGTGCTGTTAGTGAGCACCTAACACAAAGACAAAGATCCCCCTTATAGCCTGGACAGAATGTTGGGGCAAGTGCTGTTAGTGAGCACCTAACACAAAGACAAATATTCCCCTTATAGCCTGAACCGAATGTTGGGGCAAGTGCTGTTAGTGAGCAACTAACACAAAGACAAAGACCCCCGTATAGCCTGAACAGAATGTTGGGGCAAGTGCTGTTAGCGAGCACCTAACACAAAGACAAAGACCCCCCGTATAGCCTGCACAGAATGTTGGGGCAAGTGCTGTTAGTGAGCACCTAACACAAAGACAAAGACCCCCTGTATAGCCTGCACAGAATGTTGGGGCAAGTGCTGTTAGTGAGCACCTAACACAAAGACAAAGACCCCCGTATAGCCTAAACATAATGTTGGGGCAAGTGCTGTTAGTGAGCACCTAACACAAAAACAAAGATCCCCCTTATAGCCTGAACAGAATGTTGGGGCAAGTGCTGTTAGTGAGCACCTAACACAAAGACCTTCCGTATAGCCTGACCAGAATGTTGGGGCAAGTGCTGTTAGTGAGCACCTAACACAAAGACCCCCCGTATATCCTGAACAGAATGTTGGGGCAAGTGCTGTTAGCTAGCACCTAACACAAAGACAAAGACCCCCCGTATAGCCTGAACAGAATGTTGGGGCAAGTGCTGTTAGTGAGCACCTAACACAAAGACAAAGACCCCCCGTATAGCCTGCACAGAATGTTGGGGCAAGTGCTGTTAGTGAGCACCTAACACAAAGACAAAGACCCCCCGTATAGCCTGAACAGAATGTTGGGGCAAGTGCTGTTAGCGAGCACTAACACAAAAACAAAGACCCCCCGTCGTAGCCCCCCCTTCTAGAACCCCCGAGAACGGGTAGGGAACGTCCGGCCCGCAGGCCGTATAAGGTTACGACACATTTATAAATAACGCAATCTAACCCAAAAACCGTTAAAATGAATTAATATTGGTCGCGAAAGCCTGCAACGTGTTGAACCGAAAAGTGGTATTGTCCAGATTGATGGTGCATACCCCTGGACAACGAGAAGCTACAAGTTCGCCACCATCATTATTGGCTAACTTTATGCATAATCGCTTCCTAATCATATAAACATTAATTAAAAAATTACAATTATTACGCTTAACAAGCGCATTCTTAATTAGAATAAAACACGTTTAATTGCATTTACAATCACACTTAATGTCTATATATGTTTTTATTTTATTCATTTTAAACATCGCAATACTGTATATACAACAATCTACTCACACACCCACTCTCTTCTCCAGCCTGTGCCACTCACCCACTCATTCACTGAGCCACCCATTCACTCACTCATTCACTGACCCAGTCACCCATTCACTCACTACTCACCCACTCACTCAAACACTCATTCACTGACCCAATCATCCATTCATTCACTACTCACTCAGCTAGACACTCATTCACTGACCCAATCACCCATTCACTCACTACTCACCCACTCACTCAGCCAGACACTCATTCACTGACCCAATCATCCATTCACTCACTACTCACCCACTCACTCAGCCAGACACTCATTCACTGACCCCATCATCCATTCACTCACTACTCACCCACTCACTCAGCCAGACACTCATTCACTGACCCAATCACCCATTCACTCACTACTCACCCACTCACTCAGCCAGACACTCATTCACTGACCCAATCATCCATTCACTCACTACTCACCCACTCACTCAGCCAGACACCCATTCACTGACCCAATCATCCATTCACTCACTACTCACCCACTCACTCAGCCAGACACTCATTCACTGACCCAATCACCCATTCACTCACTACTCACCCACTCACTCAGCCAGACACTCATTCACTGACCCAATCATTTATTCACTCACTACTCACCCACTCACTCAGCCAGACACTCATTCACTGACCCAATCACCCATTCACTCGCCCGACCGCTCACTCGCGCACCCATTTACCCATCAGTCCAGTTTAGTTTGTAGTTTTTATTTTCCCGTAAGGCGCAACGACAATCAAAACATTGATTTATACAGGAATCCGATGAGCTATAAAGCTCTTTAACACATTTTCAGTAGACACGAGGAAGGCCATCCCAGGCAGTAATTTATATTCTCGTGATTTTAGACGAATACATAGCATGTGGACGTAGCCTTGCTACAAACACTACACCAGAAAGTCACTTCTATATTTATAGTGTGAGGGTGTTGTACTGGAGTAGTGTAGTACCATTACTAGTACTCCGGTACAGGGCAGGGTTCAACACGGATTAGTTTAAAATGCGCCGTGTGAACGTAGCATTACTACACACTGCACGTGATAGTCACTTATGCATTTATATACATATAGTGTGTGTGTGTACTTGGTACGATACTCATACTACAGTACCAGTGCCCCAGATCCTACGGGTTTTCCCTCCGCGTTTAGAATCACTACTATACAATAAACTATACACTACAGTATACACTACACTATACACTACTATACACTACACTATACACTACAGTATACACTATATTATACACTACTATGCACTACAGTATACACTACAGTATACACTACACTATACACTACTACACTACACTATACACTACACACTACACTATACACTATACACTACACTATACACTACTATACACTTCACTATACACTACACTATACTACTACAGTAGACTCTCGATTATCAGCGTGTGGCTTATCCGATTTGCGGATTAACCGCGCACCTGAGATTGACTTAAATCAACAACTTGTGGATTTTTCCTCAAGCCCAAATTAATAATCTAAAAACAATTATACAAGATTGTTATTCTTGTAAATGTTTATTGCAAGTCATACGGTGCTTAAAACGAGCAAATGTGTGCTCCGGTTAATCCGAAATCCAAGTGGTCACCTCCACAGTACAGTAATTGCCACATCTTTACAACCGTGGGTGGCAGGGTTTGATTGATGTTGATTGTCTGTGGCTCTGCCGTCATCCACTTAGTGGGTCGAGTTTGATGTTGATTGGCTGTGGCTCTGCCGTTATCCACTTAGTGGGCCGAGTTTGATGTTGATTGGCTGTGGCTCTGCCGTCATCCACTTGGTGGGCAGTCTTCTGCACTGAAGCAGGAAAGTGACTGAGCACGCGCATCGATCGTATTAGTTCATTAACAAACTAAATTTTCTTAACTTAAACATAATTTATACCTAATATTAGTGTTGTTTTGGCACAGAAGTCCGCAAAAAAATCGATGTGTTTGGATTATCCGCGATTTAGCAATATCCGCGGATGTCCTCCCCGTCATTAGCATGGATAATCGAGAGTCTACCGTATCAATAGCTGGGCTTAAGCCAGTTTTATATCTGTACGGTGTCCAGGGGGTTCTCCGATGTGTACGTCGTTTCGCACTCACATCGAGAACTGTTTGCTGAAAAGGCACAACGCGCCACGGTGGCGGGATGTTAACTGCCTCGCCCGGTATACGGGAGGTCGTGGGTTCAATCCCGACCCCTGACGCCCGTTCTATGTTTGGAGTTTGCACGTTCCCCCCCCCCCCCCATCCCTTGTAGTCGCATGGAACTTTATCCGGATCCTCTGGGTTTCCCCCTCTTCATTTAGAAACGTGCTTCCAGAGTATTTGGCTGTGATACATTTCGCACGTGATAAGCCACTTACTTTGTTGAGCTGTCATTTGCGGCCAAGTCGCTGCTGAAAGAGAGCCACAGAGCTCAATGGGCCTTACCTATTAAGGTCAAAGTAGTGTAATTGTGTAAATATATACCTCGTTACGGCATATTCAACTTGGAAACACCATTGAGCGCAAGGTGTGTAGCAGTTAGCCCTACGCTGCACTGACCGCTACGAGCCGCGGTAGCGACTCCCAACTCCAGAACCTTGCTCGTGGCCAACACCAGTGACCCGATTGAATCACTTTCGATTCTCATTTTCGACTCGGCTGAACTCTGCTCTGGGGGAGGGGGGGGGGGCAGGGGGCATAGAGATACTGTACAACTTGTGCATGCGCCGGCCATCCTCCCGGTCCCATCGTCGTGTTTCTCTCTTGTGTAAGCGTGCCGACGAGCTCTACGTTGGAGATCAGCATGCGGTGACTCTTCATAGCAGCATCGGTAGCAGCAGTATCACGAGCAGCAAGCGTAGTTGCTGGTGGTGCTCGTGACGACGGGCGCAGGTGACCGCCAGTGCAGGTGGTGAGCGCAAGGAAAAAACAAAGCATCGCAGAGCTATTGACGGCTCGATGTTAAAATGTGAGCGATGGTGCCTAGCAGGGACGAGGTGAGCGGACGTGCAGCCGATCAAGCGGTCTCACGGATTGCAATTCCATTCTACTTATGATTTATCCAGCACCCTTTCCAGGGAGCTTTGCAATGCAAGCCGACGGGGAGCAGCGGGTGGGGTGGAGCGGCCGTCATCGAGGGAGGTGACGGAAGGGGTGGAGGGACAGGGGCTGGGAATGGAGCTGCTGATGTTGCAGGGGTAGCGAAGGAGGAATAAGGTGGTGTGCGATGGTGAATGAGGGTGACAGATGGGTGCAACGTGGGCGAGAGGCGGCGAATATCATTTCGGTGAATGATCCACCTCCCGTAGGGCGCCATTGTTTCTACCAAGGTGCAGTTTCGATTGACGGCACGTTGACGACGTCACGCGGACGCGCCGACTGCATGCCAATTGGAGGGCCTCCGAAGGAGACGACTCGGCAGACGTCGGTCAATCGGCGATGAGCGTTTTGAGAGCAGCTGCCTGCGTGCTTTTGAATGATTGATGTGCGTTGCTTATGGAAAGAGCTCTGTTGACTCAATCAATCAAACTCCATGGGCAGAAAGCCCCTCAGTGCCCACTGCAACTTTTGTAACTTGGTTCCACTTCCCTCTTTCCTGTGCCAACGTGCCGAGGCTGTGCGACATCTCTCCGGCACCAACCTCTTCTGCCATCCAGCCATTCCCTCCAGGATATTCCCTGTTCTTCTACTTCCCTCCATTATTCCCATCATTGACGTGTTTACCTTCCTGTCGTTCTCCATCCTGCGTGCGTGTGAGGGGCCCAAGCAAACTCAGTTTCCTTCTCATTACCACTTGCAATCAAGCCTGCTTTTACGTTCTTCTGTTATGTTATGGATTTTGTGTGGGTTAGGTATTCTATGTTCAGCCTTTCTCTCGTGTCCAACTATGATGCGGCATCCTCCTATGGCAGTACATTTCAGATGCCGGTATTTTGTCCCCGTCGGTCTTTTTTTAGCGTCCGCGTTCCGCAGGCATAACAAAGGCTGTGCTAAAAAACACGCACGCTTTTAACACGCTCAGCTTGGTTTTTTTTTGTAGCTAATTTTCTTGCCCTCCGTGTATGTTGTTACGTCCTGCCATTACTCTTTTCGCCTTCGTGATCCTTGCTTGCTCATATGTCCTTCGTACAATTATTGTCCCAGGTCAATATGCTTCCCAAGTAGTCACATTGTTGTACATTGTCTTTTGGTTTCCTGTCATTATTTCATTCTCAATACGTTTGCTTCCAAACACCATCGTCTTCGTCTCTTCCACACTGATCCTCAGTCCTGTAAAACTTTTGCTCTAATGATCCCTCGACCTCCACCACCCCGGAACCTCCAGAGGTACTCATGGAAGGAGACTCTCCTTCCATGAGTACCTTTCATCCCACCCCAACTTCTCCATCAACCCCTTAAGCCATCCATCTTCGTAGCCTAGGAATTTTCATTTCATGCTCTATGCACCTTTTCATGCTCTTTATGAATTTATTTATCCGTGTTTTGTATCAATTTTAATGCTTTAATATGTTCCTATGTTTATTTATTGAAATTGCTCTGTATAAATATTATAAACTATCTTTTATCTCGGGTGATAAAGGTTAACTTTTGATCGTCTTGGAACAAATGTAGCCCGTTAACTTGCATTTCCTATATTCCATAAACGATAATTTCAATGAACGTGGAACCAATTATTAGCGTGAACCGAGCGAACCGCTGTTTAACGAAACGACGGACAAATAACGGGGCCTTTTCCCCCCACAGGCACACGACGTGTTCAACGGATCGATCGCGCGCGTGAAGGCACGGGCAGAGCACCTGAACAGTCGGATGCGAGCGCTACATCTCCGGCGTTCTCACACTTGAACGTCATTACCGCTGAGCGATGGCTTTTTTTTGTATTCTTCGGTGCACTATAGTGGAATTTTAGCTCGATGTGCACGTGAAACAAACGTAAAAGAAACGCTTAGCTCAGGATAAAGAGATGGATGGCTTAAGGGGTTGATGGGGAAGCTAGCAGCACGGCTGCTCTCAAAACGATTGTAAAAAGGCGTCGTCGGGTGACTGGCCGAGGTCTGCCAAGTCGACCACTCGGGAGCCTCTCTGATTGGCACGAATATGGCGCCCCCCCCCCCCCACCCACGCGGGAGGGCGATATCGTAACACAGTGGGTCAATCGAAAATGTCTCGTCAATGGGATACAACGGGGAGGCGGATCCGTCAATCGAAATACAGGGTGTATTAAAAAGATGGACCCAATTTCAAAGCAGTATATTTCACGAAAAGTTATAAACGGTTTAATGAGTTATTACGTTGAGGCAGTGTGTCTTGCTAATGACTGAGTCTATGGGCTGTTTGTGCGCTGGGAGAGGCATCAAGCAGTATTCATTTGAAACTATATGCCCCGCCCTCTCTATGCCCCACCCTCTGTATGCCCCGCCCTTCCAAGTGGTAAGAGTTTCATTCATGGGCGGTTCGTGGTTGCAGAGATATAGCGATTTCAAATCGGGTCTATCTCTTTAAAACAGCCTGTAATATCCGTTAATCAATGGCATCGAAAACCGAGGGGCCGCTGCGTCAGCCGCAACCCCGACGTGTTCTCAACCGTACAACTGGGCGTTGCACAGTTAAGAAGCCGATGATGACAATGAAGTGTGGGTTTACGGCCCCACTCCTGTCCGACGTACATCTCGTCAGCGTGGAGGAGTAGGCCAAATACCTTCAAATAACCCCAGAGAGCGTTGTCCCCGAAACTCGATCTTGAGTTAGCAATTCTGGAAAACTTGCCTCAGGGAATGTTTCCATGACTAAAAAGCAGCAAACTCATTTTGTTTTTATAATTTTCCCTCCACCTTCATGGCACCTGGAATCTTTCTCCTGATCATATCCTCATCTTCCACCTCCTCATCCTCCTCATCTTCCTCATCTTCCACCTCCACCTTAACAGCACTTGTGTAGACCTCATGATGACGATCAACAACACCATCTTCATCAACATCTTCATCAACATCATCGTGGACGCCGTCTCTTCTCTCCTGCTTCACGATCAACAAGGGCCTGTCTCCATGGTGACCGTCGTCGCCGCCGTCTCCGTGGCGACCGTCGCCATCGTGGTTGCCGGGGCTCTCCTCTCCTGTCTCCTGCTTGACGACGGAGAATCCAAAGTTGGGACGCTCGCATCCATGGCCCTCGGATGCCGGCAGTGCTGCCTCTTCACCCGGCCAGAGTTCAGAGCTGCATCTTTTGACCGCCGCTACCGACGACGAAGCCGCTACCGACGACGAAGCCGCCGCAGATGATGCCGCTACCGACGACGCGACCGTTTCTGCCACGGCGGATCTCCCCCGGCATTCCGTCTCCTCCTCCCCCTCCGTCTCCTCCCCCTCCTCAGTCTCCACCTCCTCCCCCTCTTCCATCCCCTCCCCCCCCTCTTCCATCCCCTCCCCCCCACAGCCGTTAACCGCGGCCTCCCGGCGGTGAACCTCCCGGTGCTTCTTGAGCGTGGCCGGGTGGGCGAACGCCCTGCCGCAGTCGGCGCAGCCGAACGGCCGCTCGCCCGCGTGGGTCCGGCGGTGGCTGCGCAGGTCGCCCGGCCAGACGAAGCCCCGCCCGCAGTCGGCGCAGGCGAACGGCCGCTCGCCCGCGTGGGTCCGCCGGTGGCCGCGGAGGTCCCCCGACTGGCCGAACGAGCGGCCGCAGTCGGCGCAGGCGTACGGCCGCTCGCCCGTGTGGGTCCTCCGATGCCTCCGAAGGCAGCCGGCCTCGGCGAAACCGCGGCCGCAGTCGTCGCAGGCGTACGGCCGCTCCCCCGTGTGGGTCCTCCGGTGGCGGTGGAGAGCGCCGGACTCGGCGAAGGCGGCCCCGCACGCCGCGCACTTGTAGGGCCGCTCGCCCGTGTGGGTCCGGCGGTGGCCGCGCAGGTGGCCCGAGGTGGCGAACGACCGGCCGCAGTCGCCGCAGCGGTGGGGCCTCTCCCCCGTGTGCGTCCTGCCGTGGCGGGCCAGGTCGCCCGACGTCGCGAACCGACGGCCGCACTCGCCGCAGGGGTAGGGCCGCTCGCCGCCGTGCGTCCTGCGGTGGTTCCGGAGGGTGCCCGACTCAGCGAAGGCCTTGCCGCAGTCCGGGCAGGGGAAGGGCTTCTCCCCGGTGTGGGACCGCAGGTGGCGCCGCAGGTGGCCGGCCTCGGCGTAGGCCTTGCCGCACCGTGGGCAGGCGTGCGGCCGCTCCCCCGTGTGGGTCCTGCGGTGCTTGCGGAGGGTGCCGGACTCGGCGAAGGCCTTGCCGCAGGACGGGCAGGCGTAGGGCCGCTCCCCCGTGTGGGTCCGCTCGTGGTTCCGGAGGCTCCCGGCGCGGTCCGTGCCGTACGGGCATAGGGCGCAGAGGTGGCGCTTGGTGCCCGGACGGTGGCGGTCGTCGGCAGCGTCGGCGGTGGCTGCGTTGGCGGCTGGACGCTCCATCGGTTGGGTGGGGTGGGTGGTGGTGGCCATCCGGTAGAACTGAGGGGTGACAACGGTGGTGGAGGAGGAGTTTCCTAGCAACGGAGTAGTTGCCTAGCAACAGAGGAGTTGATTAGAGATGGAGGAGTTGCCTAGCAACGGAGGAGTTGCCGAGCAACGGAGGAGTTGTCTAGCAATGGAGGAGTTGCCTAGCAACAGAGGAGTTGATTAGCGACGGAGGAGTTGCCTAGCAACGGAGGAGCTGCCCGGCGATGGATGAGGAGTAACGGCCCAGCGACGGAGTTGCCCTACCAACGAAAGAACGATGGGCATTAGCATGACAACTGCTGGACATCTGTTAACAAAGAGCTTTATAGCTCACCGGATTTGTCCCCAGTATGAATAAAAAAAACATTCTGATTTTGAGGAAGTCACTGGGGGCTGGGCACATTTTAAAATCGACGCTGAAAATTATCTTCACAGCTGCCCTTTCTCTACACTATAAAAACTAAACATACTCTTTGGTTCTATTCGGTAAAGTCACGTAGGTAAAAATTAAAACAACAAAAAATCACGACGTTTCAGCCACAACACAAGTGGCCTTCATCAGGTGAAGTGACCAAACTGTCCAGCGGAGAGCGTTCGGAGTGAAGAAAGCCAAGCGCAGGTCACCTCTTTTAAGCTGTGAGGGGGTAAACAGAAAATGCCTGGACAAAGGAAATTAGCATAAAAAGTACTACTGTGAAAGCTTGGAATTAGCATAAAATTATATTACACCACCTTGGGAGTTTGGAATGCCACTACTTGAATAAATATACTGTACCATTTAAAATTAGTTTAATGTTTGGTTCGATTTAGAACATCTTTCCAATGGTTGCTTAATTTGAAACCATCTTCTCGGTTGAAATTGTGTCTGTGTTTGTAAATCTGAGTTGCCTCGTGAACAAATCTCTGATAAAAACCCGTGGGTTTGCAGAGGACCTTGGTATCGGAGAAAACTAAATCGTGGTAACCCACAGCGTTGTAACAGTGATCAGCTACGGCAGAAGAATTCGTTCTGCCGTGTTTCAAATCTGATTTTTGCTCGCAAATTCGGTCAGAGACATGTCGTTTCGTCTCCCCGATATAGCAGTCACCACAGGTGCAGATCAATTTGTAAACCCCGGGGTACTGTAAGTCAGGAATGACATCCTTCACGGAAGGGATCAGGTCACGGATTTTGTGTACTGTATTGAACCGGACCAGGATCTTGTGTTTGTTTAGAATTTTGGAGCTCTTTTTAGTAACGCCTGCTATATATGGTAGTGTGATGGTTTTAATCGGAGTATCAAGTGGTTGTTTCTGTATGGAGGGAGAAACAGCTTGGCGGATGGTACGGTCAGAGTAGCCATTCTTTTGAGGGCCAGATGTACATGTTTTAATTCACTGGTCAGTGGCGTTGGTCCGAAATGCAATGAGCCCTGTCGTATAACGTTTTGATGAGATAATTATTTTGCGTCGGGTGGTGGTGGGAATCAGGTTTCAAGTAGGAATCTGTGTGGGTGGGTTTCCTGTAGACAGAATGTCCCAATGAGCCATCAGGTCTCCTCTCAAACAACATCCAAGAATGGCAGCTTGCCATCTTTCTCCACTTCCATGGTGAATTTGATGGCGGGGTGTCTGGAATTAATGTGGTCTAGGAAAAGGTTCAAATGGAGGCCATGTGGCCAAATGATGAAAGTGTCGTCTACATATCTCTTCCACAGGGAAGGTCTGAGGGTGGAAGTCTGGATGGTGTCTGATTCAAATTTCTCCATGAAAATATTGGCTATCACTGGTGACAAGGGGGAACCCATGGACAGAATGTCCCAATGAGCCATCAGGTCTCCTCTCAAACAGAACATCCAAGAATGGCAGCTTGCCATCTTTCTCCACTTCCATGGTGAATATGATGGCGGGGTATCTGGAATTAATGTGGTCTAGGAAAAGGTTCAAAGCTGGGAGGCCATGTGGCCAAATGATGAAAGTGTCGTCTACATATCTCTTCCACAGGGAAGGTCTGAGGGTGGATGTCTGGATGGCGTCTGATTCAAATTTCTCCATGAAAATATTGGCTATCACTGGTGACAAGGGGGAACCCATGGGGGTACCCTCATTTTGTTTGTAGAAGGTGCCATTCCAAGTAAAGTAGGTATTGTTGAGGCAGTGCCTAACCAGTGCAGGTGTATCGGGGTCTAGTCCATGTTGGACCAAATTTTCCATTATTTCAATGGTTTCAGGTACTGGGACCTTGGTGAACAGAGAGACCACATCGAATCTGACAAGAATATCGTCAGCGGATAGTACAAAGTCTTTGACCATAGAGACCAATTGGGCTGAGTACTTTGTACCGTCCCCTGACGATATCCTTGTCAGCTTCGATGTGGTCTCTCTGTTCACCAAGGTCCCAGTACCTGATACCATTGAAATAATTGAAAATTTGGTCCAACATGGACTAGATCCCGATACACCTGCACTGGTTAGGCACTGCCTCAACAATACCTACTTTACTTGGAATGGCACCTTCTACAAACAAAATGAGGGTACCCCCATGGGTTCCCCCTTGTCACCAGTGATAGCCAATATTTTCATGGAGAAATTTGAATCAGACGCCATCCAGACTTCCACCCTCAGAGCTTCCCTGTGGAAGAGATATGTAGACGACACTTTCGTCATTTGGCCACATGGCCTCACAGCTTTGAACCTTTTCCTAGACCACATTAATTCCAGACACCCCGCCAACAAATTCACCATGGAAGTGGAGAAAGATGGCAAGCTGCCATTCTTGGATGTTGTTTGAGAGGAGACCTGATGGCTCATTGGGACATTCTGTCTACAGGAAACCCACCCACACAGATTCCTACTTGAAACCTGATTCCCACCACCACCCGACGCAAAATAATTCTCTCATCAAAACGTTATACCACAGGGCTCATTGCATTTCGGACCAACGCCACTGACCAGTGAATTAAAACATGTACATCTGGCCCTCAAAAGGAATGGATACTCTGACCGTACCATCCGCCAAGCTGTTTCTCCCTCCATACAGAAACAACCACTTGATACTCCGATCAAAACCATCACACTACCATATATAGCAGGCGTTACTAAAAAGATCTCCAAAATTCTAAACAAACACAAGATCCTGGTCCGGTTCAATACAGTACACAAAATCCGTGACCTGATCCCTTCCGTGAAGGATGTCATTCCTGACTTACAGTACCCCGGGGTTTACAAATTGATCTGCACCTGTGGTGACTGCTATATCGGGGAGACGAAACGACATGTTTCTGACCAAATTCGCGAGCTCAAATCAGATTTGAAACACGGCAGAACGAATTCTTCTGCCGTAGCTGATCACTGTTACAACGCTGTGGGTTGCCACGATATAGTTTTCTCTGATACCAAGGTCCTCTGCAAACCCACGGGTTTTTATCAGAGATTTGTTCACGAGGCAATTCAGATTTACAAACACAGACACAATTTCAACCGAGAAGATGGTTTCAAATTAAGCAACCATTGGAAAGATGTTCTAAATCGAACCAAACATTAAACTAATTTTAAATGGTACAGTATATTTATTCAAGTAGTGGCATTCCAAACTCCCAAGGTGGTGTAATATAATTTTATGCTAATTCCAAGCTTTCACAGTAGTACTTTTTATGCTAATTTCCTTTGTCCAGGCGTTTTCTGTTTACCCCCTCACAGCTTAAAAGAGGTGACCTGCGCTTGGCTTTCTTCACTCCGAACGCTCTCCGCTGGACAGTTTGGTCACTTCACCTGATGAAGGCCACTTGTGTTGTGGCCGAAACGTCGTGATTTTTGTTTTATTTTTTACCTACGTGACTTTACCGAATTGAACCAAAGAGTATGGATCCTTGCAGTCACGAAAGCTTCAAATCTATAAAAACGAAACTATTTTTTTTTATTTTACCAGGTAAGGACTCGCTACGGTGTAGCACTTTTGTCAGAAGGGGCCTGGCCTATTACCTGCAATGACAGCAGCTCAACCAAGTGTCTGACATCACCACCATCATCATCATGTGGAAATTTATAGCAGAAGCCAAATACTCTAAACGTGTGTTTCTACAGACTTCTAGAGACCCACAGAGACCCACAGAGACCCACATAGACCCATACAGACCCACAGAGACCCATACTCATAGAGATCAAAAGAAACCAACAGAGACCCATACTAAAACACACACAACATACACACACAACAGCCACAGCACATTACAACTACACAATACACACACAACATGCGTACAGCATTGTGCAAAAAACACATGGCACACTACACCCACACACAACAACAACCGTCATTCGCTACTCTGTTGTTGTTGGAAGGCGACTGCCTCCAACTGCCCGGTAGCGTCCTTCACGAGCCTTCTCCACAGAGGCCGATCTTGACACCGCTGGTACCAGTCATCGGCAAGTCCACTCAGTTCCACGTCCTCCTGTACCACATCACTCCATCTCTTCTCTAGCCCATGCCGTGCCCATTTAGCCCCCTCTATCCACCGAACAAAAGCTGTTTAGGCATGTGGTGACTGGGCATGCAGGCTACATGACTCAGCCAACGCAGCCTTGCCTGCCGGAGCTCACCGATGGGACTTTGTCCAGATCTTTCAAGGATTTGTGAGCTCCTCACACAATCCAGCCTGGTTAAACCCAAGACGGATCGTAGGCAGGCCAGCCTAAATGTTTATAACCGGCGAAGATGTTCCATTAGGGGGGTCCACGTTTCGCAAGTGTAGAGAAGGGAGGGAATTTTTTTTTCAGTTTTATTTTACTTCAGTTTATTTATTTTGGTATGGCCCTGTGAGTCATTCGGCTCTTGCATTGGGTGCAACCACTACAAACAAAAAACAAAAACACGAACAAGAAAACATCTTAAAGTGACTATGTGACTGTGCAAACAGGAAATCCATTAAAAAAACCCGAAAAATATTCCTGAAAAAAGCACCGTACACCAACGCTGTGTGCAAAAAATCCCAGTGGGATGCAAGTCAAACAACAACAACCACAAGAAAACTTAGATTAAGGTCATCAGTCTAACTCTGTACTACAACAAAACAAACGTCAAAACCAAAAAACGTTTTCGAAACCACCAAAAAATAATGCCATAATTGCAACGTAACAGTGATCATAGGGACTGACCGATTTTTACAATAAACTACATAAATAACATGTAACACCAAATCCTAGAGCCATAGCTGGCTGCATGAGTTACTCCACAACAACAGAAGCATCAGTCAGAGTATCACATTTTTCAATGCACCTTTAAGATCAGCACGCTAAATCAAAATACAGATACTTTGCAGCGTCATCCGGAGTGAAACATTTTATTTTACGCCAATGAATAGCAGTGGCAGCTAGGGGTGTACAACTCCTCTCGATCAGTTTTGAGAGAAGATCTCATTGGTAGCGATTCAAGTTGCAGTTTATTGGCAATAGCATTCCAGACCCTGGGGGCATCAATAGCAAAGGCCATTCCTCCAGTTTTTGTACGGCAATAGGGAATGTGAAGCTGGTAAATGAGCGAATACCTGAGGTCAAATTTGTTCTTTGAAACAGAGAGGAGATCCAGCAGGTAGTCTGCGGATTTTTTTGTAAGTACATCGTGAATAAATAAGATCTGGTGCACAAGCCGTCGAACATTAAGAGATGTTAAGTTTGACCCAATGTAGAGATCACAGTGGTGAGTCCTATATGGGCAGTTCATTGTCTGTCTCTGTGTCTGTCTCTGTCTCTCTGTGTCTCTGTCTCTCTGTGTCTCAGTGTCTGTGTCTCTGTCTCTCTGTGTCTCTGTCTCTCTGTGTCTCTGTCTCTCTGTCTGTCTCTGTCTCTGTGTCTGTCTCTGTGTTTCTGTCTGTGTCTCTGTGTCTGTCTCTGTGTCTGTCTCTGTGTCTGTCTCTGTGTTTGTCTCTGTGTCTGTCTCTGTGTCTGTCTCTGTGTCTGTCTCTGTGTCTCTGTCTCTGTGTCTCTGTCTCTGTGTCTCTGTGTCTCTGTCTCTGTCTCTCTATGTCTCCGTGTCTGTGTCCCTGTCTCTCTGTGTCTCTGCGTCTCTGTCTCTTTGTGTCTGTGTCTCTGTCTCTCTATGTCTCTGTCTGTCTGTGTCTCTGTGTCTCTTTCTGTGTCTCTGTCTGTGTCTCTGTCTCTGTGTGTCTCTGTCTCTGTGTGTCTCTGTCTCTGTGTGTCTCTGTGTCTGTCTCTGTGTCTCTGTCTTTCTGTCTCTGTGTGTCTGTCTCTCTGTGTGTCTGCCTCTCTGTGTGTCTGTCTCTGTGTGTCTCTGTCTCTCTGTGTCTGTCTCTCTGTGTCTGTCTCTCTGTGTGTCTGTCTCTCTGTCTCTGTGTCTCTTTGTTTCTGTCTCTCTGTATCTCTGTATCTCTGTGTCTCTGTCTCTGGTTGTCTCTGTGTCTCTGTGTCTCTCTGTGTCTCTGTCTTTCTATCTCTGTGTCTGTCTCTCTGTGTCTGTCTCTCTGTCTCTGTATCTCTGTCTCTCTGTGTCCGTCTCTCTGTGTCTCTGTCTCTCTGTGTCTCTGTCTCTCTGTATCTCTGTCTCTCTGTATCTCTGTCTCTCTGTATCTCTGTGTCCGTCTCTCGCTTACCCCGAGTCACGGAGTCTCCGTTGTAGCCGAGTCGAGAGTTCTGGTTCTGAGCGTGACGTCATCTTCCCCCGTGTTACTCTCGGAAGTGACGTCTCCCCACCTTTTCACTTGAAATGACGTCACGCTTCCTTCACGTCCCCGACGAAAGACGTCACCCACGCGTCTAAACAATCGGGCGACGAAGCCCACGGCATCTCTCTTGTTGAGGGTGGCGTGACGTCACGGACGTTGTACGTCATGCCGAGAGCGACGTCACCCCTCCCGCAGTAACACAGTTTCAGTTTATTTATTTTGGTATAGCCCTGTGAGCCATTCGGCTCTTGAATCGGGTGCAACCACAACAAACATAAAACAAAAACACGAACAAGAAAAAAACATCTTAAAGTGACTATGTGATTGTGCAAACAGAAAATCCATGAAAAAAAGCAGCAAAATATTCCTGAAAAAGCACCGTACACCAACGCTGTGTAAAAATATTCCCAGTGGGATGCAAGTCAAACAACAACAACCACAAGAAAACTTAGATTAAGGCCATCAGTTTATCTCCGTACTACAACAAAACAAACATATCCAAACCAAAAAACTTTTCGAAATCACCAAAAAAATAAAGCCATAATTGCAACGAAACAGTGAACACAGGGACTGTGACCGAATTTTTACAATAAACTACATAAATAACATGTAACACCAAATCCGAGAGCCATAGCTGGCTGCATGAGTTACTCCACAACAACAGAAGCATCAGTCGGAGTATCACATTTTTCAATGCACCTTTAAGATCAGCACGCTAAATCAAAATACAGAATACATTGCAGCGTCATTCGGAGCGAAACTTTTATTTCATTTTACACCAATGAATAGCAGTGGCAGCTAGGGGTGTACAACTCCTCGAGAGCAGTTTTGAGAGAAGATCTTGTTGGGGAGGCTGCCCCCCGCCCCCCGTTCTCCTGTGACTCACCGTTCTCCTGTGACTCACCGTTCTCCTGTGACTCACCGTTCTCCTGTGACTCACCGTTCTCCTGTGACCCACCGTTCTCCTGTGACTCACCGTTCTCCTGTGACCCACCGTTCTCCTGTGACCCGCCGTTCTCCTGTGACTCACCGTTCTCCTGTGACTCACCGTTCTCCTGTGACTCACCGTTCCCCTGTGACTCACCGTTCTCCTGTGACTCACCGTTCTCCTGTGACTCACCGTTCTCCTGTGACTCACCGTTCCCCTGTGACTCACCGTTCCCCTGTGACCCACCGTTCTCCTGTGACCCACCGTTCTCCTGTGACTCACCGTTCTCCTGTGACTCGCCGTTCTCCTGTGACTCACCGTTCTCCGGTGACCCACCGTTCTCCTGTGACTCACCGTTCTCCTGTGACCCGCCGTTCTCCTGTGACTCACCGTTCCCCTGTGACCCGCCGTTCTCCTGTGACTCACCGTTCTCCTGTGACTCACCGTTCTCCGGTGACTCACCGTTCTCCTGTGACCCGCCGTTCTCCTGTGACTCACCGTTCTCCTGTGACCCGCCGTTCTCCTGTGACCCGCCGTTCTCCTGTGACTCACCGTTCTCCTGACTCACCGTTCTCCTGTGACTCACCGTTCTCCTGTGACTCACCGTTCCCCTGTGACCCACCGTTCTCCTGTGACCCACCGTTCTCCGACTCTCCTCCCCTCGCTGCTGCCCCTCGTGACATTATTTAAATGGCTGTACTAACCACCTTGCGAATGCGCCACTGTGCCCATTTCGTACACACCAATCACGAGCTGCACAGTGGGGAGAGCATCCACGCGGGCAGAACACACGCTCGTGCGAAAACACCGGACACCACAGTGCGCAGGCCCACCACACCACGCAACCCTCTACGTATCCGCAGAGACAACACGACAAGGTTTAATGTCTCCTGGCGATTTATTCTCCGGAGAATGAAGTTAATCTACCCGTGTCAGTGTGGGTCGGCAGGGCAGGTCGCTTGGGAGCTCATCTCTGCCCGGTGCCTTTCCTGGTCTCAGACTCGGGATCACCTTCAGTACATCTTCAACGGATGGCGCCTCAGCCAGCCACTCACAGGGGGTGATTTCCTCCTCCAATATTTGAGGCACTGCAGCCTCAGCAGGGTCATCCCCACTTTGTTCCATAATGTTTTCCAGGCTGAGGGATTCCCCCTCTCCCAGTACCTCAGAAATGCTCAGCAAATCTGGAAACCTGTTCCTGGGGGTCGGAGATTGGATCACCATTCTTTCTCGTAATGATGGTAATTTATGTAATCATTCATATTGTTATGTTAATTGGGGGGTGTAATTGCATTACGTTTTGCAAGTGCATGTGATTATGCTAATGTAGTTAATTATGATAATTATGCTCTGCCTCGTTGTCTAGGGTTGTATTATCAATCGGGATAATACAATGATTCTCGCTTTAACTTTTACTGATTATGTCTTAGTGTGTTTATGTCAGGTCTCAGATTCAAATCTCACCGCAGGATACAGTTCTTATAATTAAGATTATTACGCATGAACTTAGGAAGGCACCACTCAGACACTTCTGTGTTAAGCAACTTTAATCTCTTAACAAAAACATAACACCCTAATATGCAAACTCTTATGCTAGGAATGTCAACACAGTACTCCTGGAGATGTTCTCCTCATTGATCCGTACATTTAACCCTCAATGATTACGTTTCTTAACCTGGGTAACAGAACAATCGGTTAATTCCTCAGAGGACAGCGAGCATTCACGGCGATGGGAAAAAGTCCTTAAAAATTTCGATTTAAAGCTTTCGTGACTGCAAGGATTCATCTTCTTTGGTTCTTTCGGTAAAGTCACGTAGAATGAGAATAAAATAATAAATTGATAAAATAAAATAACACAATAATATTCTCACGACGTTTCGGCCACAACACAAGCGGCCTTCATCAGGTGAAGGGACGAGACTGTCTGATGAAGGCCGCTTGTGTTGTGGCGGAAACGTCGTGAGAATATTATTATTTTATTTTATCAATTTATTATTTTATTCTCATTCTACGTGACTTTACCGAAAGAACCAAAGAAGATGAATCCTTAAAAATTAATGTGACAATATTCATGCAAATAGCAATAAATAAACATGTTCCGAAAGCAAAAGTAAACCTCAATGAATTCATTGGTAAGATTATGCAATTAACGAAATGTCTTGGAACAATGGTGTGTGGCAGTGTGCCTGCTTCAGCAAATGCTTATCAATTGGCTAAGGCTTCAATACATTCGCGGGCAAGATTGTGATCAAAAGAAAGATTTCAACACAATAGTCTTCCTGTGAATGTGTAGATTCATAACATAGATGTTTCTAAATATTATTGGTTCTTTTGGTGAAGTCACGAAGAAGGGAAACAAGAAAATTATAAAAATATAAAACAAAATTCTCATGACTTTTTCAAATGTTCTTGCTGTGCTCTTCGAGTGTTTGAGACAAGATACGATACAAAACTCCGAATTGCCGAGACAATGAAGCAAGCACCATATAAATTCAATTATGATAACAGTGAATGCTTGGGAGCTTATTGGCTCTCGCTCCTGGTTCGAGATCTACCCAACCCACAGGTCCACAAAGACTGACCGCACTTACTCTGCAGGTTGAACCTAGGAATTGAGTGTTCAACTTCGCATGCTTGTCTTTAAAGGCATGTGACAAAGGTGCATCTATTGGAGCGACATCGTCTCTGGTTTACACATCTACCGGGTCTCCATTTGACTTTGTATTGTCTCGGAGGAAGTCTACCCACACCTCCACTTCCACAAACTGCTGGGAGTTGCCTTGCTCTGCCTCACAGTGAGAATTCTCCTCCTGCTTCACGTTGCCTCCATCGATGTGAAGGTCCGATTTTGGAGTTGAATCTTCACATTTTACCTTCACTTCCTTACTCTTCGCCATCACTTCTTCACATGTCACCTCTTCACATTTCACCTTCATCACTTCATATTTCACCTTGATACCTTTAAAAGTGTCCAAGCTGGGATTTTCTTCCGGTTCTTGTTTCATGAGGGATGGGCTCATTGCGGCACTTTGACTTTCACAAGCTGATTTCAGATTCCGCTCTTTGGGGATCTTCTGATGCTTGTGTGTTCTCTGGTGACTTTGAAGATGCGATGACCGTGCAAACACCTTCCCGCACACACTGCACTTGAAGGGTTTCTCTCCCGTGTGTGTTATCTGGTGTCTTACAAGAGTAGATGAATGTGCAAACGCCTTCCCACACACACTGCACTGGAAGGGTTTCTCCCCTGTGTGTGTTATCTGGTGTGTTGCAAGAATGGATGAAAGTCCAAACGCCTTCCCACACACACTGCACTTGAAGGGTTTCTCTCCCGTGTGTCCTCTCTGGTGTGTTATAAGAGTAGATGACTGTGCAAACGCCTTCCCACACACACTGCACTTGAAGGGTTTCTCTCCCGTGTGTGTTTTCTGGTGTGATACAAGAGAAAATGACTGTGCAAAATCCTTCCCACACACACTGCAATTGAAGGGTTTCTCTCCCGTGTGTCTTCTCTGGTGTGTTACAAGAGTAGATGAACGTGCAAACGCAATCCCACACACACTGCACTTGAAGGGTTTCTCTCCCGTGTGTGTTTTCTGGTGTGATACAAGAGAAGATGACTGTGCAAACGCCTTCCCACACACACTGCACTTGAAGGGTTTCTCTCCCGTGTGTCTTCTCTGGTGTGTTACAAGAGTAGATGAAAGTGCAAACGCCTTTCCACACACACTGCACTTGAAGGGTTTCTCCCCAGTGTGTGTTTTCTGGTGTGATACAAGAGAAGAGGACTGGGCAAACGCCTTCCCACACACACTGCACTTGAAGGGTTTCTCTCCCGTGTGTATTCTCTGGTGTTTTACAAGAGGAGATGAATGTGCAAACGCCTTCCCACACACACTGCACTTGAAGGGTTTCTCTCCCGTGTGTGTTCTTTGGTGTTTTACAAGAGATGAATGTGCAAACACCTTCCCACACACACTACACTTGAAGGGTTTCTCTCCCGTGTGAGTTCTCTGGTGCAGTGTCAAATGTCCAGGACGATCAGTGCTGTATGCACGCCGGTCGCATTGTTGCCTTTTTGTATCGAGCCGCGCTGAGTGCCTTAGCTCCATCAGACCAATTCTGCAGAGGAAGTGACAGCTGCAGACAGAAAAAAAGAACATCCACACCATCTACACGTCAGTATCGATGCACGGAGGAATGCATATATACAGTAACACGTGACTTACACGTCTATACTTATTCATATATTAATAATATAGTGAAAAAGTTTCCCAAATTCATCACACGGGCTGTTATGGCACACAATGAAAGGGTGAATGGTCACAAACGTGCCTGGAAGCCCTCGTATCTTAAAAATGAATGTTAACCCAAAACTCCGAGCACACAACTTCGGCTGTCTGGCTACAAAAGGAATATTTATGAAAGCTAAATTCAGCTGACATAGCAAAGGATGTTAAAAATGATACTATTTGTCTTATGCATAAATGCATAAATTAATGCTCAATCGCAAATAAGAGGTGTGAAGCCAGGCTCAGATGTCCTTGAATGCTGGGATGAACAGATCCGACTTCATGCAGCATGTGTGTTCTGTGTTAACTTCCTGTTTCCATTCTTACAAAGAGTTCCAGAGGAAAACAAAAATGAAACTACTGTTTTGATATAACCTCTGTGTTCAACAGAGTTAAAAGACTTTACTGCAAACACAAATTTTACACTGTCACACTGGCATGGTAAACAAGTGGTGGTGTGTCCAGAACCATGCCTGGCCACCTTCATCCGTTCAGTATTAATGCTTCCTTACTCCACCAAGTAATTCATTGAGGATCAATCAACACAGCTGTAGTGATTGTAGAATCACTACTGTGTACACACGCACAAGCGTGACGTCACTATGCGGGGGAGCGTCATGACCACGCGGGTCTACACACACGCATGACGTCATCCCGGCTGGAGGCGGGAATGATGTCAGGGCCGGTTCTGGGCTCCGGGAGGCCACGAGGGTGGTGTGAGGCCGTGGCACTCTCTGTGACCCCGGCTGGACACGTGACTGGGGGCCTAGGAGGCACCTCGGAGGGCACGTGGACAGCAGGGGGGCTTCGAGAGGGTTCTCGAAGGGAGGCGTGGCCGGGGTGGGGCCCGGGCACGCCGAGGCCCATATAAGCAGCCTCCTCACGAGGTTCGAGGCTGCCCGTATCAAGAACGAAGATGCATCGTGAAGACGCCAAGAGGAGTCAAGCCTCCAGTCAGCGGACCTGGCAGTAGCCCACCTCGCTGGGTCACGCTAGAGTATTTGATAAGTATGTGTTAGCTAGAGTAGGTTGGTGGTCACCACCTTATGTGCAGTGTTATATTACTTACCGTTCTAATAAATCAGCATTGCCTCCCAAGGAGTCGTGTGTGCACCTAATTCGAACCCACTACATTTGGTGTCAGAAGTTGCGGAAAAATAAATAACGTTAGGTGTTATCCTAGTCAGTATAATGTGCACGATTACTACAACTTACCTGCTCACTTTCACACGACGAGGAGGCGAGACGATCATCTTCGGGGCAGCCCCGGGGTTCTGCAGCCTCGGTGAAGGAGGGAGATGGCGCTGCAGGCGGGGCAGCAGCACGCACATCACGTCGCTGCTTCGCCGCCATCGAGAGAGAGAGCGACGGAGCTGGAGGAGAGAGGACGCCGCCGCCGCTGCTGCTGCTGCGGGTGCCTGGGCGGGAAATTCGCGCGCGCAGGGTGCACGCGCGGCCGCCATCTTGGCGGGCGGTCGGGACGCGGTTCCCGCCAAAACGCCGCTCCCGCCATTCTCAACGCCTGTGGAGGGAGATCTTGGGCCGTCTTGGTGGCATCCTGTGCTCACCATCCAAGAGTCTTCAAGTTCCACAGTGCAGCCTCCGTTCCTCACGGCCTCTCAGGCGAGTCGTGACACAATGCACCCGGCCCTAAAAACACACTTCACCCATCTTGCGTGCGCCGGGTTGCGATTAGGTGGTTTTTTTACTCGCTGGGTTGCGAAGCGTGTTAGTTGGGTTGGGTGCGTGGCAGATTGACGCGGCGCCCGTGCGTGTGTCCGCTTTGTAACAGTGTTAAGTACGGCGTCGGGATTGTTATCTTAAGGAGCCAGTTAATTATTAATTCGGCTATGTGGGGGGTCTCGGGCTCCGTTAAGATCCAGTGAATTGCCGGGTTAATGATTTGTTGACACTTTGTTTGATTGCCGTTGCGGAGTCGCGATTGTTTTTGCGTATACAGTATGGCGCTTCGCTCGTGAATGTTGTCAATGTGTGACTGCGAAACTTTGCTTGTGAGTGTTAACAATGTATGCTTTGTATGGAGCTTTGTTCGTGATTGTTAATATATAGCTTGTGCCACATTTGTTAACGAAGTGTTGATTGTATGGGATTTTTCTCGAGATCGCGATGTGTGGACTGTGTGTACTGCATAGACTGTCTCTCTGCACTGATACGGGTTGTGACGTACATTGTTGTGATCCTTGTTGCGGATCGTTAAATTGTGATGGTGACATGGTGCCAGTGATTTGGATTGTGCTGCTGGCTGTGGCTAATCTGGGCCAAAGATCCTGACCAGAATGCCCCCCTGTCATTGTTGCGTGTTGACACGAGTGTGGTCCCGTCATGGTGTGGCTGACGGTTTGACCTGACAGCCCGGAGATTGAGACACTCCGTGGCGTGTCTATCCTAGTGGGCAGTTCGCTCACATGGCTCGGAGAGCGTGGTCCCGTCATGCTGTGGCTGATGGCTTGACCTGGCGGCCCGGAGATCGAGACACTCTGAGGCGCGTCTGAGACAGTGAGCCAGAGGCTCAGGGAGCTTGTGGTGAGTTGCTCGCTCAGCTCGGTTGGTACAGCTAAATGCTGCAATGCGAGGCGTGGAGAGAGGGGTTGGTGTGTCCTCTCAACCCGGTTGGGACAGCTGATTGCTGCAATGCGAGTCCTGGAGAGAGGTGTTCTTGTGTCTTCTCAGCTCGGTCGGAACAGCTACATGCTGCGATGCGAGTCTTGGAGAGAGACTGGGTTATAATTCCCCCGATACGGCCGACACGTGCGCGTCGGAAAGGCGGGGGGTGCTACCGAGTGGCATGAGATGTCTGGGTTGGCCTTCAAGGGAGGGCTTCTGAGTTGTGCGAGCGCGGAAAACGCGCGTGGGGCCGCCATTTTGTGCGAGCGCGGTAAACCGCAGGGGATGCGGCCGCCATTTTGTACGTGCATGGGTATTTGTGTGAACCATTTCTGGGCAAGAACAGGCATTTTTTTTGTCACGTCGATTTAACATTTTTTTTTACAAAAAATGTAGATACTGAGGCAACGCTGAAGTGCGACTTCTTTGCCCAGTACATGGGTCAACCTGGAAGCATGACTTCCTTGACCCGGGATGTTGTACAACATCCAACGGTTGTACCTTTGGTTGCAGCATACTGGCTCGACCTTGAAGAGTGACTTCTTTGAGCCAGTACATGGGTCGACCCTGAAGTGCGACTTCTTGACCTGGGACGTAGGGAGACGTCCGGAATGTTAAGTGGTGTTTGTAAGTGGGTGTTAGACTTTCGGTCTTCGCCCTATTGCCACCTGTGGGGTGGAACGGTAACAGGGCGGTGTGAGACCCTGCCATCTATGGGGTGGTTGTGTGGTTTTTGTTTGATTTACCGGTGTTGGTTGTGCATCCAACGCGTCGGAATCTATGTATTTTTGTTTTTATTTCTTCCGCCGGGCGGAATACGATCATCTCCACTTCCCTGGGCCAGGTGGCTGCCGTGTCCGACGAGCTGAGGCGTGGGCTTGTGGTGCTGTGCCTCAGGAGGTGGTTTCTCCTTGTCACAAGATTCCTGCACCTGCCGCCCTTGGAGTCGCCGGTTATGCTGACCGGATGTGGACTTGAAGGGGAGAGTGGAGCGCCCGTACGTCACTCCTGCTCATCCTGTTGCCCAACTCCTGGGGAGGGGCCGTGCCCTTTTTGGGCCTTTTTCAAGTTCCCCCAGGACCTCCAGGGAGAGCGTGCTCGCCTCCCCTGGAGGCTCGGCCACGCGAATTCGTTTGAAGACTGGCCGCTGTCCATGACTCTCACACCTTGTTGATTGCCTACACCGTTGTCAAGCAGCCACATTCATATTTTGGTGCATGCGTACAAATTCACACAGATGGGCTGTGCTAAGGGATAAGTGGGTTGACCAGTTCTTTTGGTGTACATGTTGTTGTTGGTTCCCCTCATTCCATACATTCTTCCCTTCCACTCCTCTCGGTGTGTGTACATATGTTTCTCGGGGTGATTATTGTCGGTCGCCGGTTGTTTGTTGACGTTGTTGTTGGAGGCACACTGTTTTTTTTCTGTATTGTCACAGCCGAGACGGCAGTTTTTTTTTTACATGGGGGAGGGTGATGTAGTGATTGTAGAATCACTACTGTGTACACACGCACAAGCGTGACGTCACTATGCGGGGGAGCGTCATGACCACGCGGGTCTACACACACGCATGACGTCATCCCGGCTGGAGGCGGGAATGACGTCAGGGCCGGTTCTGGGCTCCGAGAAGCCACGAGGGTGGTGTGAGGCCGTGGCACTCTCTGTGACCCCGGCTGGACACGTGACTGGGGGCCTAGGAGGCACCTCGGAGGGCACGTGGACAGCAGGGGGGCTTCGAGAGGGTTCTCGAAGGGAGGCGTGGCCGGGGTGGGGCCCGGGCACGCCGAGGCCCATATAAGCAGCCTCCTCACGAGGTTCGAGGCTGCCCGTATCAAGAACGAAGATGCATCGTGAAGACGCCAAGAGGAGTCAAGCCTCCAGTCAGCGGACCTGGCAGTAGCCCACCTCGCTGGGTCACGCTAGAGTATTTGATAAGTATGTGTTAGCTAGAGTAGGTTGGTGGTCACCACCTTATGTGCAGTGTTATATTACTTACCGTTCTAATAAATCAGCATTGCCTCCCAAGGAGTCGTGTGTGCACCTAATTCGAACCCACTACATTTGGTGTCAGAAGTTGCGGAAAAATAAATAACGTTAGGTGTTATCCTAGTCAGTATAATGTGCACGATTACTACAACTTACCTGCTCACTTTCACACGACGAGGAGGCGAGACGATCATCTTCGGGGCAGCCCCGGGGTTCTGCAGCCTCGGTGAAGGAGGGAGATGGCGCTGCAGGCGGGGCAGCAGCACGCACATCACGTCGCTGCTTCGCCGCCATCGAGAGAGAGAGCGACGGAGCTGGAGGAGAGAGGACGCCGCCGCCGCTGCTGCTGCTGCGGGTGCCTGGGCGGGAAATTCGCGCGCGCAGGGTGCACGCGCGGCCGCCATCTTGGCGGGCGGTCGGGACGCGGTTCCCGCCAAAACGCCGCTCCCGCCATTCTCAACGCCTGTGGAGGGAGATCTTGGGCCGTCTTGGTGGCATCCTGTGCTCACCATCCAAGAGTCTTCAAGTTCCACAGTGCAGCCTCCGTTCCTCACAGCCTCTCAGGCGAGTCGTGACACAATGCACCCGGCCCTAAAAACACACTTCACCCATCTTGCGTGCGCCGGGTTGCGATTAGGTGTTTTTTTTTTACTCGCTGGGTTGCGAAGCGTGTTAGTTGGGTTGGGTGCGTGGCAGATTGACGCGGCGCCCGTGCGTGTGTCCGCTTTGTAACAGTGTTAAGTACGGCGTCGGGATTGTTATCTTAAGGAGCCAGTTAATTATTAATTCGGCTATGTGGGGGGTCTCGGGCTCCGTTAAGATCCAGTGAATTGCCGGGTTAATGATTTGTTGACACTTTGTTTGATTGCCGTTGCGGAGTCGCGATTGTTTTTGCGTATACAGTATGGCGCTTCGCTCGTGAATGTTGTCAATGTGTGACTGCGAAACTTTGCTTGTGAGTGTTAACAATGTATGCTTTGTATGGAGCTTTGTTCGTGATTGTTAATATATAGCTTGTGCCACATTTGTTAACGAAGTGTTGATTGTATGGGATTTTTCTCGAGATCGCGATGTGTGGACTGTGTGTACTGCATAGACTGTCTCTCTGCACTGATACGGGTTGTGACGTACATTGTTGTGATCCTTGTTGCGGATCGTTAAATTGTGATGGTGACATGGTGCCAGTGATTTGGATTGTGCTGCTGGCTGTGGCTAATCTGGGCCAAAGATCCTGACCAGAATGCCCCCCTGTCATTGTTGCGTGTTGACACGAGTGTGGTCCCGTCATGGTGTGGCTGACGGCTTGACCTGACAGCCCGGAGATTGAGACACTCCGTGGCGTGTCTATCCTAGTGGGCAGTTCGCTCACATGGCTCGGAGAGTGTGGTCCCGTCATGCTGTGGCTGATGGCTTGACCTGGCGGCCCGGAGATCGAGACACTCTGAGGCGCGTCTGAGACAGTGAGCCAGAGGCTCAGGGAGCTTGTGGTGAGTTGCTCGCTCAGCTCGGTTGGTACAGCTAAATTCTGCAATGCGAGGCTTGGAGAGAGG
Source organism: Petromyzon marinus (assembly GCF_048934315.1). Taxonomy (NCBI): domain Eukaryota; kingdom Metazoa; phylum Chordata; class Hyperoartia; order Petromyzontiformes; family Petromyzontidae; genus Petromyzon; species Petromyzon marinus. The sequence continues at coordinate 6,884,102 of NC_133747.1, read as the reverse complement.
GGTTGGTGTGTCCTCTCAACCCGGTTGGGACAGCTGATTGCTGCAATGCGAGTCCTGGAGAGAGGTGTTCTTGTGTCTTCTCAGCTCGGTCGGAACAGCTACATGCTGCGATGCGAGTCTTGGAGAGAGACTGGGTTATAATTCCCCCGATACGGCCGACACGTGCGCGTCGGTAAGGCGGGGGGTGCTACCGAGTGGCATGAGATGTCTGGGTTGGCCTTCAAGGGAGGGCTTCTGAGTTGTGCGAGCGCGGAAAACGCGCGTGGGGCCGCCATTTTGTGCGAGCGCGGTAAACCGCAGGGGATGCGGCCGCCATTTTGTACGTGCATGGGTATTTGTGTGAACCATTTCTGGGCAAGAGCAGGCATTTTTTTTGTCACGTCGATTTAACATTTTTTTTTACAAAAAATGTAGATACTGAGGCAACGCTGAAGTGCGACTTCTTTGCCCAGTACATGGGTCAACCTGGAAGCATGACTTCCTTGACCCGGGATGTTGTACAACATCCAACGGTTGTACCTTTGGTTGCAGCATACTGGCTCGACCTTGAAGAGTGACTTCTTTGAGCCAGTACATGGGTCGACCCTGAAGTGCGACTTCTTGACCTGGGACTTGGGAGACGTCCGGAATGTTAAGTGGTGTTTGTAGGTGGGTGTTAGACTTTCGGTCTTCGCCCTATTGCCACCTGTGGGGTGGAACGGTAACAGGGCGGTGTGAGACCCTGCCATCTATGGGGTGGTTGTGTGGTTTTTGTTTGATTTACCGGTGTTGGTTGTGCATCCAACGCGTCGGAATCTATGTATTTTTGTTTTTATTTCTTCCGCCGGGCGGAATACGATCATCTCCACTTCCCTGGGCCGGGTGGCTGTCGTGTCCGACGAGCTGAGGCGTGGGCTTGTGGTGCTGTGCCTCAGGAGGTGGTTTCTCCTTGTCACAGGATTCCTGCACCTGCCGCCCTTGGAGTCGCCGGTTATGCTGACCGGATGTGGACTTGAAGGGGAGAGTGGAGCGCCCGTACGTCACTCCTGCTCATCCTGTTGCCCAACTCCTGGGGAGGGGCCGTGCCCTTTTTGGGCCTTTTTCAAGTTCCCCCAGGACCTCCAGGGAGAGCGTGCTCGCCTCCCCTGGAGGCTCGGCCACGCGAATTCGTTTGAAGACTGGCCGCTGTCCATGACTCTCACACCTTGTTGATTGCCTACACCGTTGTCAAGCAGCCACATTCATATGTTGGTGCATGCGTACAAATTCACACGGATGGGCTGTGCTAAGGGATAAGTGGGTTGACCAGTTCTTTTGGTGTACATGTTGTTGTTGGTTCCCCTCATTCCATAAATTCTTCCCTTCCACTCCTCTCGGTGTGTGTACATATGTTTCTCGGGGTGATTATTGTCGGTCGCCGGTTGTTTGTTGACGTTGTTGTTGGAGGCACACTGTTTTTTTTCTGTATTGTCACAGCCGAGATGGCTGGTTTTTTTTTACATGGGGGAGGGTGATGTAGTGATTGTAGAATCACTACTGTGTACACACGCACAAGCGTGACGTCACTATGCGGGGGAGCGTCATGACCACGCGGGTCTACACACACGCATGACGTCATCCCGGCTGGAGGCGGGAATGACGTCAGGGCCGGTTCTGGGCTCCGGGAAGCCACGAGGGTGGTGTGAGGCCGTGGCACTCTCTGTGACCCCGGCTGGACACGTGACTGGGGGCCTAGGAGGCACCTCGGAGGGCACGTGGACAGCAGGGGGGCTTCGAGAGGGTTCTCGAAGGGAGGCGTGGCCGGGGTGGGGCCCGGGCACGCCGAGGCCCATATAAGCAGCCTCCTCACGAGGTTCGAGGCTGCCCGTATCAAGAACGAAGATGCATCGTGAAGACGCCAAGAGGAGTCAAGCCTCCAGTCAGCGGACCTGGCAGTAGCCACCTGGCTGGGTCACGCTAGAGTATTTGATAAGTATGTGTTAGCTAGAGTAGGTTGGTGGTCACCACCTTATGTGCAGTGTTATATTACTTACCGTTCTAATAAATCAGCGTTGCCTCCCAAGGAGTCGTGTGTGCACCTAATTCGAACCCACTACACAGCCAAGGCTGCGTGTCTCTGTCTCTCTCTTCCCGTGGTCGCGTGGATTTTCCTCCGGATCCCCCGGTTTCCCCTCCACATGCAGAGAGTGAACACTGCCACGCATCTAGAGTGAACACCACCAGGCGTCTAGAGTGAACACTACCAGGCGTCTAGAGTGAACACCACCACGCTGTTGACAAGCCTCACTTTGTGTTGTGTGCAGGTCGATTCTGAAAACAAGAGCGTTATAGCAGCTCAAGCGGGCTGGGCCTGGTAAAAAAATAAAATAAAAACTGTGTGAATATTTAAAGTAAAACAAAGTTTCAAAGTGGCGAGCTGTGTGAAGACAAATTAAACTTAAGCGAGATAAATTTTGATTTAAAGCTTTCGTGACTGAAGTAATTCATATTCTTAGCTCTTTCGGTAAAGTCATGTTGAAGGGAAACAATTAAATAATAAACTATATATAAAACAATAAAAATTCTCACGACGTTTCGACCATAACACAAACGGTCATCATCAGGTGTGAAAAACCAACGCCAAGAAAAATTTGAAAGTGGCGGAGGTTCGCATCTATTTATTTATTTATTTTAAAACGATGTATTTATTTATTTTTTAAAAACGTTAGCGCCACGGGCAGCGATTTGGCAGTTTATTTAGAAGGACGAGTCCGTCTAATGTTCTGAAAATAGGAGGGGGGAGACGAAAAATGTATGTATGCTGTCTGAAAGCCACCGTAAGCGTGAACAATCAATTAAGACCTGAAATGGTTTATCAAATCCTTCCAATGATTGCTAAGCCAGAATCCATCTTCTCGGTTGAAATTGTCTCTGTGCTTGTATATGTGGATAGCCTCATGAACGAATCTCTCATGGTAGCCAGATGGCTTACAAAGAACCTCTGTCTTGGAGAAGTCAATGTCATGTGAGCCTACTGAATTATAACAATGATTTGCCACGGCCGAAGTGTTGGTCCTACCGTGTTTAAGGTCTGCTTTGTGTTCACGAATGCGGTCCGAGACATGGCGTTTGGTTTCTCCAATGTAACTACTACCACAGAGGCAACTTAGTTTGTCGACACCAGGGTACTGTATGTCCGGAATCACATCTTTTACAGACGGAACCAGATCACGGATTTTATGTAATGTGTTGAAACGGACCTGGATCTTGTGTTTATTCAAGATTTTGGAGATCTTTTTTGTGATCCCCGCAATGTAGGGTAAAGTGATGGTTTTGAAAGGCTCCTCAAGAGGGTCCTTCTTCATGGTTTGAGTGATAGCTTTGCGGATTGTATAGTCGGAGTAACCATTAGCCTTAAGAGCTTGGTGTATGAGCTTGAGTTCACTGCCTATGTGTTCCTGGTCGGATATGCATTGGGCTCTATGGTACAGAGTCTTGATGAGAGAATTCTTCTGTGATGGATGGGGGTGGGAATCCGGTTTCAGATAAGCATCCGTATGGGTAGCTTTCCTGTAGACAGAGTGGCTCATTGAACCATCAGGTCTCTTTTTTATTAGGACATCCAAAAAGGTAGCTTGCCATTTTTTCGACTTCCATGGTAAATCTGATGGCTGGGTGTATGGAATTGATGTGGTCGAAGAATTGGTCTAGAGCAGGCCGGCCATGTGGCCAGATGACAAAAGTGTCATCCATGTACCTCTTCCATAAGGTTGGGCACAGAGTGGCAGTCTGGATGGCGTCAGTCTCAAATTTCTCCATGAAAATGTTAGCTATAACCGGAGATAGGGGGGAGCCCATCGGGGTGCCCTCAGTTTGTGTGTAGAAAGTTCCATTCCAAGTGAAGTATGTATTGGTTAAACAGTGTCTCACCAGGGGGGGTACCTCAGTGTTTAGTCCTTGATGAACCAAGTCTTCAATGATTGCGATGGTGTCAGGTACAGGAACTTTGGTGAATAAGGAAACTACATCAAAACTGACAAGCAGGTCGTCTGGGGAAAGGGAAATACCCTTGATTGTCGATATCAGGTGAGTAGAATTTTGTACCGCAGAGGTGGTTTTTCCAGTGAATTATATAAAAGAGGGATGACATTGTAGTCCTTTCAGCTGACAAGGGCAATGCTACTGTCATCATGGATAAAATAGAATATAACAACAAAATTAAAGAATTACTTGACGATGGTAGCTATACAAAAATAAAAAGACATCCCACCAACAGCCTTGTCACACAAACCAACAAAATAATTTCTGATTCAACCGTATTAATTGATCAATCTAAACAGTTATCGTTGAAACCTTCTGCTCTTCTGCTGCCAGGCCAGCAAGATCATACAGCTTACCAAAAATACATAGATACAACCCTTCGTCCCATCGTCTCTATCAACTCCCCCACCTACAAACTGGCTCGTTTTTTGTCTGAAAACCTGCGGTACAAAATTCTAATAAAAAAGAGACCTGATGGTTCAATGAGCCACTCTGTCTACAGGAAAGCTACCCATAGAGATGCTTATCTGAAACCGGATTCCCACCACCATCCATCACAGAAGAATTCTCTCATAAAAACTCTGTACCATAGAGCCCAATGCATATCCGACCAGGAACACATAAGCAGTGAACTCAAGCTCGTACACCAAGCTCTTAAGGCTAATGGTTACTCCGACTATATAATCCGCAAAGCTATCACTCAACCCATGAAGGACCCTCTTGAGGAGCCTTTCAAAACCATCACTTTACCCTAGATTGTGGGGATCACAAAAAAGATCTCCAAAATCTTGAATAAACACAAGATCCAGGTCCGTTTCAACACATTACATAAAATCCGTGATCTGGTTCAATCTGTAAAAGATGTGATTCCGGACATACAGTACTCTGGTGTCTACAAACTAAGTTGCCTCTGTGGTGGTAGTTACATTGGAGAAACCAAACGCCATGTCTCGGACCGCATTCGTGAACACAAAGCAGACCTTAAACACGGTAGGACCAACACCTTGGCCATGGCAGATCATTGTTATAATTCAGCAGGCTCACATGACATTGACTTCTCCAAGACAGAGGTTCTTTGTAAGCCATCTGGCTACCATGAGAGATTCGTTCATGAGGCTATCCACATATACAAGCACAGAGACAATTTCAACCGAGAAGATGGATTCTAGCTTAGCAATCATTGGAAGGATTTGATAAACCATTTCAGGTCTTAATTGATTGTTCACGCTTACAGTAGCTTTCAGACAGCATACATAAATTTTTCGTCTCCCCCTTCCTCTTTTCAGAACATAGATGGACTCGTCCTTCTAAATAAACTGTCAAATCGCTGCGCGTGGCGCTAACGTTTTTAATAAATAAAAACACCGTTTATAAATAAATACAAACCGCCACTTCTTTCAAATGTTTCTTGCCGTTGCTTTTCACACCTGATGATGACCGTTTGTGTTATGGTCGAAACGTAGTGAGAATTTTTATTGTTTTATATATATTTTATTGCTTCCCTTTAACGTGACTTTACCGCAAGAGCTAAGAATATGAATTACTGCAGTCACGAAAGCTTTAAATCAAAATTTAAGCGAGATAATTGAAGCAAACGCGATCAGGCGAGGGCAGGAGGCAAGGCCCCGCGTGGATAGGCCCCGCGTTGTAAACTTCCAACCTGGACATCGCTTCCATGCTCGCTGCTACTCAATTTGCATCCCTGAGAGAGAGAGCGAGGCTCTACCTCGGTAAACAACAAAAACAACCACCACCACCAGCACAACCACCAGCACAACCACTACCACAACCGCCACAACCACAACCGCGATGATAATTTCTCACCTCGGATTTCAGTGCACGGTCTGAGCGGCAACTTCCTGTTACGTATCGACGTCACGCGGCAGCAGAAGGTGACATGACGTCACTCGTGGGTACTAGAACACTCAACGATTGGCTCCGTAACTTAAATAAATTATGTTAATGAACCTGGCCGATTCGTGGAGGGATGTGGCGTGGGTGCCGAACCTGTCACAAAAAACTCGCGACGGCTTTCACGAATACATTATGTTAATGAGACCTCAGTCACCGGGCGTAGCTTTGCCCAAATAAGGATTGCCACTGGAACGTATCGTCAGCGGCCAAGCAGAGGTGACGTCACATCCACGAGCACGGTGGTCGGGGGTGGGGTGAATAACGTTGTGACATGACGTCACTAGCGAGGCACACCGCCTTGCGTTTGTTGCCAATGAGGTCCCGCTGAGCGGTGACGTCAGTAGGCGGGGTCAGAGTTCAAGTTTGTTGACAGAAGGGGAGCGGCAGTGACGTGTGAGCGCTGCGCTCCGCACCCGACCAGCCGAGTTCCATTCCCGCTCGTGGCCAACACCGCCAGTGACGATTTTCTGAACCGGTCCTGAGCCTCCCCTACGTCGACTCAGCCTCAAACGAGTACCCGGTGCGGTGTGTAAACATCGCCACTACGGAGACAAAGGCGGCCGGGCGTGGTGCTGGCCACCCACCCCCTCGTGTGCCGTCCCACCCTTAATAGGTGCTCGCTAACAGCACTTGCCCCTACAGTCTGTTAAGGCTGTACGGGGGATCTTTGTATTTGTGTGTTGGGAGAAAGTGTGGGTGCTGATGCCCCCCTCCCCACTCACGCGTCCTAACCGCGCGGATTACGTAATCTTGTTTAAATCGCCGCTCGCAGCTGTTTGGAATTAATTAATCTACTAAGCCGTCGTGTCAACAAGCCGGCCGGCTGCGCTCGGAATCAATTAATTAATCTGCGCAATACGCTCGCGGCGCGGGAGAACGTTCATCTATTTGTAAATATGCACGCTCCGTACACACACTGATTGGAGTCCCCACACACAGCAGTGCGCTAACCGCTGTCCCACCGCTCTTGCCACTCTTCACACCACGCGTCAACCAACAATCTGGCACCGAGGTTTTTATTTCCGGCGCGAATAGCGAACCCTTGTTTGTGGTCCCCCCCCCCAGCTAGCCTCTCCAGACAGCGCCTAACCTCTTATCACCTGACCCTCGCAAAGTGCGATGACCCCACGCGAGGGCTGACGGAGAACTGGGCTGAATCGGCCCCCCGTACGCTCACTCACCTCATAGCTGCACGATGGGGGTTGGGGAAGATGCTCGCCTCGAAGACTTTTGCCCGGATAAATCGTTAGCAGCTGCGCCCAACAAGCGTCAGTTTCAGTTTATTTAATTTCAGTTTTTTTTTTATATAGCCCTGTGACCCATTCGGCTCTTGAATCGCGTGCAACCACAACAAACAAAAAAATAAAAACACGAACAAGAAAAACATTAAAAAACAAAAAAATCCATGGATAAAAACAGCAAAATATTCTGATTTAAAGCTTTCGTGACTGCAGTAATTCATATTCTTAGTTTTTTCGGTAAAGTCACGTTGAAAGGAAACAACAAAATAATAAAATATATAATATATATAAAACAATAAAATTTCTCACTAGTCCTGAATACCTCCTTTATATATTTTATTATTTTGTTGTTTCCCTTCAACGTGACTTTACCGAAAAAACTAAGGACATAGCAAAATATTCCTTAAAAATGCACCGTACACCAACGCTGTGTGCAAAAAATCCCAGTGGGATGCAATTCAAACAACAACAACCACAAGAAAACTTAGATTAAAGCCATCAGTCTAACTCCGTACTACAACAAAACAAACGTCCAAACCAAAAAACTGTTCGAAATAACCATAAAATAAAGCCATAATTGCAACGTAACAGTGATCACAGGTACTGACCGAATTTTTACAAAAAACTACAAAAATAACATGTAACACCAAATCCTAGAGCCATAGCTGACTGCATGAGTTACTCCGCAACAACAGAGGCATCAGTCAGAGTATCAAATTTGTCAATGCACCTTTAAGATCAGCACGCTAAATCCAAATACAGATAATACTTTGCAGCGTCATCCGGAGCGAAACATTTTATTTTATTTTACTCCAATGAATAGCAGTGGCAGCTAGGGGTGTACAACTCCTCTAGAGCAGTTTTGAGAGAAGATCTCATTTGTAGCGATTCAAGTTGCAGTTTATTGGCAATAGCATTCCAGACCCTGGGGGCATCAATAGCAAAGGCCATTCCTCCAGTTTTTGTACGGCAATAGGGAATGTGAAGCTGGTAATGAGCGAAGACCTGAGGTCAAATTTGTTCTTTGAAACAGAGAGGAGATCCAGCAGGTAGTCTGCGGATTTTTTTGTAAGTACATCGTTAATAAATAAGATCTGGTGCACAAGCCGTCGAACATTAAGAGATGTTAAGTTTGACCCAATGTAGAGATCACAGTGGTATCCTATATGGGCAGTTCAATGTACATCTTAAGGCCCAGTGATAGATGGAATCAAGCTTCTTCAGTACAGTACTTGGGGCTCATTTATAAACGATGTCACAGTAGTCAAGTAGAGGCAGTATGGTAGCTTTTATCAATTCCAAACGGAATATTTGGGGGAAGCAGTGCTTGTGTTGATACAGAAAACCAATTTTTATTTTTGTCTTTTTACCAATATAATCAATGTGATCTTCAAAATTCAGTTTTGAATCCAGGATGACCCCAAGATACTTATAGATCTTGACTTGATCTATTTGATAATTATTTAAGGAATGTAATTGGGGAAAAATAACTTCCTGCTTTAGTTCTGGTGAGAAGCATAGCACCTTGTTTTTGGAGGTATTCAGGACTAGTTTATACAGGACACGGACGCTGAGGGCAGCTGGTCTCCACACGACTCCAGAAGAAGAACTCTGATCTATTTTGACTCTCTCTCTCTTCTTATCTTCGCAAAATCCCTTAATCCCCTGGTGACATGACGTTATCCTGCACGTCCAATCGATTACTTTTTGCGGTCGTTTTTGAGAGCTCTGGGCGTTACGGGGGGAGAGTGACGTAGTGCCCCCCCCCCCTTCCATTGTTCTTACAGTGGCGTTCCTTATCGCTGACTCACCGGTTAACCTGGTTGCCCGCTCGGCTGAATACACACCCGGGGCACCCGCGGGGATTTCCCCCTCCCGCCCCACCGTGGGTACCACCCCCCCCGCCCCCTGTGTTGTGTATGCTTCATCGCGGCTGGCCTGTAAAGCTCTATGCCCCATTTTGGGGAGGCCGCTATGGAATCCGGCCTGGGGGGGGTCCAGCCAATCTCCGGGTCCATGGAAACCATGAAACATCCCTAAGGGGTCCTCGGGTAAAAACCCATCGTACCCGGGGGCCGCCCCTCGAGACCCTCCGGGGGTGCATGTGAGTGTTTAGTGGGGGCATGCGTGCGTTCGTGGGGGGGGGGGGGGGTGCGAGGAGAGGACAGCGCCGGCCGAGTTGCTCCGCTGCGGTGGCACCACACAAGTTTGAGTGGCGTGAAGTCGTGGGAGTTGAACAGGCACGTGCTGCTACTGACAGTCGTTGACTATGGTTGGACAGACGCTGATAACAACAACCGCAATTCGCCACTAAGTGGCGGTGACATCACCACGATGCTTGTGCCAGGCCATGTGCACTTTGAGGCCACGTGAAGTGTCAAACTCCCGCTGGCAGGAGGTCACGGGGCAGACCCAGGTGCCACGGGTCGAGTGACTGAGATGACTGGCTGATACACCACCTGTGCCCCCTACTGTGGCAACTTGCTGTGCTTTAGCCACCCGGCGCTCCGTTCGTTGTTGTGAGCACCGCTCCTCCGCCCTCCATTGTTGTTGGAGGGCGACTGCCTCCAACTGCCCAGTAGCAGCATCCTTCATGAGCCTCCTCCACTGAGGCCGATCTTGACACCGCTGGTACCAGTCATCGGCAAGTCCACTCAGCTCCACGTCCTCCTGTACCACATCACTACATCTCTCAAGCCCATGCCGCGCCCGTTTAGCCCCCTTTATATTGCCGAAAAAAAGCTGTTAAGGCATGCGGTGGCTGGGCATGCGGGCTATATAACCCAGCCAACGCCGCCTTGCCTGCCCAGATCTTTCAAGGATTTGTGAGCTCCTCACACAATCCAGCCTGGTCAAACCCAGGATGGATCGTAAGCCGGCCAGCCTAAATGTTTCCAACCGGTGAAGATGCCCCATTAGGGGGTCCACATTTCGCAAGCATAGAGAAAGGAGGGAATGACCGTGGCCGAGAAGACCTGAAGCTTCGTTCGGAGCGACAGACCAGGCAGCTTCCACACAGCGTTACGCAACCGATGAAAAGATAATGCCACTCGACTGATTCGGAGTGAGATCTCTGCTGTTAAACTGGAGCCGGTCATGAGCACACTGCCCAGGTATGGGAAACTCTCCACTCTCCCCACAACTGCCCCATCACCGATTGGGAGTTGTGGGGGTGGAGTGTCGATGGTACAAAATACCCAGGCAGGTGCTTAGTTTTGGTGGGGCTGGTGGTAAGGCCCCACCTCTTAGTGGCATGCTCGAGTTTCAGCAGCAGCATCTCCAACTCCTCCTCTGAATGAGCAGCAATTACCAAATCATCGGCATACATGTGGTTGACCAATAGGGACCATCCCTTGACCGTACCCGGGCATTGATCAGCCTCCCATTATATCTGTACCAAATGGAAATTCCCCCGGTACAGCTATTGAAGGCTTCACGAACTACGTGGTCAAAATAGATGTTAAATAATGTGGTAGCCAGAGGACATCCCTGTCGCACGCCAAGGTGTACAGGGAATGGCTCTGACTCCTGGCCACATACCCGGGCCCGCTCACCATGATGAAGGTCCTTACTGATCGTGAGCAGAGGGTCAGGGACTCCAAAAGCACGAAGAACAACCCAGAGGCCAGGCGTAATGATGGCATCATATGCCTTGACCAGGTTAATGAAGCAGAGATGTAGGTCTTGCTGGAATTCCCTACGCCTCAGCTGTAGCAGACGGACAGAAAATATGGCATCTGTGCAGGACCGCCATTTGCTGAAACCGCATTGGGGCTCCGCAAGCCTCTCCTCAGCGTGTCTAGCAAGGCGATGTTGAATAATCCTTGCCAGGACCTTTCCCGGCACACTGAGGAGTGAGATGCCCCTGTAGTTTTTACAGTCGGTGCGGTCCCCCTTCTTAAAGAGGGGGACCAACAGGGCATCCTTCCAGTAGTGCGGGACCTGTCCAGTGATCCAGACTGTTGTTATGATGTCATGTAGGGCAGTCTGTGCACAAACGCCACCCTCCTTCAGCATTTCGCTTGGGAGCTCATTTTGACTGCAGGTATTGGGGACAATGCAGACATGAATCCTCGTAAAAATGTTTCAGTTTTGTTGCCAGAAAAAAAGGGGAAAAACCCTAATATTACGTTTTGGAACTGGCAAAGGAGGTCTAATAATGTAGATGCTCACCCCGAGCCCTCATTACTTTGATAGTGCATTGTCTTTGAGCTGTACGCCTTTTGGCATCATATGGTCGAGCACCAATTGGGTCGAGGCTCAAAAGAAAGCCGTCCCTTGGTGTGGACCAATCAGTTTCAAGGACAATGCATATATTGTCATAGTATGTTTTTTGTTTGCATTTTGACTGCAGGTATTGTGGTTAATGCAGACATGAATCCTCATAAGGTTTCAGTTTTGTTGCCAGAAAAAAGGGGAAAACCCCAATAATTACATTATGGAACTGGCAAATGAGGTCTAATGATGCATTCAGATTATGTTATGCTAATTGGGGAGGTGTAATTGCATTAAGTTATGCAAGTGCATGTGATTATGATAATATATGCAATGATTAGTCTCTGTCTCGTTGTCTAGGGTTGTATTATCAATCGGGATAATACAATGATCCCCGCGTTAACTTTTACTGATTATGCCTTAGTGTGTTTAGATCTCATTGCATGATACAGTTCTTATAATTAAGATTATTATGCATGAACTTAGGAAGGCACCACTAAGACACTTCTGTGTTAAGCAACTTTAATCTCTTAACAAAAACATAACACTCTAATATGCAAACTCATATGCTAGGAATGTCAACACAGTACTCCTGGAGATGTTCTCCTCATTGATCCGTACATTTAACCCTCAATGGTTACGTTTGTTAAACTGGGTAACAGAACAATCGGTTAATTCCTCAGAGGAAAGCGAGCATTCACGGCGATGGGAAAAAGTCCTTAAAAATTAATGTGACAATATTCATGCAAATAGCAATAAATAAACATGTCCCGAAAGCAAAAGTATACCTCAATGAATTCATTGGTAAGATTATGCAATTAACTAAATGTCTTGGAACATTGGTGTGTGGCAGTGTGCCTGCTTCAGCAAATACTTATCAATTGGCTAAGGCTTCAAAACATTCGCGGGCAAGATTCTGTGATGAAAAGACAGATTTCAACACCATAGTCTCCCTGTGAATGTGTAGATTCATAACATAGCTGTTTCTAAATATTATTGGTTCTTTCGGTAAAGTCACGTAGAAGGGAAACAATAAAATAAAAAAGTAAAATAAAATTCACTTTTTTCAAATTTTCTTGCTGTGGTTTTCACACCTGATGATGATTGCTTGTGTTGATGTCGAAACGTCATGATAATTTTATTGTTTTATATTTGTATTATTTTGTTTCCCTTCTACGTGACTTTACCGAAAGAACCAAGAATATGAATCCCTGCAGTCACGAAAGCTTTAAATACAAAATGTTAAGTTTCATCAATGAATTCATTGGTACAGTTATGCAATTAACAAAAATGACTAAAATATTTCTAAACGACCATATCTGCGTAACTCAAAGGGGGAAACACAAGGATAACTTTTGGAGTACTCTTATTAGTCTGACATGTGTGTAATGTGTGTGTGGGTGGATTGTCTCCTTGCTCAAGTCTTCGCGTTAAGCAGACGCCGAGGTGGGGCGTTGCTTGTGCCAAAAATGGGGGCAGTTGTTTGTCCGGTGTACATGTGTATGTTCTGATTTCAATAATTAATCTGGAGTGAGGGAGAGGTTCCTTTTGCCTGGTTGCATTCTCCCCCCGCCCCACTCTTCCCTCACGGCTGGGGTGTTACATTTTCTCTTCCATCATGGTTTGGAATTCCTTCATGGTGTTCGATATCTCAAGGCAAGGTGCCCTCCATGTGTGTATGTAATTTATTGCTACCACGTGCTTCTGGAAGACAAAGGCGGTTGGGAGGCTCTATCTATGGAACGCATTATCTTGATCGTGTGTGATTGACCTGTTTCGGCTTTATTCTCGAGTTATATTTTGATATCCTGAGGTTGGAGAAAAAACAAGTTTTTACTTAAACTTCTGTGACTGTCAGAATTCATTCTTTGGTTCTTTCGGTAAAGTCACGTAGATAGAATAATAATAATAAATAAGGTGAATAACATTAATATTAAAACAATATACCCGAAATAATAACCCACTCATGAAGATTGTAGCATGGTTCTTAATCTGAGTGCAATCTAAAATGTCGACTTATTCTTATAGCCAAGTTTCGAACTTTTACTGTTGAACTAAAAAAAACAAAAAAAAATGTCTGTTTGGTTCTCACCGCCTGAAAAGAATTGTGGCGCCCATTGCTTGTACGTGCTGTGTGGCGGCCTTTGAAGCCCGGTAGAGATTTCTCCAGAATCTCATTAGCACCCCCCCCCCTCCCCTTTTTGCACCTGGGTTTTTTAAATTAGCTTTTAAGGCTACTTCCTTGCCTGGTGTGACTTGTGGAAGGCAGCTGCTGTGAGGGGTGAGGGTGGTTGTTCCAATTTTTTCCTCAAGTTACACCGCGATTGATTATTAAACAAAATATTTTGGCAGAATTATTCTTCATATCAATTTTGGAAAAAAGCCTAAATATACAACAGCCACCACCTTGTGCCACACAGGGGCAGCTGCTACTTGGGGGTGCTCTTTGAGTGTTTGAGACGAGATACGATACAAAACTCCTAATTGCCGAGGCGATGAAGCAAGCACCATACAAATTCAATTATTAGAACATAGTGAATGCTTGGGAGCTCATTGGCTCTCGCTCCTGGTTAGAGATCTATCCAACCCACAGGTCCACAAAGACTGGCTGCTCTTACCCTGCAGGTTGAACCTAGGAATTGAGTGTTCAACTTTACATTATTTTAATTAAAGGCCTGTGACAAAGGTGCATCTATTGGAGCGACATCGTCTCTGGCTTACACATCTACCGGGTCTCCATATGACTTTGTATTGTCTCGGAGGAAGTCCACCCACACCTCCACTTCCACAAACTGTTGGGAGTTGCCTCGCTCTGCCTCACATTCAGAATTCTCCTCCTGCTTCACGTTGCCTCCATCGATGCGAAGGTCCCATTTTGGAGATGAATCTTCATCTTCACATTTTACCTTCACTTCTTCGCTCTTCACCATCACCTCTTCATATTTCACCATCACCTCTTCATATTTCACCTTCACCTCTTCATATTTAACCTTGATACCTTTAAAAGTGTCCAAGGTGGGATTTTCTTCCGGTTCTTGTTTCACGAGGGATGGGCTCATTGCGGCTCTTTGACTTTCACAAGCTGATTTCAGATTCCGCTCTTTGTGGATCTTCTGATGCTTGTGTGTTCTCTGGTGTCCTTGAAGATGCGTTGACCGTGCAAACGCCTTCCCACACACACTGCACTTGAAGGGTTTCTCTCCCGTGTGTGTTATCTGGTGTCTTACAAGAGTAGATGAACGAGCAAACGCCTTCCCACACACACTGCATTTTAAGGGTTTCTCTCCCGTGTGTGTTTTCTGGTGTTCTACAAGAGTAGATGAAAGTGCAAACGCCTTCCCGCACACACTGCACTTGAAGGGTTTCTCTCCCGTGTGTGTTCTCTGGTGTCTTTGAAGATGCGCTGCCCGTGCAAACGCCTTCCCGCACACACTGCACTTGAAGGGTTTCTCTCCCGTGTGTCTTCTCTGGTGTGATACAAAAGATGACTTTGCCAACGCCTTCCCACACACACTGCACTTGAAGGGTTTCTCTCCCGTGTGTCTTCTCTGGTGTCTTATAAGAGTAGATGACTGTGCAAATGCATTCCCACACACACTGCACTTGAAGGGTTTCTCTCCCGTGTGTGTTCTGTCGTGTTTTATAAGAGCAGATGAACGTGCAAATGCATTCCCACACACACTGCACTTGAATGGTTTATCTCCCGTGTGTCCTCTCTGGTGTGTTATAAGAGCAGATGACTGTGCAAACGCCTTCTCACACACACTGCACTTGAAGGGTTTCTCTCCCGTGTGTCTTCTCTGGTGTGTTATAAGAGTAGATGAATGTGCAAACGCCTTCCCGCACACACTGCACTTGAAGGGTTTCTCTCCCGTGTGTGTTCTCTGGTGTATTACAAGAGCAGATGAACATGCAAACGCCTTCCCACACACACTGCACTTGAAGGGTTTCTCTCCCGTGTGAGTTCTCTGGTGCTGTGTCAAATGTCCAGGACGATCCGTGCTGTATGCACGCCGGTCGCATTGTTGCCTTTTTGTACCGAGCCGCGCCGAGTGCCTTAGCTCCATCAGACCAATTCTACAGAGGAAGTGACAGCTGCAGACAGAAAAAAAGGACATCCACACCATCTACACGTCAGTATCGATGCACACAGGAATGCATATATACAGTAACACTTGACTTACATGTCTATACTTATTCATATATTCATAATATAGTGAACAAGTTTCCCAAATTAATCACACGGGTTGTTATGGTACACAATGAGAGGGCGAATGGTCACAAATGTGCCTGGAAGCCCTCGTATCTTCAAAATGAATGTTAATCCAAAACTCAGAGCACACAATTTCGGCTGTCTGGCTACAAAAGGAATATTTATGAAAGCTAAATTCAGCTGACATAGCAAATGGTTTTGAAAATAATACTAATTGTTTTAAAGCTTTCGTGACTGCAGTAATTCATATTCTTAGCTCTTTCGGTAAGAGCTAAGATAATAATACTATTTGTGTTATGCAGAAATTAATGTTCAATAGCAACTTAGAGGTGTGAAGCCAGGCACAGATGTCCTTGAATGCTGGGATGAACAGATCCGACTTCAGCTGCATGTGTGTGCTGTGTTAACTTCCTGACTGTTTCCATTCTTACAAAGAGTTCCAGAAGAAAACAAAAATGAAACTACTGTTTTGATATAACCTCCGTGTTCAACAGAGTTGAGAGATTCTAGATTAAAAGCTTTCGTGACTGCTAGGATCCATACTCTTTGGTTCTATTGGGTAAAGTCACGTAGGTGAAAATAAAATAACAAAAAATCACGACGTTTCGGCCACAACACAAGCGGCCTTCATCAGGTGAAGGGACGAGACTGTCTGGAGGACATAGAACCAAAGAGTAGAGTTGAGAGACTTTACTGCAAACACAAATTTTACACTGTCACACACTGGCATGGTAAACAAGTGGTGGTGTGTCCAGACCCATGCCTGGCCACCTTCATCCGTTCAGTATTAATGCTTCCTTACTCCACCAAGTAATTCATTGAGGATCAATCAACACAGCCGAGGCTGCGTGTCTCTCACTCTCTTCCCGTAGTCGCGTGGATTTTCCTCCGGATCCCCCGGTTTCCCCTCCACATGTAGAGAGTGAACACCGCCACGCGTCTAGAGTGAACACCGCCACGCGTCCAAAGTGAACACCGCCACGCGTCCTGAGTGAACACCACCATGCGTCTAGAGTGAACACCGCCACGCGTCCAGAGTGAACACCGCCACGCGTCTAGAGTGAACACCGCCACGCGTCCCGAGTGAACACCGCCACGCGTCTAGAGTGAACACCGTCACGCGTCGAGAGTGAACACCACCACGCTGTTGACAAGCCTCATCTTGTGTTGTGTGCAGGTCGCTTCTAAAAACAAGAGCGTTATAGCAGCTCAAGCGGGTTGGGCCTGGTAAAAAAATAAAATAAAAACTGTGTGAATATTTAAAGTAAAACAAAGTTTCAAAGTGGCGAGCCGTGTGAAGACAAATTAAACTTAAGCGAGATATTACTCATTGGTTTTTTCGGTAAAGTAACATATGTAGAAATACAATAAAATTATATTAAAACAAAAAACAATCACGACGTTTCGATCACAACGCAAGCGATCTTCATCAGGTGTCAAGAACAAATCACGGAGGTAAATACAACAAAAAGATGAGAGACGAGAATTCAACAAACCTGAATAAACATTATGTGAAGCACATCCAGTCAGGCCAACAACACAGACACTTCCTGGCGGACCACGAATTTCAAAAGTGTTAAATTTCGTGTTCAACCTTTGGATTGCACATACCAGCATAGATAGAATGAAAAATACGAGGTACACGGTCAGTAGAAATACATATACAAGTCCACCAAGAGGTAAGGAGGGAGGAAAGACGGACAGGGAGGCAGAGTGAGAGGGGGGGGCGGAGGGATGAACAGAAGCTTAAATAGGAAATACGGTTGGAGGGGGGGAGGAGCCAGAGCGAGAGCGGCAGCTCAAACACGCACATCTTACACATACAAAACGGCAGCTCGAAAAAGGACCACCTCTTGTAAATACAAAACGGCAGCTCAAAAAATGACCACCCCTTGCGAATACAAAACGGCAGCTCAAAAAGGGCACATCTTACACATAATGACAACGGTAACTTCCCCACAGAAGTGTGACAATAAAGTATTAAAGCTTTCGTGACTGCATAAAATTACTCATTGGTTTTTTCGGTAAAGTCCGTATGTAGAAATACAATAAAATTATATTAAAACAAAATAAGATGTGCCCTTTTTGAGCTGCCATTTTGTATTTACAAGAGGTGGTCAATTTTTGAGCCGCCGTTTTGTATTTACAAGAGGTGGTCCTTTTTTGAGCTGCCATTTTTTATGTGTAAGATGTGCGTGTTTGAGCTGCCGCTCTCGCTCTGGCCCCTCCCCCCCTCCAACCGTATTTCCTATTTAAGCTTCTGTTCATCCCTCTGCCCCCCCCCCCCCTCTCTCTCTGCCTCCCTGTCCGTCTTTCCTCCCTCCTTACCTATTGGTGGACTTGTATATGTATTTATACTGACCGTGTACCTCATATTTTTCATTCTATCTATGCTGGTATCTGCAATCCAAAGGTTGACCACGAAATTTAACACTTCTGAAATTCGTGGTCTGCCAGGAAGTGTCTAACTGTGTTGTTGGCCTGACTGGATGTGCTTCAAATAATGTTTATTCAGGTTTGTTGAATTCTCGTCTCTCATCTTTTTGTTGTATTTACCTCCGCGATTTGTTCTTGACACCTGATGAAGATCGCTTGCGTTGTGATCGAAACGTCGTGATTGTTTTTTGTTTTAATATAATTTTATTGTATTTCTACATACGTGACTTTACCGATAAAACCAATGCGTAATTTTATGCAGTCGCGAAAGCTTTAATACTTTATTAAGCGAGATATTCTTAGCTCTTTCGGTAAAGTCACGTTAAAGGGAAACAATAAAATATATATAAAAAATAAAAATTCTCACGACGTTTCGACCATAACACAAACGGTCATCATCAGGTGTGAAAAGCAACGGCAAGAAACATTTGAAAGAAGTGGCGGTTTGCATTTATTCATTTATTTTTAAACGGTTATTTATTTATTTAAAAAACGTTAGCGCCACGGGCAGCGATTTGGCAATTTATTTAGAAAGTCAATGTCATGTGACATTGACTTCTCCAAGACAGAGGTTCTCTGCAAGCCATCTGGCTACAATGATGAGAGATTCGTTCATGAGGCTATCCACATATACAAGCACAGAAACAATTTCAACCGAGAAGATGGATTCTGGCTAAGCAATCATTGGAAGGATTTGATAAACCATTTCGGGTCTTAATTGATTGTTCACGCTTATGGTGGCTTTCAGAGAGCATACATTAATTTTTCGTCTCCCCCTCCTCTTTTCAGAACATAGATGGACTCGTCCTTCTAAACAAACTGCCAAATCGCTGCCCGTGGTGCTAACGGGTTTTTTAAAATAAATAAAAACACCGTTTATAAATACATAAATACAAACCGCCACTTCTTTCAAATGTTTCTTGCCGTTGCTTTTCACACCTGATGATGACCGTTTGTGTTATGGTCGAAACGTCGTGAGAATTTTTTTGTTTTATATATATTTTATTATTTTATTGTTTCCCTTTAACGTGACTTTACCGAAAGAGCTAAGAATATGAATTACTGCAGTCACGAAAACTTTAAATCAAAATTTAAGCGAGATAATTTAAGCAAACGCGATCAGGCGAGGGCAGGAGGCAAGGCCCCGCGTGGATAGGCCCCGCGTTGTAAACTTCCAACCTGGACATCGCTTCCATGCTCGCTGCTACTCAATTGACATCCCTACGAGAGAGAGCGAGGTTCTACCTCGGTAAACAACCACAACCACCGCCACAACCACCACCACAACCGCGATGAGAATTTCTCACCACGGATTTCAGTGCACGGTCGGAGCGGCAACTTCCTTTAAGTCGCGAAGTCACACTGCAGCAGGAGGTGACATGACGTCACTTGTGGATATTATCACACTCAACGATTGGCTCCGTGATTTAAATAAATTATGTTAATGAACCTGGCCCGAACCGCCAGTCATCGGGCGAAGCTTTGCCCAAATAAGGATTGGCACTGGAACGTATCGGCAGCAGCCAAGCGGAGGTGACGTCACGCTCACGAGCGCGGTGGTCGGGGTTGGGGTGAATAACGTTGTGACATGACGTCACTAGCGAAGCACACCTCCGATGAGGTCACGCTGAGCGGTGACGTCAGAGAGCGGGGTCAGAGTGCAAGTTTGTTGACAATAGGGGAGCGGCAGTGACGTGTGTGAGCGCTGCGCTCCGCACCCGACCAGCCGAGTTCCATTCCCGCTCGTGGCCAATACCGCCAGTGACGATTTTCTGAACCGGTCCTGAGCCTCCCCTACGTCGACTCAGCCTCAAACGAGTACCCGGTGCGGTGTGTAAACATCGCCACTACGGAGACAAAGGCGGCCGGGCGTGGTGCTGGCCACCCACCCCCTCGTGTGCCGTCCCACCCTTAATAGGTGCTCGCTAACAGCACTTGCCCCTACAGTCTGTTAAGGCTGTACGGGGGATCTTTGTATTTGTGTGTTGGGAGCAAGTGTGGGTGCTGATGCCCCCCTCCCCACTCACGCGTCCTAACCGCGCGGATTACGTAATCTTGTTTAAATCGCCGCTCGCAGCTGTTTGGAATTAATTAATTAATCTACTAAGCCGTCGTGTCAACAAGCCGGCCGGCTGCGCTCGGAATCAATTAATTAATTAATTATTCTCTGCGCAATACGCTCGCGGCGTGGGAGAACGTTCATCTATTTATTTGTATATATGCGCGCTCCGTCCACACACTGATTGGAGTCACCCACACACAGCAGTGCGCTAACCGCTGTCCCACCGCTCTTGCCACTCTTCACACCACGCGTCAACCAACAATCTGGCACCGAGGTTTTCATTTCCGGCGCGAATAGCGAACCCTTGTTTGTGGTCTCCCCCCAGCCAGCCCCTCCAGACAGCGCCTAACCTCTTATCACCTTACCCTCGCAACGTGCCATGACCCCACGCTAGGGCTGACGGCGAACTGGGCTGAATCGGCCCCCCATATGCTCACTCACCTCACAGCTGCACGATGGGGGTTGGAGAAGATGCTCGCCTCGAAGACTTTTGCCCGGATCAATCGTTCGCAGCTGCGCCCAACAAACGTCAGTTTCAGTTTATTTAGTTTCAGTTTATTTATTTTCGTATAGCCTTGTGAGCCATTCGACTCTTGAATCGGGTGCAACCACAACAACCAAAAAAATAAAAACACGAACAAGAAAAAACATATTCTTAGTTCTTTCGGTAAAGTCACGTTGAAGGGAAACAACAAAATAATAAAATATATATAAAACAATAAAAACATTCTCACGACGTTTCGACCATAACACAAAAGACGACCGTTTGTGTTATGGTCGAAACGTGAGAATTTTTTTATTGTTTTATATATATTTTATTATTTTGTTGTTTCTCTTCAACGTGACTTTACCGAAAGAACTAAGATTATGAATTACTGAAGTCACGAAAGCTTTAAATCAAAAAAGAAAAAAGATCTTAAAGTGACAATGTGACTTTGTGCAAGAAAAAATTGATGAATAAAAACTGCAAAATATTCCTGAAAAAAGCACCGTACACCAACGCTGTGTGCAAAAAATCCCAGTGGGATGCAAGTCAAACAACACCACAAGAAAACTTAGATTAAGGCCATCAGTCTAACTCCTTACTACAACAAAACAAACATGTCCAAACCAAAAAAGTTTTCTAAATAACCAAAAAATAAAGCCATAATTGCAATGTAACAGTGATCACAGGGACTGTGACCGAATTTTTACATTAAACTACATAAATAACATGTAACACCAAATACTAGAGCCATAGCTGGCTGCATGAGTTACTACACAACAACAGAAGCATCAGTCAGAGTATCAAATTTTTCAATGTACCTTTAAGATCAGCACTCTAAATCAAAATACAGATAATACTTTGCAGCATCATCCGGAGCAAAACATTTTATTTTATTTTACGCCAAGGAATAGCAGTGGCAGCTAGGGTTGTACAACTCCTCTAGAGAAGTTCTGAGAGAAGATCTCATTTGTAGCGATTCAAGTTGCAGTTTATTGGCAATAGCATTCCAGACCCTGGGGGCATCAATAGCAAAGGCCCTTCCTCCAGTTTTTGTACGGCAATAGGGAATGTGAAGCTGGTAAATGAGCGAAGACCTGAGGTCAAATTTGTTCTTTGAAACAGAGAGGAGATCCAGCAGGTAGTCTGCGGATTTTTTTGTGAGTACATCGTGAATAAATGAGATCTGGTGCACAAGCCGTCGAACATTAAGAGATGTTAAGTTTGACCTAATGTAGAGATCACAGTGGTGAGTCCTATATGGGCAGTTCAATGTAAATCTTAAGGCCGAGTGATGATGTAATGAAGCTTCTTCAGTACAGTACTTGGGGCTGATTTATACACGATGTCACAGTAGTCAAGTAGAGGCAGTATGGTAGCTTTTATCAATTCCAAACGGAATATTTGGGGGAAGCAGTGCTTGTTTCGATAAAGAAAACCAATTTTTATTTTTGTATTTTTACCAATATAATCAATGTGATCTTGAAACTTCAGTTTTGAATCCAGGATGACCGCAAGATACTTATAGATCTTGACTTGCTCTATTTGATAATTATTTAAGGAATGTAATTGGGGAAAAATAAATTCCTGCTTTAGTTCTGGTGAGAAGCATAGCACCTTGGTTTTGGCGGTATTCAGGAATAGTTTATTCAGGACACGGACGCTGAGGGCAGCTGGTCTCCACACGACTCCAGAAGAACTCTGATCTATTTCGGCTCTCTCCTATCTTCGCAAAATCCCTTAATCCCCTGGTGACATGCTGTCATCCTGCGCGTCCAATCGAATGCTTATTGCGGCCGTTTTTGAGCACTCTGGGCGTTGGTGGGGGGCACTACGTCACCTCCCCACCTTCCATTGTCCTTGCAGCGGCGTTCCTTATCGCTGACTCGCCGGTTAACCTGGATGCCCGCTCGACCGAATACACACCCGGGGCACCCGCGGGGATTTCCCCGCACCCGCCCGACTGTTTACGCTGTCAGCAGGGGCGACTGCCTTGGGGACCCCCCCCCACCCCCCGTGTCGTGTATGCTTCATCACGGCCGGCCTGTAAAGCTCTATGCCCCATTTTGGTGGGGGCCGCTATGGAATCTGGCCTGGGGGGGGTCCGGCCAATCTCCGGGTCCATGGAAACCGTGGAACATCCCTAAGGGGTGCCCGTGTAAAAACCCATCGTACCCGGGGGCCCCCCCTCGAGACCCTACGAGGGTGCATGTGAATGTTTAGTGGGGGCATGCGTGCGTTCGTGGGGGGGGGGGGGTGCGAGGAGAGGACAGCGCCGGCCGAGTTGCTCCGCTGCGGTGGCACCACACAAGTTTGAGTGGCGTGTTGTCGTGGGAGTTGAACGGGCGTGTGCTGCTACTGACAGTCGTTGACTACGGTTGGAGAGACGCTGATAATAACAACTGCCATTCGCCACTAAGTGGCGGTGACGTCACCAAGACGCTTGTGCCAGGCCATGTGCACCTTGAGGCCACGTGAAGTGTCGAACGCCCGCTGGCAGGTCACAGGGCAGACCCAGGTGCCACGGGTCAACTGACTGAGATGAGTGTCTGATGCACCACCTGTGCCTCCTACTGTGCCAACTTGCTGTGCTTTAGCCACCCGGCGCTCCGTTCGTTGTTGTGAGCGCCGCTCCTCCGCCCTCCGTTGTTGTTGGAGGGCGACTGCCTCCAACTGGCCAGTAGCAGCGTCCTTCACGAGCCTCCTCCACTGAGGCCGATCTTGACACCGCTGGTACCAGTCATCGGCAAGTCCACTCAGCTCCACGTCCTCCTGTACCACATCACCCCATCTCTCTAGCCCGTGCCACGCCCGTTTAGCCCCCTCTATCTTGTTGAACAAAAGCTGTTTAGGCATGCGGTGGCTGGGCATGCTTGCTACATGACCCAGCCAACGCCGCCTTGCCTGCCCAGATCTTTCAATGATTTGTGAGCTCCTCACACAATCCAGCCTGGTTAAACCCAGGATGGATCGTAGGCCAGCCAGCCTAAATGTTTCCAACCGGTGAAGATGCTCCATTAGGGGGGTCCACGTTTCGCAAGTATAGTGAAAGGAATAACCGTGGCCGAGAAGACCTTAAGCTTCGTGCGGAGCGACAGACCAGGCAGCTTCCACACAGCGTTACGCAACCGATTAAAAGATAATGCCGCTCGACTGATTCGGAGTGAGACCTCTGCTGTTAAACTGGAGCCGGTCATGAGCACACTGCTCAGGTAGGGAAACTCTCCACTCTCTCCACAACTGCCCCATCACAGATTGGGAGTTGTGGGGGTGGAGTATCTGATGGTACAAAATACCCAGGCAGGTGCTTAGTTTTGGTGGGGCTGATGGCAAGGCCCCATCTCTTCGTGGCACGCTCCAGTTTTGGCAGCAGCACCTCCAACTCCTCCTCTGAATGAGCAGCAATTACCAAATCATCGGCATACATAATGTGGTTGACGAATAGGGAGCCATCCCTTGACCGCACCCGGGCATCGATCAGCCTCCCATTATATCTGTACCAAATGGAAATTCCCCCGGTACAGCTATTGAAGGCTTCACAAACTACGTGGTCAAAATAGATGTTAAATAATGTGGGAGCCAGAGGACAGCCCTGTCGCACCCCAAGGTGTACAGGGAATGGCTCTGACTCCCGGCCACGTAGTTTTACCCAGGCCCGCTCACCATCATGAAGGTCCTTAATGATCCTGAGCAGAGGGTCAGAGACTCCGAAAGCACGAAGAACCCAGAGGCCAGGCATAATGATGGTATAATAGGCTTTGACCAGGTCAAGGAAGCAGAGATGTAGGTCTTGTTGGAATTCCCTACACCTCTGCTGTAGCAGACAGACAGAAAATATGGCATCTGTGCAGGATCGCCCTTTCCCGAAACCGCATTGGGGCTCCGCAAGCCTCTCCTCAGCGTGCCTAGCAAGGCGAGGTTAAATAGTCCTTGCCAGGACCTTTCCCGGCACACTGAGGAGTGAGATGCCCCTGTAGTTGTTACAGTCTCTGCGGTCCCCCTTCTTAAAGAGGGGGACCAACAGGGCATCCCTCCAATCCTCCGGAACCCGTCCAGTGGTCCAGACTGTTGTTATTATATCATGTAGGGCAGTCTGTGCACAAACGCCACTCTCCCTCAGCATTTCGCTTGGGAGTTCATCTCTGCTCGGTGCCTTTCCTGGTCTCAGACTCTGGATCACCTTCAGTACTTCTTCAACGGATGGCGCCTCAGCCAGCCACTCATAGGGGGTGACTTCCTCCTCCAATATTTGAGGCACTGCAGCCTCAGCAGGGTCATCCCCACTTTGTCCCATTATGTTTTCCATGCTGAGGGATTCACCCGCTCCCAGTACCTCACAGAAATGCTCAGCAAATCTGGAAACCTGTTCCTGGGGGTCGGAGATTGGATCACCATTCTTTCTCCAAATGATGGTAATAGGTGTGGCGCTGCAGGTTACTTTTTTGGAGTTAAATAGAGATTTGTGATCACGGGCCATTGAGGCAGACTCCATCTCCTCAGCAACCCGCGACGACCACCCATCCTTGCAGCGCCTCACGGCTCTCCGAACCTCCGAGCAAAGGCAGCGGTAAGCCTCCTCATTCTCTGACGTGGGATCCTGTAGCCGATGAGAGTGGGCTTGTCGCTTTTTCTCAACCATCCTGAACACCTCCTCTGTCAGCCAGGGTCTCTGGGGAGGTCTGGACCGCGTTTCCCAAAGCAGCCATTGAAGCTGCATGAGTAACAGTCCTAAACCTCGCCCATTTACCCTCGACATCAGGAGGAGTGAGGGATGATGCCAACCCCAGCCGCAAGCGATTATGAATTTTTGCAACTTCCATTAGCTAGCTGAGACCAGGCCACCTTAGGTTAGAATGGGGTCCTGGGTGTACACTCACCACTGGAGTGCAAGAATGGCAGGCGCATCTTACAGATGACAAGTCGATGGCCAGAGGGCAGATCAGCTCCACGGTAGGTCCTGGTGTCAAGAACATGGGCTTGCATCCGCTGGTCCGTCACTATGTAGTCCAGCAGATGTTCTTGCTTGGACCCGGCATGCATCCATGATGTTGTGTGGGTGCGCCGATGCCGGAACAGCGTGTTGGTAATTACAAGCCCATGAGCTGCACAAAAAGCTAGCAGCCTCCTACCGTTGTAATTGAGTTGATCTGGCCCATGCATTCCAATCACTCCAGACCAGGTGCCAGCATCATGACCAACTCGGGCATTGAAATCACCCAACTTGATGACTCTATCCCGAGGGGCCACTTTAGCCAGCACCCGTGACAGGTCACAGAAGGCATCTGACTCATCGGCCTTCCCTGAATCCCTCTACGGATGTTCGTCTTCGGTGGGGGCATAAGTAATCACGAGCACCACTTCTCGCCTCCGATTAATGGGAAGGCGAGCCCAAAGTAGCCTGGGGCTTACAGCTTCCCACACCTTACCGCCACACTCCCACGTCTCTTTCATTCTTTTGTTAAGAAGAAGAGCCACACCCTGTTGTTTGGCAGTCTCCTGCCCCGAGTAGAGGACTGTCCACCCCTCATGGTGGCAGGAGCCAGAGCCGGTCTACCGGACCTCCTGAATGCCACAGAGATCCGGGCGGTACCGGTCTAGTTCCCGACAGAGGAGTGGCAGCCACTCCTCCGCAGTGAGCGTTCGAACATTCCACGTGGTCATCCGTAGTGGCTTGTCGTTGTTTCTGGAGGAGCCCCTAGGGTAAAGATTCAATCTCCTCGCTCCGCGAGATGGGGTTTGGCCAGGTGACGTCATACACGCCCGTCTCCTCGGAGCCTCCGGCATAAGCTTATTAGTTAGATATTTTAGCCGTGGTTTAGTGGTAATTTATTAAAGGGTTAGCAGCCCCTCGCACCCGTCCAGAGCCTCCATTTCGCCACGGTGGTGGTCACAGAAGCCATGAGGGGAGAGGCCAATCGGAATTGGCCCTCCCCCCACAGCACTGTCTACGAAGGACAGAGAGATGTTGAATCGAACAAACTTAACTCGCTCCATTGAAAGATATTCCTCGATCTTTGCCCATTCCCGGAAGTTGTTCTATTTTCTATATATTTTATTGCATGTGGTGTGTACGTGTATGCAATGTGGGATATCGATGAACACAGATATGAACAAGATCAGCAGACAAGACGTCTTTCAAACTCTACGGCACGTGACAGAGATAAGTTGCCCCCCCCACCCCCCCGTGGCTCGCCCCGCTCAGCTGAGCATTGTTTTAATGCGGTGGGCTCACACGAAATTGATTTCTGTAGGCTGAAGGTACTTTGAAGCGCACAACTTCATCTGTGACGAACACTGCACTTTCCGTCATTTTCTTGCAGGGGGCGCTGCAAACCTACGCGCCCCCTGCATTAACGACGGAGGCGCAGGGACAGACGCGGAATCACTTTGGAATCGATTTGCAGACACCGGTCTTCTCGCACAGCCAGCTGTGTCGCCTCATCTCGATCCCGCGATCTCAAACAGGTGAAAGTCCGCATCGAACCGAATCCCTGGCAAGGCCATCTACTTGACGAGAGAAAATTCACACAAATTGTCGTTTTCAATTACTTCTTCGAGAAGTAAAATGATAAAAGCTTTTAATGAAATAAAATTATCAAATTAAAAAATATAATACAATTCAAAGTTGTTTCATTTTAAAAATTCAAAACGGAACATCGGGTGCTTGTGTAGTGCCGTGAATTTACTCGGACGACAACCGCCTTTCTTCCGTCACTTTTATTTCCATCGTTCCGCACACACTATAATTTCTCCTCTCCGCGCTCCGCCAACTCGGACACACCGATTCCCCTCAGCACCGTCCGCGCATACTCCTCCCACACACAGTGGTTCTCTATCTGCTCACACACAGTGTCTCGTCTATCTCTTCACACGCAGTGACTTTATCTATCTCCGCACACACAGTGACTTGTCTATTCACACGCAGTGACTCTATCTATCTCCGCACACACAGTGACTATCTATCCATTACTCTCCCTGTACCTATCTCCCCCGTAACTACCTCTCTGCTCATGCCAACTCTCCCTATCGCTATTTACTGTCCTTTGGGTTCGGCTCTCAATCTATTCTTCCCTAACATTTGCCGGCTCTCCTCTTCGCATCTCTCCACCTCTCGCCAACAACTGCCCAACAACAACTCAACTCCCCGTTCAAGTCACCTAGAGTTTTATCCCCTTTCCAATCAGCCTTAATTGCCACGTGGCTCGCTGGCATTTTCCCGCCAGCTCGCACCTGTCCAACGGTCCAGACTTTGCGACGCCGCCACTTAACGCTAACAGCCTCTCGACCAATCACAGCCCTCGTGCCATGACTCCTTTAATTACTTCGGTTTACGCCACCCGACTCCACCACCTGCTCGACCTTATGTGACCCACACTGCTTGTATGTCTGTATGTACTGTATGTGGCCAATTTACCCATGCGTATCTTTTACTCCACTACACTTGCGTGGATGCGTCGTTCGCGAAACTTTTTTCGTGACTTTCCTGGCCCAAGGCCAAAAATGGTTGAGGGTCGCCGCAGGCGATCAGGCTTGCTTCAACCCATGGTTGTGAACATCCAGACGTAACTCGTCAAGGACCATTTCTTGTCCGAGTTCGCCAACATATAAGACGTCATGCAAAATTATTAGTGTTGTTATGGAGAATGTATCTACTAGATGTGCTTTGCCTTGTAACCGAATACAAATCTGGACCAAAAATTAATTTCAAATGTGCTCTTAAAATTACCTCTTTGCTATGAAGCAGATCAGCAGACACGACATCTTTCATTTATCGATCTCTCCACAAAACAAAGGAATGTTTTACACAAACTACAACTAGTTACTGCACTGCAATATACTGCACCAGGTTACATCACATTAATAAGAAGCTATTTAAAAACCGCACCATCTGTTTAACAGTGTTTGTACAACATACTATTGCGCCATTCAAAACGAGGCCATTGCATGCTGGCGTCTCAGTCAAAATTGAGCTAATTCTAAACATTACCTACAAACAACACAACTGAGATGCCAAATCAACCATCGCCCCCTACTGACAGGCTCTTGTCCACATTAAGGCCAGTGCAGGGCCATGTTGTATATATCGGGTCTTGCAAATTTAATAAAAAGTTAACTAAAAATTAAATGTAAATGTAAAGTATCCGAAATTATGCTAATTTATGTAATCATTCAGATTATAGGGTTTTCCCCTTTTTTCTGGCAACAAAACTGAAACCTTTTTTACTAGGATTCATGTCTGCATTTACCACAATACCTGCAGTCAAAATGCACCTGGGTTTGTTTTTTACCTTTTAAGGCTACTTCCTTGCGTGGTGTGACTTGTGGAAGGCAGCTGCTGTGAGGGGTGAGCGTGGTTGTTGCAATTTTTTTGCCTCATGCTACACCCCAATTGATTAAACTAAATATTTTAGCAGATTCTTCATATCAATTTTGGAAAAAGGCCTAAATATACAACAGCCACCACCTTGTGCTACACAGGGGCAGCTGCTACTTAGGGGTGCTCTTTGAGTGTTTGAGACGAGATACGATATGAAACTCCGAATTGCCAAGGCGATGAAGCACCATATAAATTCAATTATTAGAACATAGTGAATGCTTGGGAGATTATTGGCTCTCGCTCCTGGTTAGAGATCTCCCCAACCCACAGGTCCACAAAGACTGGCCACTCTTACCATGCAGGTTGAACCTAGGAATTGAGTGCTCAACTTCACATTATTTTAATTAAAGGCCTGTGACAAAGGTGCATCTATTGGAGCGACATCGTCTCAGGCTTACACATCTACCGGGTCTCCATTTGACTTTGTATTGTCTCGGAGGAAGTCCACCCACACCTCCACTTCCACAAACTGCTGGGAGTTGCCTCGCTCTGCCTCACAGTCAGAATTCTCCTCCTGCTTCACATTGCCTCCATCGATGCGAAGGTCCCATTTTGGAGATGAATCTTCATCTTCACATTTTACCTTCACTTCTTCGCTCTTCACCATCACATCTTCATATTTCACCATCACCTCTTCATATTTCACCGTCAACTCTTCATATTTAACCTTGATACCTTTAAAAGTGTCCAAGCTGGGATTTTCTTCCGGTTCTTGTTTCATGAGGGATGGGCTCACTGCGGCACTTTGACTTTCACATGCTGATTTCAGAATCCGCTCTTTGTGGATCTTCTGATGCTTGTGTGTTCTCTGGTGTCCTTGAAGATGTGTTGACTGTGCAAATGCCTTCCCACACACACTGCACTTGAAGGGTTTCTCTCCCGTGTGTGTCCTCTGGTGTGTTATAAGAGTAGATGAACGTGCAAACGCCTTCCCGCACACACTGCACTTGAAGGGTTTCTCTCCCGTGTGTGTTCTCTGGTGTTTTATAAGAGCAGATGAACGTGCAAATGCATTCCCACACAAACTGCACTTGAAGGGTTTCTCTCCCGTGTGTCTTCTCTGGTGTGTTATAAGAGCAGATGACTGTGCAAACGCCTTCCCACACACACTGCACTTGAAGGGTTTCTCTCCCGTGTGTCTTCTCTGGTGTATGATAAGAGCAGATGACTGTGCAAACGCCTTCCCACACACACTGCACTTGAAGGGTTTCTCTCCCGTGTGTGTTCTCTGGTGTCTTATAAGAGTAGATAACTGTGCAAACGCCTTCCCACAAACACTGCACTTGAAGGGTTTATCTCCCGTGTGTGTTTTCTGGTGTGATACAAGAGCAGATAACTTTGCAAACGCCTTCCCACACACACTGCACTTGAAGGGTTTCTCTAACGTGTGTGTTATCTGGTGTGCTACAAGAGTAGATGAACGTGTAAACGCCTTCCCACACACACTGCACTTGAAGGGTTTCTCTCCCGTGTGTGTTTTCTGGTGTGATACAAGAGTAGATGATTGTGCAAATGCCTTCCCACACACACTGCACTTGCAGGGTTTCTCCCCTGTGTGTGTTATCTGGTGTGTTACAAGATTAGATGAACGTGCAAACGCCTTCCCACACACACTGCACTTGAAGGGTTTCTCTCCCGTGTGTGTTCTCTGGTGTATTACAAGAGCAGATGACTGCGAAAACGCCTTCCCACACACACTGCACTTGAAGGGTTTCTCTCCCGTGTGTGTTCTCTGGTGTATTACAAGAGCAGATGAACGTGCAAACGCCTTCTCACACACACTGCACTTGAAGGGTTTCTCTCCCGTGTGAGTTCTCTGGTGCTGTGTCAAATGTCCAGGACGATCTGTGCTGTATTCACGCCGGTCGCATTGTTGCCTTTTTGTACCGAGCTGCGCCGAGAGCCTTTGCTCCATCAGACCAATTCTGCAGAGGAAGTGACAGCTGCAGACAGAAAAAAAGAACATCCATACAATCTACACGTCAGTATCGATGCACAGATGAATGCATATATACAGTAACACGTGATTTACACGTCTATACTTATTCATATATTCATAATATAGTGGAAAAGTTTCCCAAATTCATCACACGGGCTGTTATGGTACACGATGAGAGGGCGAATGGTCACAAACGTGCCTGGAAGCCCTCGTTGCTTCAAAATGAATGTTAACCCAAAGCTCCGAGCACACAATTTCGGCTGTCTGGCTACAAAAGAAATATTTATGAAAGCTAAATTCAGCTGACATAGCAAAGGGTGTTGAAAATAATGCTATTTGTGTTATGCATAAATTAATGTTCAATCGCAACTTAGAGGTGTGAAGCCAGGCTCAGATGTCCTTCAATGCTGGGATGAACAGATCCGACTTCAGCTGCATGTGTGTGCTGTGTTAACTTCCTGACCGTTTTCATTCTTACAAAGAGTTCCAGAGGAAAGCAAAAAATAAACTACTGTTTTGATATAACCTCCATGTTCAACAGAGTTAAGAGACTTTACTGCAAACACAAATTTTACACTGTCACACACTGGCATGGTAAACAAGTGGCGGTGTGTCCAGACCCATGCCTGGCCACCTTCATACGCTCAGTATTAATGCTTCCTCACTCCACCAAGTAATTCATTGAGGATCAATCAACACAGCCGAGGCTGCGTGTCTCTCTCTCTCTCTTCCCGTGGTCGCGTGGATTTTCCTCCGGATACCCCGGTAACCCTTCCACATGTAGAGAGTGAACACCACCACGCGTCTAGAGTGAACGCCGCCACACGTCCAGAGTGAACGCCGCCACGTGTCTAGAGTGAACGCCGCCACGCGTCCAGAGTGAACACCACCACGCTGTTGACCAGCCTGACCTTCCTCTTTGGTTCTTTCGGTAAAGTCACGTAGAATGAGAATAAAATAATAAATTAATAAAATAACACAACACAAGCCTCACACAACACAAGCCTCACCTTGTGTTGTGTGCAGGTCGCTTCTGAAAACAAGAGCGTTATAGCAGCTCAAGCGGGCTGGGCCTGGTAAAAAAATAAAACAAAAACTGCGTGAATATTTAATGTAAAACAAAGTTTCAAAGTGGCGAGCCGTGTGAAGACAAATTAAACTTAAGCGAGATAACTGAAGCAAACGCGATCAGGCGAGGGCAGGAGGCAAGGCCCCGCGTGGATAGGCCCCACGTAAACTTCCAACCTGGACATCGCTTCCATGCTCGCTGCTACTCAATTTGCTTCCCTACGAGAGAGAGCGAGGCTCTACCTCTGTAAACTAAAACAACCACCACCACAACCACCATCACAACAACCACAACCGCGATGAGAATTTCTCACCTCGGATTTCAGTGCACGGTCGAAGCGGCAACTTCCTGTTACGTCGCGACGTCACGCGGCAGCAAGAGGTGACAAGACGTCACTTTCGGGTACTATAACATCCAACGATTGGCTCCGTAACTTAAATAAATTATGTTAATGAATCTGGCCCACTCGTGGAGGGATGGGTCGTGGATGCCGAACCTGTCGCAAAAAACGCGCGACGGCTTTCACGAATACATTATGTTAATGAGCCGACACTCACCGGGCGTAGCTTTGCCCAAATAAGGATTGGCACTGGAACAGAAATCGGCTGCGGCCAAGCGGAGGTGACATCACGCTCATAAGCACGGTGGTCGGGGGTGGGGTGAATACCGTGGTGACATGACGTCACTAGCGAGGCACACCTCCGATGAGGTCACGCTGAGCGGTGACGTCAGAGATCGGGGTCAGAGTGCAAGTTTGTTGACAGAAGGAGAGCGGCAGTGACGTGCTGAGCGCTGCGCTCCGCACCGGACCAGCCGAGTTCCATTCCCGCTCGTGGCCAACACCGCCAGTGACGATTTTCTAAACCGGTCCTGAGCCTCCCCTACGTCGACTCAGCCTCAAACGAGTACCCGGTGTGGTGTGTAAACATCGCCACTAGGGAGACAAAGGCGGCCGGGCGTGGTGCTGGCCACCCACCCACCCCCTCGTGTGCCGTCCCACCCTTAATAGGTGCTCGCTAACAGCACTTGCCCCTACACTCTGTTAAGGCTGTACGGGGGATCTTTGTATGTGTTGGGAGCAAGTGTGGGGGCTCATGCCCCCCCCTCCCCACTCACGCGTCCTAACCGCGCGGATTACGTAATCTTGTTTAAATCGCCGCTCGCAGCTGTTTGGAATTAATTAATCTACTAAGCCGTCGTGTCAACAAGCCGGCCGGCTGCGCACGGAATCAATTAATTAATCTCTGAGCAATACGCTCGCGGCGTGGGAGAACGTTCATCTATTTGTATATATGCGCGCTCCGTACACACACTGATTGGAGTCACCCACACACAGCAGTGCGCTAACCGCTGTCCCACCGCTCTTGCCACTCTTCACACCACGCGTCAACCAACAATCTGGCACCGAGGTTTTTATTTCCGGCGCGAATAGCGAACCCTTGTTTGTGGTCCCCCCCCCAGCCAGCCCCTCCAGACAGCGCCTAACCTCTTATCACCTCACCCTCGCAAAGTGCGATGACCCCACGCTAGGGCTGACGGCGAACTGGGCTGAATCAGCCCCCCATACGCTCACCTCACAGCTGCACGATGGGGGTTGAGGAGGATGCTCGCCTCGAAGACTTTTACCCCCCCCCCCCTCCCGTGGCTCGCCCCGCTCAGCTGAGCATTGTTTTAATGCGGTGGGCTCACACGAAATTGATTTCTGTAAGACGAAGGTAGTTTGAAGCGTACAACTTCATCTGTGACAAACACTGCACTTTCCATCATTTTCATGCAGGGGGCGCTACAAACCTACGCGCCCCCTGCATTAACAACGGAGGCCCAGGGACAGACGCTCGATCACTTTGGAATCGATCTGCAGACGCCGGTCTTCTCGCAAGGCCAGCTCTGTGTCGCCTCATCTTGATCCCGCGATCTCAAACAGGTGAAAGTCCGCATCGAACCGAAACCCCCGGCAAGGCCATCTACTTGATGAGAGAAAATTCACACAAAGTGTCGTTTTCAATTACATCTTCCAGAAGTAAAATGATATAAGCTTTTAATGAAGAAATGAAATCATCAAATCAAAAAGAATAATACAATTCAAAGTTGTTTCATTTTAAAACTTAAAAACGGAGCATCGGGTGCTTGCGTGGATGCGTCGTTCGTGAAACTTTTTTCGTGACTTTCCTGGCCCAAGGCCAAAAATGGTTGTGAGGGGCGCCGCAGGCGGTCAGGCTTGCTTCAACCCATGGTTGTGAACATTCAGACGTAAATCGTCAAGGACCATTTCTTGTCCGAGTTCGCCAACATATAAGACGTCATGCAAAATCATTAGTGTTGTTGTGGAGAATGTATCTACTAGATGTGCTTTGCCTTGTAACCGAATACAAATCTGGACCAAAAATGAATTTCAAATGTGCTCTTAAAATTACCTCTTTGCTATGAAGCAGATCAGCAGACACGACATCTTTCATTTATCGATCTCTCCACGAAACAAAGGAATGTTTTACACAAACTACAACTAGTTACTGCACTGCAATATACTGCACCAGGTTACATCACATTAACAAGAAGCTATTTTTAAAAAAAACGCACCATCTGTTTAACAGTGTATGTACAACATACTATTGCGCCATTCAAAACGAGTAGGCCATTGCATGCTGGCGTCTCAGTCAAAATTGAGCTAATTCTAAACATTACCTACAAACAACACAACTGAGATGCCACATCAACCATCGCCCCCTACTGACACGCTCTTGTCCACATGCAGGCCAGTGCAGGGCAATGTTGTATATATCGGGTCTTGCAAATTTATAAAAAAATTTAATCAAAATTTAAATACAATTTTTAAGTATCCGAAATTATGCTCATTTATGTAATCATTCATGTTATGTTTTGCTAATTGGGGGTGGGGGGGGGGGCTTGGGGGGTGTAATTGCATTGTTTTGCAAGTGCATGTGATTATGCTAATATATGCAATGATGATAATTAGGCTCTGCCTCGTTGTCTAGGGTTGTATTATTAATCGGGATAATACAATTGTAGAGGAGTAGAATGGGGAAGTGGCATCACTTGTGCTGTCCAGGGCGATGACGTGACGTCATGCGCTCGGGGCAGCAGAGTGACGTCACGGCTCCTGAAGGATAAAAAGGGGACCCCGTGACGAAAGCGGTGTCGTAGCTGGAGAGTAGGGTCTGAGAAGGGTGAAACGGGGAGCCAGGGGCAAGAGGGTAGGGATAGGGGAGAGCACAGTGCCAGGCTAGACGTGGCTGTGCTCCTCGCTCGGCCGTGTTGGTTGATCCCACGGCCGGGGCAGAGGAGACAGCACAGGGCAGCCGGCTGTGTTGGGACCTAGCCCGGGACCCCTAACCCCTGGGGAGTTGTTCACCCCTGTGTATTGTTAAAGATTTGTAATAAAACCTTGGCGGAAGCCCCTACCTTATCTTAGCCTCCGAGTGAGTCATCGGGAACTCCTTTACACAATGATCCTCACTTTAACTTTGACTGATTATGTCTTAAGTGTGTTTATGTCAAGTCTCAAGATTCAGATCTTACCGCAGGATACAGTTCTTATAATTAAGATTACGCATGAACTTAGGAAGGCACCACTCAGACACTTCTGTGTTAAGCAACTTTAATCTCTTAACAAAAACATAGCACTCTAATATACAAACTCTTATGCTAGGAATGTCAACACAGTACTCCTGGAGATGTTCTCCTCATTGATCCGTACATTTAACCCTCAATGATTACGTTACTTAAACTGGGTAACAGAACAATCGGTTAATTCCTCAGAGGACAGCGAGCATTCATGGCGATGGGAAAAAGTCCTTAAAAATTAATGTGACAATATTCATGCAAATAGCAATGTCCCGAAAGCAAAAGTAGACCTCAATGGATTCATTGGTAAGGTTATGCAATTAACGAAATGTCTTGGAACAATGGTGTGTGGCAGTGTGCCTGCTTCAGCAAATGCTTATCAATTGGCTAAGGCTTCAATACATTCGCAGGCAAGATTGTGATCAAAAGAAAGATTTCAACACAAGCCTCCCTGTGAATGTGTAGATTCGTAACATAGATGTTTCTAAATATTATTGGTTCTTTTGGTAAAGTCACGTA
This sequence comes from Petromyzon marinus, assembly GCF_048934315.1. Taxonomy (NCBI): domain Eukaryota; kingdom Metazoa; phylum Chordata; class Hyperoartia; order Petromyzontiformes; family Petromyzontidae; genus Petromyzon; species Petromyzon marinus. Next base: position 6,848,052 of record NC_133747.1, on the reverse strand, counting down.
GAAGGGAAACAATAAAATAATAAAAATATAAAATAAAATTGTCACGACTTTTTTCAAATTTTCTTGCTGTGCTCTTCGAGTGTTTGAGACGAGACACGATTCAAAACTCCAAATTGCCGAGACAATGAAGCAAGCACCATATAAATTCAATTATGACAAGTGAATGCTTGGGAGCGTATTGGCTCTCGCTCCTGGTTAGAGATCTACCCAACCCACAGGTCCACAAAGACTGGCCGCGCTTACCCTGCAGGTTGAACCTAGGAATTGAGTGTTTAACTTCACAATCTTGTCATTAAAGGCCTGTGACAAAGGTGCATCTATTGGAGCGACATCGTCTCAGGCTCACACATCTACCGGGTCTCCATTTGACTTTGTATTGTCTCGGAGGAAGTCTACCCACACCTCCACTTCCACAAACTGCTGGGAGTTGCCTTGCTCTGCTTCACAGTCAGAATTCTCCTCCTGCTTCACGTTGCCTCCATCGATGTGAAGGTCCGATTTTGGAGTTGCATCATCTTCACATTTTACCTTCACTTCCTCGCTCTTCGCCATCACTTCTTCACATTTCACCTCTTCACATTTCACCTTCATCACTTCATATTTCACCTTGATACCTTTAAAAGCGTCCAAGCTGGGATTTTCTTCCGGTTCTTGTTTCATGATGGATGGGCTCATTGCGGCAATTTGACTTTCACATGCTGATTTCAGATTCTGCTCTTTGGGGATCTTCCGATGCTTGTGTGTTCTCTGGTGACTTTGAAGATGCGATGACCGTGCAAACACCTTCCCGCACACACTGCACTTGAAGGGTTTCTCTCCCATGTGTCTTCTCTGGTGTGTTACAAGAATAGATGAAAGTCCAAACGCCTTCCCACACACACTGCACTTGAAGGGTTTATCTCCAGTGTGTCCTCTCTGGTGTGTTATAAGAGCAGATGAATGTGCAAACGCCTTCCCACACACACTGCACTTGAAGGGTTTCTCTCCCGTGTGTCTTCTCTGGTGTTTTACAAGAGTAGATGAAAGTGCAAACGCCTTCCCACACACACTACACTTGAAGGGTTTCTCTCCCGTGTGTCTTCTTTGGTGTGTTACAAGAGTAGATGAACGTGTAAACGCCTTCCCACACACACTGCACTTGAAGGGTTTCTCTCCCGTGTGTGTTTTCTGGTGTGCTACAAGAGAAGATGACTGCGCAAACGCGTTCCCACACACACTGCACTTGAAGGGTTTCTCTCCCGTGTGTCTTCTCTGGTGTGTTACAAGAGAGGATGAATGTGCAAACGCCTTCCCACACACACTGCACTTGAAGGGTTTCTCTCCAGTGTGTGTTTTCTGGTGTGATACAAGAGAAGATGACTCTACAAACGCCTTCCCACACACACTGCACTTGAAGGGTTTCTCTCCCGTGTGTCTTCTCTGGTGTGTTACAAGAGTATATGAACGTGCAAACGCCTTCCCACACACACTGCACTTGAAGGGTTTCTCTCCCGTGTGTGTTCTCTGGTGTTTTACAAGAGGAGATGAATTTATAAACGCCTTCCCACACACACTGCACTTAAAGGGTTTCTCTCCCGTGTGTGTTCTCTTATGTGTTATAAGAGCAGATGAATGTGCAAACGCCTTCCCACACACACTGCACTTGAAGGGTTTCTCTCCAGTGTGTGTTTTCTGGTGTGATACAAGAGAAGATGACTCTGCAAACGCCTTCCCACACACACTGCACTTGAAGGGTTTCTCTCCCGTGTGTGTTTTCTGGTGTGCTCCAAGAGAAGATGACTGTGCAAAGGCGTTCCCACACACACTGCACTTGAAGGGTTTCTCTCCCGTGTGTATTCTCTGGTGTGTTACAAGAGAGGATGAATGTGCAAACGCCTTCCCACACACACTGCACTTGAAGGGTTTCTCTCCAGTGTGTGTTTTCTGGTGTGATACAAGAGAAGATGACGCTGCAAACGCCTTCCCACACACACTGCACTTGAAGGGTTTCTCTCCCGTATGTCTTCTCTGGTGTGTTACAAGAGTATATGAACGTGCAAACGCCTTCCCACACACACTGCACTTGAAGGGTTTCTCTCCCGTGTGAGTTCTCTGGTGCTGTGTCAAATGTCCAGGACGATCCGTGCTGTATGCACGCCGGTCCCATTGTTGCCTTTTTGTACCAAGCCGCGCCGAGTGCCTTAGCTCCATCAGACCAATTCTGCAGAGGAAGTGACAGCTGCAGACAGAAAAAAAGAACATCCACACCATCTATACGTCAGTATCGATGCACAGAGGAATGCATATATACAGTAACACGTGACTTACACGTATATACTTATTCATATATTCATAATATAGTGAAAAAGTTTCCCCAATTCATCACACTGGCTGTTATGGCACACAATGAGAGGGTGAATGGTCACAAACATGCCTGGAAGCCTTCGTTGCTTCAAAATGAATGTTAACCCAAAACTCTGAGCACACAATTTCGGCTGTCTGGCTACAAAAGGAATATTTATGAAAGCTAAATTCAGCTGACATAGCAAAGGGTGTTGAAAATGATACTATTTGTGTTATGCAGAAATGCATAAATTAATGTTCAATCGCAACTTAGAGGTGTGAAGCCAGGCACAGATGTCCTTGAATGCTGGGATGAACAGATCCGACTTCAGCTGCATGTGTGTGCTGTGATAACTTCCTGACTCCATTCTTACGAAGAGTTCCAGAGGAAAATAAAAAGAAACTACTGTTTTGATATAACCTCCGTGTTCAACAGAGTTAATAGACTTTACTTAAAACACAAATTTTACACTGTCACACACTGGCATGGTAAACAGGTGGTGGTGTGTCCAGACCCATGCCTGTCCACCATCATCCGCTCAGTATTAATGCTTCCTCACTCCACCAAGTAATTCATTGAGGATCAATCAACACAGCCGAGGATGTGTCTCTCTCTTTTCCCGTGGTCGCGTGGATTTTCCTCCGGATCCCCCGTTTTCCCCTCCACATGTAGAGAGTGAACACCACCAGGCGTCCAGAGTGAACACCGCCACGCGTCCAGAGTGAACACCGCCACGCTGTTGACAAGCCTCACCTTGTGTTGTTGGCAGGTCGCTTCTGAAAACAAGAGCGGTATAGCAGCTCAAGCGGGCTGGGCCTGGTAAATAAAATAAAAACTGTGTGAATATTTTAAGTAAAACAAAGTTACAAAGTGGCGAGCCGTGTTAAGACAAATTAAACTTAAGCGAGATAAATTTCGATTTAAAGCTTTCGTGACTGCAAGGATTCATCTTCTTGGTTCTTTCGGTAAAGTCACGTAGAATGAGAATAAAATAATAAATTGATAAAATAAAATAACACAATAATATTCTCACGACGTTTCGGCCACAACACAAGCAGCCTTCATCAGGTGAAGGGACGAGACTGTCTGGAGGACAGCGCTGGAGTGAAAAAGCCACGCTCAGGTCACGACCTTTAAGCTGTGTGAGAAGAAACAAAGCGCCTTGACAAAGGAATTAGCATTGAATTTAGCATTGAAATGGCTGAGTGATTAGCTTGTGACTGGTCACAGAAATGGCTATGTTAAAGTTAAAGCATACACATCCGCAGAGGCACCCCTTGACAAAGGAATTAGCATAGAATTTAGCATGGAAATAGCTAAGTTAAAGCATACACATCCACAGAGGCACCTCTTGACAAAGGAATTAGCATAGAATTTAGTATTGTAATAGCTGAGTGATTAGCTTGTAACTGGTCACAGAAATAGCTATGTTAAAGTCAGAGCAAACACATTCAGAAGCACCTAGTACAAATCAAACAGGAGAATCTAGCACTGAAATAACTAGGCGAATTTAGCATTGAAATAACTGAGTGATTAGCTTGTGACTGGTCACAGAAATGGCTATGTTGAAGTCAAGGCCTACACATCTGAGCTATTCACAGTAACTGGGTATACACTACAATATATAATGAATACTACATAGTGAACCAATAAAAAACAATAAAAAAACCTAAAATATAAATTACCTCAATGTTATCAATAAACTCTATATATTCTCAAATCAGCTAAGCTACCAACAATAAGTCGTTATATATCACAATGCTATATGGCGAAAAAATGGGTGGGTTCTTACCCTCAACTTTAGCAACACGGATAGCTACGGGCCCCGTTCAGACGGACGAGTTCATCCATTGTCGGAACAGAGGAGGGGGAGAGAGACAGCTGCGAGGCGCTGTTATACTCCATGTTGTAAACCATACCATTAACCGTGGTGTGAGAGGTATTAAGAGTCAATGCCAGCGAAAGAGCTGTGGTCTGAAGGTCATCGTAAAATACAATTAATTAAGAGCGGAAATGGTTTAAAACATCTGTCCAATGGTTACTAAGCCAGAATCCATCTTCTCGGTTGAAATTGTCTCTGTGTTTGTATATGTGAATGGCCTCATGAACGAATCTCTCATGGTAGCCGGTTGGTTTGCAAAGAACCTCCGTCTTGGAGAAGTCAATGTCATGTGAGCCCACTGAATTATAACAGTGATCTGCCACGGCAGAGGAGTTCGTTCTACCTTGTTTCAAGTCTGCTTTATGTTCGCGGATGCCTAGTTATTTCAATGCTAAATTCTCCTGTTTGATTTGTACTAGGTGCCTCTGTGAATGTGTTTGCTCTGACTTTAACATAGCTATTTCTGTGACCAGTTACAAGCTAATCACTCAGCTATTTCAATGCTAAATTCTATGCTAATTCCTTTGTCAAGGGGTGCCTCTGTGGATGTGTATGCTTTAACTTAGCTATTTCAACGCTAAATTCTATGCTAATTCCTTTGTCAAGGGGTGCCTCTGCGGATGTGTATGCTTTAACTTTAACATAGCCATTTCTGTGACCAGTCACAAGCTATTCACTCAGCCATTTCAATGCTAAATTCAATGCTAATTCCTTTGTCAAGGGGCTTTGTTTCTTCTCACACAGCTTAAAGGTCGCGATCTGAGCGTGGCTTTTTCACTCCAGCGCTGTCCTCCAGTCTCGTCCCTTCACCTGATGAAGGCCGCTTGTGTTGTGGCAGAAACGTCGTGAGAATATTATTATGTTATTTTATCAATTTATTATTTTATTCTCATTCTACGCGGCGGTGACTTTACCGACAGAACCAAAGAAGATTAAGCGGGATAATTGAAGCAAATGCGATCAGGCGAGGGCAGGAGGCAAGGCCCCGCGTGGATAGGCCCCACGACGTAAAATTCCAGCCTGGACATCGCTTCCATGCACGCTGCTACTCAATTTTCATCCCTACGAGAGAGAGAGCGAGGCTCTACCTCGGTAAACGACAAAAACAACCACCACGACCACCACCACGAACACCACCACAACCGCAATGAGAATTTCTCACCTCGGATTTCAGTGCGCGGTCGGAGCGGCAACTTCCTGTTACGTCGCGACGTCACGCGGCAGCAGGAGGTGACATGACGTCACTACCGGGTACTATAACACTCAACGATTGGCTCCGGAGCTTAAATAAATTATGTTAATGAACCTGGCCCATTCATGGAGGGATGGGGCGTGGGTGCCGAACCTGTCACAAAAAAACTTCGCGACGGCTTTCACGAATACATTATGTTAATGAGCCGCCAGTCACCGGTCGTAGGTTTGCACAAATAAGGATTGGCACGGGAACGTATCGGCAGCGGCCAAGCGGAGGTGACGTCACGCCCACGAGCTCGGTGGTCAGGGGTGGGGTGAATACCTTAGTGACATGACGTCACTAGCGAGGCACACCTCCCCCTTGCGTTTGACACCGATGAGGTCACGGTGATCGGTGACGTCAGAGAGCGGGGTCAGAGTGCAAGTTTGTTGACAGAAGGAGAGCGGCAGTGACGTGGTGAGCGCTGCGCTCCGCACCGGACCAGCCGAGTTCCGTTCCCGCTCGTGGCCAACACCGCCAGTGACGATTTTCTGAACCGGTCCTGAGCCTCCCCTACGTCGACTCAGCCTCAAACGAGTACCCGGTGCGGTGTGTAAACATCGCCACTAGGGAGACAAAGGCGGCCGGGCGTTGTGCTGGCCACCCACCCCCTCGTGTGCCGTCCCACCCTTAATAGGAGCTCGCTAACAGCACTTGCCCCTACAATCTGTTAAGGCTGTACGGGGGATCTTTGTATTTGTGTGTTGGGAGCAAGTGTGGGGGCTGATGGCCCCCTCCCCACTCACGCGTCCTAACCGCGCGGATTACGTAATCTTGTTTAAATCGCCGGCTCGCAGCTGTTTGGAATTAATTAATCTACTAAGCCGTTGTGTCAACAAGCCGGCCGGCTGCGCTCGGAATCAATTAATTAATCTCTGCGCAATACGCTCGCGGCGTGGGAGAACGTTCATCTATTTGTATATATGCGCGCTCCGTCCACACACTGATTGGAGTCACACACACACTGCAGTGCGCTAACCGCTGTCCCACCGCTCTTGCCACTCTTCACACCACGCGTCAACCAACAATCTGGCACCGAGGTTTTTATTTCCGGCGCGAATAGCGAACCCTTGTTTGTGGTCCCCCCCCCCAGCTATTCTGAGAGCTAAACCCTCAAAGCAACATTTTTTAAACAAGGAGTGAGCTGTATTCATATTCTTAGTTTTTTCGGTAAAGTCACGTTGAAGAGAAACAACAAAATAACAAAATATATATAAAACAATAAAAAATTCTCACGACGTTTCGACCATAATGATGACCGTTTGAGTTATGGTCGAAACGTCGTGAGAATTTTTTATTGTTTTATATATATTTTGTTATTTTGTTGTTTCTCTTCAACGTGACTTTACCGAAAAAACTAAGAATATGAATTACTGCAGTCACGAAAGCTTTAAATCAAAATTTAAAAGGAGTGAGCTGGTGAACATGCAATAGTATTACGAACATAGATGGCAATTCCACCTCCTTTAGATACTCGGTCAAGCCGAAAAAGGTTGAAGTTATCAATCGTAATCTGCAAGTCATTGACGGCAGGAGTGAGAAATGTTTCTGTTAGGCAAAAAATGTCCGGGTCAAGATTTGCCACTTCTAGTTTTAGTTGACTTAATTTAGTCACAAGCCCTCTGATGTTGACATGTAGAACACCAACACCTTTTCTGCCAGAAAAATCTGCAGAATTATACGAGTTCTTTACATTTGGGCCAGGATGAAGCTCAATACCACCCAGAAATAAGAAAAGTAGAATTAATAGTTTGCACAAGTATTTTCTGTGAAAGGATGAAGAGCGGCGAACCTTGGACGAATAGCAGCAGCTCGCAGATGGTGTTATTTTTAAGAGCAGAATGAAGTTTGGAAGGAGTGCTGGTGAAGTAATGGGACAAAGATAGGGTTTAAAATGATACAAAGATGGAGTGTAGAAGTGTCTATGAGCTGTTTCATTTGTAGGTGTAGTGGCAAATCGAGCAACAAGTATGGACGCAAAGTAATGAGGGTAGCTGTTTGTAGAGTTGAGTGTGGCACTAGATATGGCTAGGAGGGACAGCAGTAGGATACACAGCAAGAGAATTGCCATCTCTAAAATATCCGAGGTAAACACAGATTAACACACAAGCAGAAAATAAAAAAATATATATATACTTGTAGCTGCTGCTGTAGAAGTTGCTGTAGCAGCTGCTGTAGCTGGATCCGTTGCTGCAACTGTAACTGTTTCTTCTGCAGCAGCAGCTGCTGCTGTAGCAGCTGCTGTTGTAGCAGCTGCTGTAGTTGCTGCTGTAGTAGTTGCAGCTGCTGTTGTAGCAGCTGCTGCTGTAGCTGCATCCGTTGTTGCTGTAGTTGCAGCAGCTGCTGTAGCTGCTGCTGTAGTAGTCGCAGCAGCCGCTGCAGCTGCCGCAGCAGTCGCAGCAGTTTCTGCAGCTGCACCCGTTGTTGCTGTAGCTGCTGTAGTTGCTGCTGTAGTAGTTGCAGCAGCTGCTGCAGATGCTGCAGCTGCTGTAGTAGTCGCAGCAGCTGCTGCAGCTGCTGTAGTAGTCGCTGTAGTTGAAGAAGCTGCTGTAGTTGCAGCAACTGCTGCAGCTGCACCCGTTGTTGCTGCAACTGCTGTAGTTGCTTCTGTAGTAGTTGCAGTGGGAGCTATAGTTGTAGCTGCTGCTGTAGTAGACTCACACAGAGACCCGTAGACACACAGAGACCAGTAGACTCACACAGAGACACATAGACTCACACAGAGCCCCATAGACTCACACGGAGACCCATAGACTCACACAGAGACCTATAGACTCACACAGAGACACAGACTCACACAGAGCCTCATAGACTCACACGGAGACCCATAGACTCACACCGCGGCCTGCACCCCGACCTGTTTACCAGCAGGTTGACGCAGCCGGCCGTGGAGCTGATCTGCTCTCTGACCATGGACTAGTCATCTGTAAGATGTGCCTGCCATTCTTCCACTCAGGTTGGAATGGGGTCCTGGGTATACACCCACCATCGAAGGTGGCCTGGTCGCAACTAGTTGATGGAAGTTGCAAGCAAGAATTTCATCATCGCTTGCAGCTGGGGTTGGCATCGTCCCCCACTTCTCCTGATGTCGAGAGTAAATGGGCAAGGTTTAAGACTGTGACTCATGCAGCTGCATTGGCTGCTTTGGGAAACGCAGTCCAGACCTCCCCAGAGACCCTGGCTGACAGAGGTGTTCAGGATGGATGAGAAATAACGACAGGCCCACTCTCATCGGTTACAAGATCCCACGTCAGAGAATGAGGAGGCTTACCGCAGCCTTCGCTTGGAGGTTCGGAGAGCCGTGAGGCGCTGCAAGGATGGGTGGTGGTCACGGGTTGCTGAGGAGATGGAGTCTGCCTCAATTGCCCGCGATAACAAATCCATATTTAACTCCATCAAAAAGTAACCTGCAGCGCCACACCTATTACCATCATTAGGAGAAAGAATGGTGATATAATCTCCAACCCCCAGGAACAGGTTTCCAGATTTGCTGAGCATTTCTGTGAGGTACTGGGAGAGAGGGAATCCCTCAGCCTGGAAAACATTATGGAACAAAGTGGGGATGACCCTGCTGAGGCTGCAGTGCCTCAAATATTGGAGGAGGAAGTCACCCCCTGTGAGTGGCTGGCTGAGGCACCATCCATTGAAGAAGTACTGAAGGTGATCCAGAGTCTGAGACCAGGAAAGGCACCGGGCAGAGATGAGCTCCCAAGCCCTACATGACATCATAACAACAGTCTGGACCACTGGACAGGTTCCACAGGACTGGAAGGATGCCCTGTTGGTCCCCCTCTATAAGAAGGGAGACCGCACAGACTGTAACAACTACAGGGGCATATCACTCCTCAGTGTGCCGGGAAAGGTCCTGGCAAGGATTATTCAACATCACCATGCTAGGCACGCTGAGGAGAGGCTTGCGGAGCCCCAATGCGGTTTCAGGAAAGGGCGGTCCTGCACAGATGCCATATTTTCTGTCCATCTGCTACAGCAGAGGTGTAGGGAATTCCAACAAGACCTACATCTCTGCTTCAGTGACCTGGTCAAGGCCTATGATTCCATCATTACGCCTGGCCTCTGGATTGTTCTTCGTGCTTTCGGAGTCCCTGACCCTGTGCTCACGATCATTAAGGACCTTCATGATGGTGAGCGGGCCCGGGTAAAACTACGTGGCCGGGAGTCAGAGCCATTCCCTGTACACCTTGGGGTGCGATAGGGATGTCCTCTGGCTCCCACATTATTTAACATCTTTTTTTGACCACGTAGTTCGTGAAGCCTTCAATAGCTGTACCAGGGGAATTTCCATTTGGTACAGATATAATGGGAGGCTGATCGATGCCCGGGTGCGGTCAAAGGATGCCTCCCTATTAGTCAACCACATTATATATGCCAATGATTTGGTAATTGCTGCTCATTCAGAGGAGGAGTTGGAGGTGCTGCTGCTGAAACTGGAGCGTGCCACTAAGAGGTGGGGCCTTACCATCAGCTCCACCAAAACTAAGCACCTGCCAGGGTATTTTGTACCATCGACACTCCACCCCCACAACTCCCAATCTGTGATGGGGCAGTTGTGGGGAGAGTGGAGAGTTTACCATACTTGGGCAGTGTGCTCATGACCAGCTCCAGTTTAACAGCAGAGGTCTCACTCCGAATCAGTCGAGCGGCATTATCTTTTCATTGGTTGCATAACACTGTGGAAGCTGCCTGGTCTGTCGCTCCGCACGAAGCTTCAGGTCTTCTCGGCCACGGTCATTCCCTCCTTTCTCTACGCTTGCGAAACGTGGACCCCTATAATGGAGCATCTTCGCCGGTTGGAAACATTTAGGCTGGCCGGCTTACAATCCATCCTGGGTTTAACCAGGCTGGATTGTGTGAGGAGCTCACAAATCCTTCAAAGATCTGGGCAGGCAAGGCGTCGTTGGCTGGGTCATGTAGCCAGCATGCCCAGCCACCACATGCCTAAACAGCTTTTGTTCGGCAAGATAGAGGGGGCTAAACGGGGCGCGGCACGGGCTAGAGAAATGGAGTGATGTGGTACAGGAGGACGTGGAGTTGAGTGGACTTGCCGATGACTGGTACCAGCGGTGTCAAGATCGGCCTCAGTGGAGGAGGCTCGTGAAGGACCCTGCTACTAGGAAGTTGGAGGCAGTCGCCCTCCAACAACAACGGAGGGCGGAGGAGCGGCGCTCACAACAATGAACGGTGCGCCGGGTGGCTAAAGCACAGCAAATTGGCACAGTAGGGGGCACAGGTGGTGCATCAGCCAGTAATCTCAGTCAGTTGACCCGTGGAACCTGGGTCTGCCCCGTGACCACCTGCCAGTGTGCGTTAGACACTTCACGTGGCCTCAAGGTGCACATGGCCTGGCACAAGCGTCGTGGTGACGTCACCGCCACTTAGTGGCGAATGGCGGTTGTTGTTATCAGCGTCTGTCCAACCAGCGTCTGTCCAACCGTAGTCAACGACTGTCAGTAGCAGCACGTGCCCATGCAACTCCCACGACTACACGCCACTCAAACTTGTGTGGTGACACCGCAGCGGAGCAACTCGTCCGGCGCTACCTTCTCCTCGCACCCCCCCCCCCCCCACGAACGCACGCCCCCACTAAACACTCACATGCACCTCCGTAGGGTCTCGAGGGGGGCCCCCGGGTACGATGGGTTTTTACCCGAGGACCCCTTAGGGATGTTCCATGGTTTCCATGGACCCGAAGATTGGCCGGACCCCCCCAGGCCGGATTCCATAGCGGCCCCCCCAAAATGGGGCATAGAGTTTTACAGGCCGGCCGTGATGAAGCATACACGACACGGGGGTGGGGGGGGGGGTCCCCAAGGCAGTCGCCCCTGCTGACAGCGTAAACAGTGGGGCGGGTGGGGGGAAATCTCCGCGGGCGCCCCGGGTGTGTATTCGGCCTAGCGGGCATCCAGGTTAACCGGTGAGTCAGCTATAAGGAACGCTGCTGCAAGGACAATGGAAGGGGGGGAGAGGGGGAGGTGGGGTGACGTAGTGCCCCCCCCCCCTAACACCCAGAGTGCTCAAAAACGTGACGTCATGTCACCAGGGGACTAAGGAATTTTGCGAAGATAAGAGGAGAGAGAGAGCCAAAATAGATCAGAGTCCTTCTTCTGGAGTCGTGTGGAGACCAGCTGCCCTCAGCGTCCGTGTCCAGAATAAACTAGTCCTGAATACCTCCAAAACCAAAGTGCTATGCTTCTCATCAGGACTAAAGCAGGAATTTATTTTTCCCCAATTACATTCCTTAAATAATTATCAAATAGAGCAAGTCAAGATCTATAAGTATCTTGGGGTCATCCTGGATTCAAAACTGAATTTTGAAGATCACGTTGATTATATTGGTAAAAAGACAAAAATTAAAATTGGTTTTCTGTATCGACACAAGCACTGCTTCCCCCCAATGTTACGTTTGGAATTGATAAAAGCTACCATACTGCCTCTACTTGACTACTGTGACATCGTGTATAAATCAGCCCCAAGTACTGTCCTGAAGAAGCTTGATTACATCTATCACTAGGCCTTAAGATTTACATTGAACTGCCCATATAGGACTCACCACTGTGATCTCTACATTGGGTCAAACTTAACATCTCTTAATGTTCGACGGCTTGTGCACCAGATCATATTTATTAACGATGCACTTACAAAAAAATCCGCAGACTAACTGCTGGATCTCCTCTCTGTTTCATAGAACAAATTTGACCTCAGGTCTTCACTCATTTACCAGCTTAACATTCCCTATTACCGTACAAAAACTGGAGGAAGGGCCTTTGCATTTGATGCCCCCAGGGTCTGGAATGCTATTGCCAATAAACTGAAACTTGAATCGCTACAAATGAGATCTTCTCTCAAAACTGCTCTAGAGGAATTGTACACCCCTAGCTGCCACTGCGGTTCATTGGCGTAAAATAAAATAAAATGTTTCGCTCCGGATGACGCTGCAAAGTATTATCTGTATTTTGATTTAGCGTGCTGATCTTAAAGGTGCATTGAAAAATTTGGTTCTCTGAATTACATCAATATAATAAGTGTACTCAATATATTCTTCAATAAGCTGAGCTATTAACAGTAACTGGGTATACACTACACTATATAATGAATACCATATAGTAAACCAATAAAAAAAAGAACTAAAATATAAACTACCTCAATGTTATCAATAAAATCTATATATTCTCCAATCAGCTAAGCTACCAACAATAAGTCGTTATATATCACAATGCTATATGGCGAAAAAATGGGTGGATTCTTACCCTCAACTTTAGCAACACGGATAGCTACGAGCCCCGTTCAGACGGACGAGTTCATCCATGGTCGGAACAGAGGAGGGAGAGAGAGACAGCTGCGAGGCGCTGTTATACTCCATGTTGTAAACCATACCATTAACCGTGGTGTGAGAGGTATTAAGAGTCAATGCCAGCGAAAGAGCTGTGGTCTGAAGGTCATCGTAAAATACAATTAAGAACCGAAATGGTTTAAAACATCTTTCCAATGGTTACTAAGCCAGAATCCATCTTCTCGTTTGAAATTGTCTCTGTGCTTGTATATGTGAATGGCCTCATGAACGAATCTCACATGGTAGCCGGTTGGTTTGAAAAGAGCCTCCGTCTTGGAGAAGTCAATGTCATGTGAGCCCACTGAATTATAACAGTGATCTGCCACGGCAGAGGAGTTCGTTGTACCGTGTTTCTAGTCTGCTTTATGTTCGCAGATGCGGTCCGAGATTTGTCGTTTGGTTTCTCCAATGTAGCTACTACCACAGAGGCACTTTAGTTTGTAAACGCCCGGGTACTGTATGTCTGGAACAGCATCTTTTACAGATGGAACCAGATCACGGATTTTATGTACTGTGTTGAATCGGACCTGGATCTTGTGTTTATTCAGGATTTTGGAGATCTTTTTAGTGACCCCTGCAATGTAGGGTAAGGTGATGGTTTTGAGTGGCTCCACAAGAGGATCCTTCTTGATGACTGGAGTGATGGCTTTGCGGATTGTGTAGTCGGAGTAACCATTAGCCCTGAGAGCCTGGTGTACGTGCTTGAGTTCACTGGTAATGTGTTCCTGGTCAGAAATGCATTGGGCTCTATGGTATAGAGTCTTGATGAGGGAGTTCTTCTGGGATGGATGGTGGTGGGAATCCGGTTTCAAGTAATCACTACCTATGAGATCTTCACTCAAAACTGCTCTAGAGGAGTTGTACACCCCTAGCTGCCACTGCTATTCAGTAGACTAAAATAAATAAAATGTTTAGCTCCGGATGACCACTGCAAAGTATTATCTGTATTTTGATTTAGTGTGCTGATCTTAAAGGTGCATTGAAAAATGTGATACTCCGACTGATGCTCCTGTTGTTTGTGGATTGACTCATGCAGCCAGCTGTGGCTCTAGGGTTTGGTGTTACATGTTATTTATGTAGTTTATTGTAAAAAATTCGGTCACAGTTCCTATGATCACTGTCACATTGCATTTATGGCTTTATTTTGGTGATTTCTAAAAGTTTTTTGGTTTGGCCATGTTTTTGTTTATTGTAGTACGGAGTTAGACTGATGGCCTTAATCTAAGTTTTCTTGTTGTTGGTGTTTGACTTGCATCCCACTGGGATTTTTGCACACAGCGTTGGTGTACGGTGCTATTTCAGGAATATTTTGATGTTTTTTCCTGGATTTTCTGTTTGCACATGCACAAAGTTACTTTAAGATGTTTTCTTGTTCATGTTTTTGGTTTTTTGTTTGTTGCGGTTGCACCCGATTCAAGAGCCGAATGGCTCACAGGGCTATACCAAATCAATGAAACTATGAAACTAAACTGGTGTCAAGGACATGGGCTCGCATCCGCTGATCCGTCAGTATGTAGTCCAGCAGATGTTTTTGCTTGGGCCCGGCATGCATCCATGATGTTGTGTGGATGCACCGATGCTGGAACAGCGTGTTGGTAATTACAAGCCCATGAGCTGCACAAAAATCTAGCAGCCTCCTACCATTGTTATTGAGCTGATCTGGCCCATGCATTCCAATCACTCCAGACCAGGTGCCAGCATCATGACCAACTCAGGCATTGAAGTCACCCAACAAGATGACTCTATCCTGAGGGGTCACTTTAGCCAGCACCTGTGACAGGAGGTCATAGAAGGCATCTGACTCATCGGCCTTCCCTGCATCCCTCCACGGATGTTCGTCTTCGGTGGGAGCATGAGTAACCACGACCACCACTTCTCGCCTCTGATAGATGGGAAGGCAAACCCAAAGTAGCCTGGGGCTTACAGCTTCCCACACCTCACCACCACGCTCCCATGTCTCCTTCATTCTTTTGTTCAGAAGAAGAGCCACACCCTGTTGTTTGGCAGTCTCCTGCCCCGAGTAGAGGACTGTCCACCCCTCATGGTGGCAGGAGCCAGAGCCAGTCCACCGGACCTCCTGAATGCCACAGATCCGGGCGGTACCGGTCTACTTCCCGACAGAGGAGTGGCAGCTTCTCCTCCGCAGTGAGCATTCGAATATTCCACGTGGCCATCCGTAGTGGCTTGTTGTTGTTTCTGGAGCCCCGAGGGTAAAGATTCAATCTCCTGGCTCCGCCAGATGGGGTTTGGCCAGGAGACGTCATAGACGCCTGTCTCCCCGGCGCCTCCGGCATAAGCTTATTAGTTAGATATTTTAGTCGTGGTTTAGTGGTAATTTATTGAAGGTGGAGGGGTTAGCAGCCCCTCGCACCCGTCCAGAGCCCCCATTTGGCCACTGTGGTGGTCACAGACGCCATGAGGGGAGAGGCCAATCGGAATTGGCCCTCCCCCCACAGCACTGTCCACGATGGACAGAGAGATGTTGAATTGAACACACTTAACTGGCTCCATTGAAATAGATTCCTCGATCTTTGCCGATTCCGGGAAGTCGTTCTATTTTCTATGCATTTCATTGTGTGTGGTGTGTACGTGTAAGCAATGTAGGATATCGATGTACACAGATATGAACAAGATCAGCTGACAAGACGTCTTTCAGACTCTTTGGTTCTTTCAGTAAAGTCACATAGGCAGAAAAAATAAAATAATAAATTGCGACGTTTCACTCGCAACACGAGCGGTCGTCCTCAAGCGAAAAAATCCAGACATTGTCGTTGCAGAAGTCACGTGAGCTACGGCACGTGACAATGATAAGGTGTCCCCCACCGTGGCTCGCCCCACTCAGCTGAGCATTGTCTTAATGCGGTGGGCTCACGCAAAATTGATTTCTGTAAGACGAAGGTACTTTGAAGCGCACAACTTCATCTGTGACGAACGCTGCACTTTCTGTCGTTTTCATGCAGGGGCGCTACAAACCTACGCGCCCCCTGCATTAACAACGGAGGCGCAGGGACAGACGCTCGATCACTTTGGAATCGATCTGCAGACGGCGGTCTTCTCGCACGGCCAGCTCTGTGTGAAAGTCCGCATCGAATCGAATCCCCGGCAAGGCCATCTACTTAACGACGAGAGAAAATTCACACAAAGTGTCGTTTTCAATTACGTCTTCCAGATGTAAAATTATATAAGCTTTAAATGAAGAAATAAAATTATCTAATTAAAAAAATAATACAATTCAAAGTTGTTTCATTTTAAAACATCAAATCGGAGCATCGGGTGCTTGCGTGGATGCGTCGTTCGTGTGCAACTTTTTTCATAACTTTCCTGGCCGAAGGCCGTAAATGGTTGTTCGGGGGCGCCGCAGGCGGTCAGGCTTGCTTCAACCCATGGTTGTGAACATTCAGACGTTAATCGGCAAGGACCATTTATTGTCCGAGTTCGCCAACATATAAGACGTCATGGAAAATCATTAGTGTTGTTGTGGAGAATGTATCTACTAGATGTGCTCTGCCTTATAACCGAATACAAATCTGGACCAAAAATGAATTTCAAATGTGCTCTTAAAATTACCTCCTTGCTATGAAGCAGATCAGCAGACACGACATCTTTCCGTTATCGATCTCTCCACGAAACAAAGGAATGTTTTACACAAACTGTAACTAGTTACTGCACTGCAATATACTGCACCAGGTTATATCGCATTAACAAGAAGCTATTTTTTAAAAAAATTCGCATCATCTGTTTAACAGTGTATGTACAACATACTATTGCGCCATTCAAAACGAGTAGGCCATTGCATGCTGGTGACTCAGTCAAAATAGAGCTAATTCTAAACATTACCTACAAACACAACTGAGATGCCACATCAACCATCGCCCCCTACTGACAGGCTCTTGTCCACATGCAGGCCAGTGCAGGGCCATGTTGTATATATCGGGTCTTGCAAATTTATTAAAAAGTTAATTAAAAATTCAATTAACATTTAAAGTGTCCGAAATTATGCTAATTTAATGTAACCATTCAGATTATGTTATGCTAATTGGGGAGGTGTAATTGCATTACGCTATGCAAGTACATGTGATTATGCTAATATATGCAATTATAATTATTAGGCTCTGCCTCGTTGTCTAGGGTTGTATTATCAATCGGGATAATACAATGATCCTCGCTTTAACTTTTACTGATTATGTCTTAGTGTGTTTATGTCAGGTCTTAAAATTTAGATCTCACCGCAGGATACAGTTCTTATAATTAAGATGACTATGCATGAACTTAGGAAGGCACCACTCAGACACTCGTGTTAAGCAACTTTAATCTCTTAACAAAAACATAACACTCTAATATGCAAACTCTTATGCTAGGAATGTCAACACAGTACTCCTGGAGATGTTCTCCTCATTGATCCGTACATTTAACCCTCAATGATTACGTTTGTTAAACTGGGTAACAGAACAATCGGTTAATTCCTCAGAGGAAAGCGAGCATTCACGGCATTGGGAAAAAGTCCTTAAAAATTAATGTGACAATGTTCATGCAAACAGCAATAAATAAACATGTCCCGAAAGCAAAAGTAGACCTCAATGAATTCATTGGTAAGATTATGCAATTAACGAAATGTATTGGAAGAATGGTGTGTGGCAGTGTCCCTGCTTCAACAAATGCTAATCAATTGGCTAAGGCTTCAATACATTCGCGGGCAAGATTATGTGATCAAAAGAAAGATTTCAACACAAGTCTCCCTGTGAATGTGTAGATTCGTAACATAGATGTTTCTAAATGTTTAGTTTCATCAATTAATTCATTGGTACAGTTATGCAATTAACAAAAAGAATGACTAAAATATTTCTAAACAACCGTATTTGCGTAACTCAAAGGGCGAAACACAAGGATAACTTTTGGAGTACTCTTATTAGTCCGACGTGCGTAATGTCTGTGTGGGTGGATTGTCTCCTTGCTCAACCGTTTGCGTTAAGCACACGTCGAGGTGGGGCGTTGTTTGTCCAGTGTACATGTGTGTATTTTCTGATTTAAATAATTAATATGGGGGGAGAGGTTCCTTTTGCCTGGTTGCATTCTCCCCCCCCCACCCCCCGCTCTTCCCTCACGGGTGGGATGTTACATTTTCTCTTCCATCATGGTTTGGAATTCCTTGATGGTATTCGATATCTCAAGGCAAGGTGCCCTCCTTGTGTGTAATTTATTGCTACCACGTGCTTCTGGAAGACAAAGGCGGTTGGGAGGCTCTCTCTATGGAACGCATTATCTTGATCGTGTGTGATTGACCTGTTTCGGCTTTATTCTCGAGCAATATTTTGATATCCTGAGGTTGGAGAAAAACCAAGTTTAACTTAAACTTCCGTGACCGCCAGAATTCATTCTTTGGTTCTTTCGGTAAGTCACGTATATACAGTAATAATAAAAACAAGGTGAATAACATTAATATTAAAATAATATACCAGAAATAATAACCCACTCATGTAGATTGTAGCATGGTTCTTAATCTGAGTGCAATCTAAAATGTCGACTTATTCTTATAGCCAAGTTTCAAACTTTTACTGTTGAACTAAAATAAAACAAAAAAATTGTCTGTTCGGTTCTC
This sequence comes from Petromyzon marinus, assembly GCF_048934315.1. Taxonomy (NCBI): domain Eukaryota; kingdom Metazoa; phylum Chordata; class Hyperoartia; order Petromyzontiformes; family Petromyzontidae; genus Petromyzon; species Petromyzon marinus. The sequence continues at coordinate 6,829,669 of NC_133747.1, read as the reverse complement.
ACCGCCCGGGAAGAATTGTGGCGCCCATTGCTTGTACGTGCTGTGTGGTGGCCTTTGAAGCCCGGTAGAGATTTCTCCAGAATCTCATTACCCCCCTCCTCCCCTTTTTGCACCTGGGTTTTTTATTACCTTTTAAGGCTACTTCCTTGCCTGGTGTGACTTGTGGAAGGCAGCTGCTGTGAGGGGTGAGGGTGGTTGTTACAATTTGTTTTGCCTCATGCTACACCCCGATTGATTATTAAATAAAAAATATTTTAGCAGAATTACTCTTAATATCAATTTTTTTAAAAGGCCTAAATATACAACAGCCACCACCTTGTGCCACACAAGGGCAGCTGCTACTTGGGGGTGCTCTTTGAGTGTTTGAGACGAGCTACGATACAAAACTCCTAATTGCCGAGGCGATGAAGCAAGCACCATATAAATTCAATTATTTTAACATAGTGAATGATTGGGAGCTTATTTGCTCTCGCTCCTGGTTAGAGATCTACCCAACCCACAGGTCCACAAAGACTGGCCGCTCTTACCCTGCAGGTTGAACCTAGGAATTTAGTGTTCAACTTCACATTATGTTAATTAAAGGCCTGTGACAAAGGTGCATCTATTGGAGTGACATCGTCTCTGGCTTACACATCTACCGGGTCTCCATTTGACTTTGTATTGTCCCGGAGGAAGTCCACCCACACCTCCACTTCCACAAACTGCTGGGAGTTGCCTCGCTCTGCCTCACATTCAGAATTCTCCTCTGGCTTCACGTTGCCTCCATCGATGAGGTGGTCCCATTTTGGAGATGAATCTTCATCTTCACATTTTACCTTCACTTCTTCGCTCTTCACCATCACCTCTTCATATTTCACCATCACCTCTTCATATTTCACCTTGATACCTTTAAAAGTGTCCAAGCTGGAATTTTCTTCCGGTTCTTGTTTCATGAGGGATGGGCTCATTGCGGCACTTTGACTTTCACAAGTAGATTTCAGATTCCGCTCTTTGTGGATCTTCTGATGCGTGTGTGTTCTATGGTGTCTCTGAAGATGTGTTGACCGCGTAAACGCCTTCCCACACACACTGCATTTGAAGGGTTTCTCTCCCGTGTGTATTCTCTGGTGTCTTTGAACATGCGTTGACTGTGCAAACGCCTTCCCACACACACTGCACTTGAAGGGTTTCTCCCCTGTGTGTGTTTTCTGGTGTGTTACAAGATTAGATGAAAGTCCAAACGCCTTCCCACACACACTGCACTTGAAGGGTTTCTCTCCCGTGTGTGTTCTCTGGTGTGTTATAAGAGTAGATGAACGAGCAAACGCCTTCCCACACACACTGCACTTGAAGGGTTTCTCTCCCGTGTGTGTTCTCTGGTGTGATACAAGCGTAGATGAATCTGTAAACGCCTTCCCACACACACTGCACTTGAAGGGTTTCTCTCCCGTGTGTGTTCTCTGGTGTGATACAAGAGTAGATGAAAGTCCAAACGCCTTCCCACACACACTGCACTTGAAGGGTTTCTCTCCCGTGTGTGTTTTCTGGTGTGTTATAAGAGCAGATGAATGTGCAAACGCATTCCCACACACACTGCACTTGAAGGGTTTCTCTCCCGTGTGTGTTTTCTGGTGTGATACAAGAGAAGATGACTGTGCAAACGCCTTCCCACACACGCTGCACTTGAAGGGTTTCTCTCCCGTGTGAGTTCTCTGGTGCAGTGTCAAATGTCCAGGACGATCCGTGCTGTATTCACACCGGTCGCATTGTTGCCTTTTTGTACCAAGCTGCGCCGAGTGCCTTTGCTCCATCAGACCAATTCTGCAGAGGAAGTGACAGCTGTAGACAGAAAAAAAGAACATCCACACCATCTACACGTCAGTATCGATGCACAGAGGAATGCATATATACAGTAACACGTGTCTTACACGTCTATACTTATTTATATATTCATAATATAGTGAAAAAGTTTCCCAAATTCATCACACGGGCTGTTATGGCACACAATGAGAGGGTGAATGGTCACAAACGTGCCTGGGAGCCCTCGTATCTTCAAAATGAATGTTAACCCAAAACTCCGAGCACACAATTTCGGCTGTCTGGCTACGAAAGGAATATTTATGAAAGCTAAATTCAGCTGACATAGCAAAGGGTTTGGAAAAGAATACTATTTGTGTTATGCAGAAATTAATATTCAATCGCAAATAAGAGGTGTGAAGCCAGGCACAGATGTCCTTGAATGCTGGGATGAACAGATCCGACTTCAGCTGCACGTGTGTGCTGTGATAACTTCCTGACTCCATTCTTACAAAGAGTTCCAGAAGAAAACAAAAAGAAACTACTGTTTTGATATAACCTCCGTGTTCAACAGAGTTAATAGACTTTACTGCAACACAAATTTTACACTGTCACACACTGGCATGGTAAACAAGTGGTGGTGTGTCCAGACCCATGCCTGGCCACCTTCATCCGCTCAGTATGAATGCTTCCTCACTCCACCAAGTAATTCATTGAGGATCAATCAACACAGCCGAGGCTGCGTCTCTCTCTCTCTGTTTCCGTGGTCGCGTGGATTTTCCTCCGGATCCCCCGGTTTCCCCTTCACATGTAGAGAGTGAACACCGCCACGCGTCTAGAGTGAACACCACCAGGCGCCTAGACGCAGGGGTCGGGAACCTATGGCTCGCGAGCCAGATGTGGCTCTTTTGATGATTGCATATGGCTCGCAGATAAAACAAAATATTCTCACTTGTTTTAATCCATCCATCGATTTTTCACTGCGCATGTCCTGTTCAGGGCTGCAGGAGCAATTGTCCATTATTTTAATTGGATGATACTGGCCTACATTTGCCGTTGCTGGGTAAAACAGGTAAACGCCCCCTTTTGAATCAGTCTGAGACTGCGTCTGCTCGGTCATTAGCTCAAAGCTAACCCTTCGACGAAGAAGATGGCGAAAAGAAAAAAAGACGAGTATCGTACATTTCAGGACGAATGGACCGAAGAATTCGCCTTTGTGGAGAGAGCGGGTTCTGCGGTGTGTCTAATTTGCAATGACAAAATTACATCGTTGAAACGGTCGAATGTAAAGCGGCACTTCGACACGCGCCACGCTACCTTTGCATCAAAATACCCTGCGGGAGACAGCAGAAAGAAAGCGTGCCAAGAGCTTCTGAGCAGGGTGCAAGCTAGCCAGCAGCAACTCCGCGTATGGACCCGGCAAGGTGACTATAATTCGGCTAGCTTTGCTGGTTCTTTAGCAATAGTGAGGAACGGAAAACCATTCACAGATGGCGAGTATGCTAAAACGTTCATGCTGGATGTAGCCAATGAACTTTTTGATGATCTTCCGAACAAAGACAAGATAATCAAACGGATACAAGACATGCCTCTGTCGGCAAGAACTGTTCATGATCGTACCATCGTGATGGCAAACAAAGTGGAGGAAACGCAAGTGAAGGACATAAATGCAGCGCCGTTCTTTTCTCTGGCTTTGGATGAGTCAACAGACGTGAGCCATTTGTCGCAGTTCAGCGTGATTGCAAGATATGCTGTTGGTGACACACTGCGCGAAGAAAGTCTTGCTGTTCTGCCATTAAAAGGGTCCACAAGAGGTGAGGATTTATTCAAGTCTTTTATGGAGTTTGCTCAAGAAAAAAGTCTACCTATGGATAAACTTCTCTCAGTGTGTACTGATGGTGCTCCGTGTATGGTGGGGAAAAACAAAGGATTTGTGGCGCTTCTCCGTGAACATGAAAATAGACCCATCCTAAGTTTCCATTGCATTATACACCAGGAGGCACTTTGTGCTCAGATGTGTGACAGGCAGTTTGGCGAAGTGATGTCGCTGGTCATTCGTGTGATCAACTTTATTGTTGCCCGAGCCTTAAATGATCGCCAGTTTAAAACACTGCTGGATGAAGTTGTAAATAACTATCCTGGTCTGCTTTTGCACAGCAATGTGCGTTGGTTGTCAAGAGGAAAGGTGCTTAGCCGTTTTGCGGCTTGCCTGAACGAAATCCGGACTTTCCTTGAAATGAAAGACGTCGGGCATCCTGAGCTAGCCGACACCGAGTGGCTCCTCAAGTTTTACTATCTCGTAGATCTGACTGAACATCTGAACCAGCTCAACGTGAAAATGCAAGGCATTGGAAATACAGTGTTATTCCTTCAACAAGCTGTATTTGCTTTTGAAAACAAGCTGGAGCTTTTCATCACGGATCTTGAAACAGGTCGTTTACTACATTTTGAAAAACTGAGCCAATTTAAAGATGCATGCACAGCAAGTGAGCCCATTCAAAACCTTGATCTCCACCAGCTAGCTGGCTGCACATCCAGTCTCCTACAGTCCTTCAAAGCACGCTTTGGAGAATTTCGTGAGCACACTCGTCTTTTTAAGTTCATCACCCATCCAAACGAGTGTTCACTGAACACAGCCGACCTGAATTACATCCCTGGTGTCTCCGTCAGAGATTTTGAAGCAGAAGTGGCTGACCTGAAGGCCTCAGACATGTGGGTGAATAAGTTCAAGTCACTGAATGAAGATTTGGAAAGAATCACACGACAGAAAGCGGAGTTGGCGAGCAAGCACATGTGGACAGAAATGAAAAAACTCCAACCCGAAGACCAGCTGATTCTCAAAACTTGGAACGCGCTTCCTGTCACATACCACACACTGCAGCGTGTGAGTATTGCTGTATTGACCATGTTTGGATCTACGTATGCATGTGAGCAGTCATTCTCACATCTTAAAAACATCAAGTCCAACCTACGATCACGTTTAACGGATGAAAGCCTCAACGCTTGCATGAAGCTTAACCTCACCAAGTACCAACCCGACTACAAAGACATCAGCAAATCCATGCAGCACCAGAAGTCGCATTAATGGTGAGTGTTATAACAACATTATTTAAAAGAATAAATTCAGAGGCTTATTATACTGACATTTAGTTGAATTCACTTTTAAAATATATTATATGGCTCTCACTGAAATAAATTTCCAAATTTTTTGCTTTCATGGCTCTCTTAGTCAAAAAGGTTCCCGACCCCTGGCCTAGAGTGAACACCGCCACGCGTCCAGAGTGAACACCGCCACGCGTCTAGAGTAAACACCGCCACGCTGTTGACAAGCCTCACCTTCTTCTTTGGTTCTTTCGGTAAAGTCACGTAGAATGAGAATAAAATAATAAATTAATAAAATAACACAACACAAGCCTCACACAACACAAGCCTCACCTTGTGTTGTGGGCAGGTCGCTTCTGAAAACAAGAGCGTTATAGCAGCTCAAGCGGGCTGGGCCTGGTAAGAAAATAAAATAAAAACTGTGGGAATATTTTAAGTAAAACAAAGTTTCAAAGTGGCGAGCCGTGTGAAGACAAGTTAAACTTAAGCGAGATAACTTAAGCAAACGCGATCAGGCGAGGGCAGGAGGCAAGGCCTCGCGTGGATAGGCCCCACGTTGTAAACTTCCAACCTGGACATCGCTTCCATGCACGCTGCTACTCAACTGACATCCCTGCGAGAGAGAGCGAGGCTCTACCTCGGTAAACAACAACAACCACCACCACAACCACCACCACAACCGCGATGAGAATTTCTCACCTCGGATTTCAGTGCACGGTCGGAACGGAAACTTCCTGTTATGTCGCGACGTCACGCGGCGGTATGAGGTGACATGACGTCATTTTCGGGTACTATAACACTGAACGATTGGCTCCGTAGCTTAAATAAATTATGTTAATGAATCTGGCCCACTCGTGGAGTGATGGGGCGTGGGTGCCGAACCTGTGGCAAAAAACTCGCGACGTCTTTCACGAAAACATTATGTTAATGAGCCGCCAGTCACCGGGCGTAGTTTTGCCCAAATAAGGATTGGCACTGGAACGTATCGGCAGCGGCCAAGCAGAGGTGACATCACGCTCATGAGCACGGTTTTCGGGGGTGGGGTGAATACCGTGGTGACATGACGTCACTAGCGAGGCACACCTCCCCCTTGCGTTTGACGCCGATGAGGTCACGCTGAGCGGTGACGTCAGAGAGCGGGGTCAGAGTGCAAGTTTGTTCACAGAAGGGGAGCGGCAGTAACGTGGTGAGCGCTGCGCTCCGCACCCGACCAGCCGAGTTCCATTCCCGCTCGTGGCCAACACCGCCAGTGACGATTTTCTGAACCGGTCCTGAGCCTCCCCTACGTCGACTCAGCCTCAAACGAGTACCCAGTGCGGTGTGTAAACATCGCCACTAGGGAGACAAAGGCGGCCGGGCGTGGTGCTGGCCACCCACCCCCTCGTGTGCCGTCCCGCCCTCAATAGGTGCTCGCTAACAGCACTTGCCCCTACAGTCTGTTAAGGCTGTAGGGGGATCTTTGTCTTTGTATGTGTTGGGAGCAAGTGTTGGGGCTGATGCCCCCCTCCTCACTCAGGCGTCCTAACCGCGCGGATTACGTAATCTTGTTTAAATCGCCGCTCGCAACTGTTTGGAATTAATTAATCTCTTCGCAATACGCTCGCGGCGTGGGAGAACGTTCATATATATTGGTAGGAACGAAGTTGTAAACTGAGTGTACCAGCCTGCAATAGATTAATGTGTCCGTCCCCTTTCAATACTTTAACGAAGTGAAAAATTCCAATGTTCCTACCAGCCCACCCTGCAGGGACCTGTTTTAAATATATGCGCGCTCCGTACACATTGACTTAATTTAGTCACAAGCCCTCTGATGTTGACATGTAGAACACCAACACCTTTTCTGCCAGAAAAATCTGCAGAATTATACGAGCTCTTTTCATTTGGACCAGGATGAAGCTCAATACCACCCAGAAATAAGAAAAGTAGAATTAATAGTTTGCACAAGTATTTTCTGTGAAAGGATGAAGAGCGGCGAACCTTGGACGAATAGCAGCAGCTCGGAGATGGTGTTATTTTTAAGAGCAGAATGAAGTTTGGAAGGAGTGCTGGTGAAGTAATGGGACAAAGATAGGGTTTAAAATGATACAAAGATGGAGTGTAGAAGTGTCTATGAGCTGCTTCATTTGTAGGTGTAGCGGCAAATCGAGCAACAAGTATGGACGCAAAGTAATGAGGGTAGCTGTTTGTAGAGTTGAGTGTGGCACTAGATATGGCCGGGAGGGACAGCAGTAGGATACACAGCAAGAGAATTGCCATCTCTAAAATATCCGAGGTAAACACAGATTAACACACAAGCGGAAAAGAAAAAAATATATATACTTGTAGCTGCTGCTGTAGAAGTTGCTGTAGCAGCTGCTGTAGCTGGATCCGTTGCTGCAACTGTAACTGTTTCTTCTGCAGCAGCAGCTGCTGCTGTAGCAGCTGCTGTTGTAGCAGCTGCTGTAGTAGTTGCAGCTGCTGTTGTAGCAGCTGCTGCTGTAGCTGCATCCGTTGTTGCTGTAGTTGCAGCAGCTGCTGTAGCTGCTGCTGTAGTAGTCGCAGCAGCCGCTGCAGCTGCCGCAGCAGTCGCAGCAGTTGCTGCAGCTGCACCCGTTGTTGCTGTAGCTGCTGTAGTTGCTGCTGTAGTAGTTGCAGCAGCTGCTGCAGATGCTGCAGCTGCTGTAGTAGTCGCAGCAGCTGCTGCAGCTGCTGTAGTAGTCGCTGTAGTTGAAGCAGCTGCTGTAGTTGCAGCTGCTGCAGCTGCACCCGTTGTTGCTGTAGCTGCTGTAGTTGCTGCTGTAGTAGTTGCAGTGGGAGCTATAGTTGTAGCTGCTGCTGTAGTAGACTCACACAGAGACCCGTAGACACACAGAGACCAGTAGACTCACACAGAGACACATATACTCACACAGAGCCCCATAGACTCATACGGAGACCCATAGACTCACACATAGACCTATAGACTCACACAGAGACACAGACTCACACAGAGCCTCATAGACTCACACGGAGACCCATAGACTCACACCGCGGCCTGCACCCCGACCTGTTTACCAGCAGGTTGACGCAGCCGGCCGTGGAGCTGATCTGCTCTCTGACCATGGACTAGTCATCTGTAAGATGTGCCTGCCATTCTTCCACTCAGGTTGGAATGGGGTCCTGGGTATACACCCACCACCGAAGGTGGCCTGGTCGCAGCTAGTTGATGGAAGTTGCAAGCAAGAATTTCATCATCGCTTGCAGCTGGGGTTGGCATCGTCCCCCACTTCTCCTGATGTCGAGAGTAAATGGGCAAGGTTTAAGACTGTGACTCATGCAGCTGCATTGGCTGCTTTGGGAAACGCAGTCCAGACCTCCCCAGAGACCCTGGCTGACAGAGGTGTTCAGGATGGATGAGAAATAACGACAGGCCCACTCTCATCGGTTACAAGATCCCACGTCAGAGAATGAGGAGGCTTACCGCAGCCTTTGCTTGGAGGTTCGGAGAGCCGTGAGGCGCTGCAAGGATGGGTGGTGGTCACGGGTTGCTGAGGAGATGGAGTCTGCCTCAATTGCCCGCGATAACAAATCCATATTTAACTCCATCAAAAAGTAACCTGCAGCGCCACACCTATTACCATCATTAGGAGAAAGAATGGTGATATAATCTCCAACCCCCAGGAACAGGTTTCCAGATTTGCTGAGCATTTCTGTGAGGTACTGGGAGAGAGGGAATCCCTCAGGCTGGAAAACATCATGGAACAAAGTGGGGATGACCCTGCTGAGGCTGCAGTGCCTCAAATATTGGAGGAGGAAGTCACCCCCTGTGAGTGGCTGGCTGAGGCACCATCCATTGAAGAAGTACTGAAGGTGATCCAGAGTCTGAGACCAGGAAAGGCACCGGGCAGAGATGAGCTCCCAAGCCCTACATGACATCATAACAACAGTCTGGACCACTGGACAGGTTCCACAGGACTGGAAGGATGCCCTGTTGGTCCCCCTCTTTAAGAAGGGAGACCGCACAGACTGTAACAACTACAGGGGCATATCACTCCTCAGTGTGCCGGGAAAGGTCCTGGCAAGGATTATTCAACATCACCATGCTAGGCACGCTGAGGAGAGGCTTGCGGAGCCCCAATGCGGTTTCAGGAAAGGGCGGTCCTGCACAGATGCCATATTTTCTGTCCATCTGCTACAGCAGAGGTGTAGGGAATTCCAACAAGACCTACATCTCTGCTTCAGTGACCTGGTCAAGGCCTATGATTCCATCATTACGCCTGGCCTCTGGATTGTTCTTCGTGCTTTCGGAGTCCCTGACCCTGTGCTCACGATCATTAATGACCTTCATGATGGTGAGCGGGCCCGGGTAAAACTACGTGGCCGGGAGTCAGAGCCATTCCCTGTACACCTTGGGGTGCGATAGGGATGTCCTCTGGCTCCCACATTATTTAACATCTTTTTTTGACCACGTAGTTCGTGAAGCCTTCAATAGCTGTACCAGGGGAATTTCCATTTGGTACAGATATAATGGGAGGCTGATCGATGCCCGGGTGCGGTCAAGGGATGCCTCCCTATTAGTCAACCACATTATATATGCCAATGATTTGGTAATTGCTGCTCATTCAGAGGAGGAGTTGGAGGTGCTGCTGCTGAAACTGGAGCGTGCCACTAAGAGGTGGGGCCTTACCATCAGCTCCACCAAAACTAAGCACCTGCCAGGGTATTTTGTACCATCGACACTCCACCCCCACAACTCCCAATCTGTGATGGGGCAGTTGTGGGGAGATTAGAGAGTTTACCATACTTGGGCAGTGTGCTCATGACCAGCTCCAGTTTAACAGCAGAGGTCTCACTCCGAATCAGTCGAGCGGCATTATCTTTTCATTGGTTGCATAACACTGTGGAAGCTGCCTGGTCTGTCGCTCCGCACGAAGCTTCAGGTCTTCTCGGCCACAGTCATTCCCTCCTTTCTCTACGCTTGCGAAACGTGGACCCCTATAATGGAGCATCTTCGCCGGTTGGAAACATTTAGGCTGGCCGGCTTACAATCCATCCTGGGTTTAACCAGGCTGGATTGTGTGAGGAGCTCACAAATCCTTCAAAGATCTGAGCAGGCAAGGCGTCGTTGGCTGGGTCATGTAGCCAGCATGCCCAGCCACCACATGCCTAAACAGCTTTTGTTCGGCAAGATAGAGGGGGCTAAACGGGGCGCGGCACGGGCTAGAGAAATGGAGTGATGTGGTACAGGAGGACGTGGAGTTGAGTGGACTTGCCGATGACTGGTACCAGCGGTGTCAAGATCGGCCTCAGTGGAGGAGGCTCGTGAAGGACCCTGCTACTAGGAAGTTGGAGGCAGTCGCCCTCCAACAACAACGGAGGGCGGAGGAGCGGCGCTCACAACAATGAACGGTGCGCCGGGTGGCTAAAGCACAGCAAATTGGCACAGTAGGGGGCACAGGTGGTGCATCAGCCAGTAATCTCAGTCAGTTGACCCGTGGAACCTGGGTCTGCCCCGTGACCACCTGCCAGTGTGCGTTAGACACTTCACGTGGCCTCAAGGTGCACATGGCCTGGCACAAGCGTCGTGATGACGTCACTGCCACTTAGTGGCGAATGGCGGTTGTTGTTATCAGCGTCTGTCCAACCAGCGTCTGTCCAACTGTAGTCAACGACTGTCAGTAGCAGCACGTGCCCATTCAACTCCCACGACTACACGCCACTCAAACTTGTGTGGTGACACCGCAGCGGAGCAACTCGGCCGGCGCTACCTTCTCGCACCCCCCCCCCCCCCCACGAACGCACGCACGCCCCCACTAAACACTCACATGCACCTCCGTAGGGTCTAGAGGGGGGGCCCCCGGGTACGATGGGTTTTTACCCGAGGACCCCTTAGGGATGTTCCACGGTTTCCACGGACCCGAAGATTGGCCGGACCCCCCCCCAGGCCGGATTCTATAGCGGCCCCCCCAAAATGGGGCATAGAGTTTTACAGGCCGGCCGTGATGAAGCATACACGACACGGGGGGTGGGGGGGGTCCCCAAGGCAGTCGCCGCTGCTGACAGCGTAAACAGTGGGGCGGGTGGGGGGAAATCCCCGCGGGCGCCCCGGGTGTGTATTCGGCCTAGCGGGCATCCAGGTTAACCGGTGAGTCAGCTATAAGGAACGCTGCTGCAAGGACAATGGAAGGGGGGGAGAGGGGGAGGTGGGTTGACGTATTGCCCCCCCCCCAACGCCCAGAGTGCTCAAAAACGTGACGTCATGTCACCAGGGGACTAAGGAATTTTGCGAAGATAAGAGGAGAGAGAGAGCCAAAATAGATCAGAGTTCTTCTTCTGGAGTCGTGTGGAGACCAGCTGCCCTCAGCGTCCGTGTCCAGAATAAACTAGTCCTGAATACCTCCAAAACCAAGGTGGTATGCTTCTCATCAGGACTAAAGCAGGAATTTATTTTTCCCCAATTACATTCCTTAAATAATTATCAAATAGAGCAAGTCAAGATCTATAAGTATCTTGGGGTCATCCTGGATTCAAAACTGAATTTTGAAGATCACGTTGATTATATTGGTAAAAAGACAAAAATAAAAATTGGTTTTCTGTATCGACACAAGCACTGCTTCCCCCCAATGTTACGTTTGGAATTGATAAAAGCTACCATACTGCCTCTACTTGACTACTGTGACATCGTGTATAAATCAGCCCCAAGTACTGTCCTGAAGAAGCTTGATTACATCTATCACTCGGCCTTAAGATTTACATTGAACTGCCCATATAGGACTCACCACTGTGATCTCTACATTGGGTCAAACTTAACATCTCTTAATGTTCGACGGCTTGTGCACCAGATCTTATTTTTTAACGATGCACTTACAAAAAAATCCGCAGACTACCTGCTGGATCTCCTCTCTGTTTCATAGAACAAATTTGACCTCAGGTCTTCACTCATTTACCAGCTTCACATTCCCTATTGCCGTACAAAAACTGGAGGAAGGGCCTTTGCTATTGATGCCCCCAGGGTCTGGAATGCTATTGCCAATAAACTGAAACTTGAATCGCTACAAATGAGATCTTCTCTCAGAACTGCTTGAGGAGCTGTACACCCCTAGCTGCCACTGCGGTTCATTGGCGTAAAATAAAATAAAATGTTTCGCTCCGGATGACGCTGCAAAGTATTATCTGTATTTTGATTTAGCGTGCTGATCTTAAAGGTGCATTGAAAAATTTGATACTCTGAATTACATCAATATAATAAGTGTACTCAATATATTCTTCAATAAGCTGAGCTATTAACAGTAACTGGGTATACACTACACTATATAATGTATACCATATAGTAAACCAATAAAAAAATAACTAAAATATAAACTACCTCAATGTTATCAATAAAATCTATATATTCTCCAATCAGCTAAGCTACCAACAATAAGTCGTTATATATCACAATGCTATATGGCGAAAAAATGGGTGGATTCTTACCCTCAACTTTAGCAACACGGATAGCTACGAGCCCCGTTCAGACGGACGAGTTCATCCATGGTCGGAACAGAGGAGGGAGAGAGAGACAGCTGCGAGGCGCTGTTATACTCCATGTTGTAAACCATACCATTAACCGTGGTGTGAGAGGTATTAAGAGTCAATGCCAGCGAAAGAGCTGTGGTCTGAAGGTCATCGTAAAATACAATTAAGAACCGAAATGGTTTAAAACATCTTTCCAATGGTTACTAAGCCAGAATCCATCTTCTCGTTTGAAATTGTCTCTGTGCTTGTATATGTGAATGGCCTCATGAACGAATCTCACATGGTAGCCGGTTGGTTTGAAAAGAGCCTCCGTCTTGGAGAAGTCAATGTCATGTGAGCCCACTGAATTATAACAGTGATCTGCCACGGCAGAGGAGTTCGTTCTACCGTGTTTCTAGTCTGCTTTATGTTCGCAGATGCGGTCCGAGATATGTCGTTTGGTTTCTCCAATGTAGCTACTACCACAGAGGCACTTTAGTTTGTAAACGCCCGGGTACTGTATGTCTGGAACAGCATCTTTTACAGATGGAACCAGATCACGGATTTTATGTACTGTGTTGAATCGGACCTGGATCTTGTGTTTATTCAGGATTTTGGAGATCTTTTTAGTGACCCCTGCAATGTAGGGTAAGGTGATGGTTTTGAGTGGCTCCACAAGAGGATCCTTCTTGATGACTGGAGTGATGGCTTTGCGGATTGTGTAGTCGGAGTAACCATTAGCCCTGAGAGCCTGGTGTACGTGCTTGAGTTCACTGGTAATGTGTTCCTGGTCAGAAATGCATTGGGCTCTATGGTACAGAGTCTTGATGAGGGAGTTCTTCTGGGATGGATGGTGGTGGGAATCCGGTTTCAAGTAAGCATCTGTATGGGTACCTTTCCTGTAGACAGAGTGGCTTATTGAACCATTATGTCTCCTTTTAATTAAGACATCCAAAAAGGGTAGTTTGTCATATTTTTCGACCTCCATGGTAAATCTGATGGCTGGGTGTATGGAATTGATGTGGTCACAGAATTGGTCTAGAGCAGGCTGGCCATGTGGCCAGATGACAAAAGTGTCATCCACGTACCTCTTCCATAAGGTCGGGCTTAGAGTGGCAGTCTGGATGGCGTCAGTTTCAATTTTTTCCATGAATACGTTGGCTACAACCGGAGATAGGGGGGAGCCCATTGGGGTGCCCTCAGTTTGTTTGTAGAATTTTCCATTCCAGGTGAAGTATTTGTTGGTTAAGCAATGTCTCACCAGGGGGGTACATCAGTATGCAGTCCTTGATGAACCAGGTCTTCAATGATAGTGATGGTGTTAGGTACCGGGACTTTGGTGAACAAGGACACCACATCAAAACTGACAAGCAGGTCGTCTGGGGACAGGGATATGCCTTTGATTGTCGATACCAGTTGAGTAGAATTTAGTACCGCAGAGGTATTTTTTCCAGTGAAAGGTCGCAGTATATCAGCAAGAAAACGTGCCAGTTTATAGGTGGGGGAGTTGATAGTAGAGACGATGGGACGAAGGGGTGTATCTTCTTTGTGTATCTTTGGAAGGCCATATAATCTTGGTGGTCTGGCAGCAGAGGGTTTCAACGAGAACTGTTTGGTCTCATCAATTAATGCTGTTGAATCAGAGATGATTTTGTTTGTTTTGGTAACCAGGCTGTTGGTGGGATCTCTTTTTATTTTTGTATAGCTGCCATCGTTGAGTAGTTCTTGAATTTTGTTGTTATATTCTGTTTTGTCCATGATGACAGTGGCATTGCCCTTGTCGGCTGAGAGGACGACAATATCATCTCTATTCATATTCTTAGCTCTTTCGGTAAAGTCACGTTGAAGGGAAACAATAAAATAATAAAATATATAAAACAATAAAAAGTCTCACGACGTTTCGACCATAACACAAACGGTCGTTTGTCATCTCTCTTTTTTAATTGAGAAAATTCAAAGCGTTCATCTTTGCTGATGTTGCTAGGTGGCAACTTAGCGTTTTTGAGGGTTGCAGCGATTTCAGATCTTGCTACGTCTGCAGAGATGTGACTCAAGCCCTTGAGTGCAACGTCGACATGGGCAATGATATCATTAACCGGTATGTGTCTCGGTGTGACAGCAAAGTTTAGACCTTAAGCAAAAACGGATTTCAGACCGTCAGAAATGGAACTGTTACTGCGATTAATTACGACTTTGTTGACGTCTATCTTTTCGGTGTGTGGATACGATTTTTTGTTGGAGAGGTGATTGAATTTGGAAATCAAATTGTCCCTACATTTGGTCGACATATTGGCAGCCGAAGAGGTAGTCATATTGTCTACATGTTCCCAATCCGATGTATACATTGTTGCTGTCAATGTTAAGTGTGATTTGTAGAGTGTTTGTAGAATGTTTCCATTCTTATAAAGAGTTCCAGAAGAAAAAAAACTATTGTTTTGAGATAACCTCCGTGTTCAACAGAGTTAATAGACTTTACTGCAAACACAAACTTTACACTGTCATACACTGGCATGGTTAAACAGGTGGTGGTGTAAATTTCGATTTAAAGCTTTTGTGACTGCAGGGATTCATATTCGTGTTCTTTCAGTAAAGTCACGTAGAAGGGAAATAATAAAATAATAAAAATAAAACAATTAAATTCTCACACAAGCAATCATCATTAGGTGTGAAAACCTGATGATGTTGCAATCGAAACGTGGTGAGAATTGTATTCATATTCTTAGTTCTTTCGGTAAAGTCACGTTGAAGGGAAACAATAAAATAATAAAATATATCTTCTTTGGTTCTTTCTGTAAAGTCACGTAGAATGAGAATAAAATAATAAATTGATAAAATAAAATAACAATAATATTTATCAATTTATTATTTTATTCTCATTCTACGTGACTTTACCGAAAGAACCAAAGAAGATGAATCATTGCAGTCACGAAAGCTTTAAATCGAAAAATAAAATATATATAAAACAATAAAAATTGTATTGTTTTTATTTTTATTATTTAATATTTCCCTTCTGCGTGACTTTACCGAAAGAACCAAGAATATTAATAGGTGGTGGTGTGTCCAGATCCATGCCTGGCCACCTTCACCTGCTTAGTATTAATGCTTCCTTACTCCACTAAGTAATTCATTGAGGATCAATCAACATCGCCGAGGCTGCGTGTCTCTCTCTCTCTCTCCCCGTGGTGAGATGTTAACTACCTCTCCTGGCATACAGGAAGTCGTGGGTTTGATACCGACCCTGACGCCTGCTGTAGATTTGGAGTTTGCGTGGATTTCCCTCCGGATCCCCCGGTTTTCCCCACTCCACATGCAGAGTGAACACCGCCACGCGTCCAGAGTGAACACCGCCACGCGTCCAGAGTGAACACCGCCACGCGTCTAGAGTGAACACCGCCCCCCCCCCCTCACCATCCTGGCGAGCTCCTCCTCTGCGAGAAGGCTCGCGATGGCACGCTCCCGTCCCAACCCTTGGAACTGCGTGCGCTCATGAGCGAGTCTCTCACATGCATGCTCAACAAGGGCATTAAATGGAAGGCGTGTGCAGCTTACATGTGGCTGCCACCACGAGGTGCCAGCCAAATATCGCTGGACCTTCTTGGCGGCAAGGTCCTCAATGATTTCCTCAGTGTACCCTGGGCGTGCGCTCTGCGTTAGTGAGCGCGCGTCCTCGGCGTAGTTGCG